>NC_046666.1:18141913-18166123 GCF_010883055.1 Belonocnema kinseyi | reverse complement strand
GGGGGGGGGGGTGGCGCGAAATTTCGCATACACCTTCTCCTTATGACTAAATAATTTTAATAATATGAATTTTCTACTGTAACATTTTCGACTGAACAACCTGGAAAAATAAGAGCTGTACTTTTTGCAAGTTTAAAGGTTCATCCACACATAGTGGGATGTAGAGAGAAATTTATGCCGCTTTAAAATATTAGATTTAATATCCTATCTGGAAAAAATACTGTGGCAAACAGCAGCGTAATCTTGCAGAGACGTGTCTTAGAAGGGGACACGATGAGCACTTTACTCTACTGCCTCACACATTTTCCACTATCTCTCGTATTTCGCATTTATCAGGGGTAAGTTGGCGGCAAGCCTATATTTGAAGCATAATGTTGCTTATGTACTACACGTTTATGGTCTCAAGATTAATGCTAGAAATTCAAGGCAACTGTAAATACGTGTCAGGATTATTGGAAGGTAAACCTGGGGTATTGAAATCGCGTTTTGGTTAGAAAACAGCGCTAAAAATCATTTGAAGTAAGGAGAACTTGCTACTACTTCCAAGGACATTAAGCTCATGCACGGAATCGCTATGCATCACATTAGCGCTCAAAAGAACTATCCATACCTGAACATGCCGTCAAGGTTTTTGTGGAATGCCAAATTTCGAATGTCATAACAATCGGATTTTTCTGGATAAAGCAAATATAGATGAAAATAGACCAAAACCTCTCCTTTAAATCGCAAAAAATGAGAAAAAGTACTTACTCCTGCAGGCCTTATTGGATATTAGTTTTTAAGAAAAAATTTGATTATTTGCACAAATATTACCTGAGAGGGAGGGGTTCAAAATTTTAGGATCAACTTTCATTACATCAAATTTCTTGATGAATAAGAAATATTTCAATCAGGCGCCTGCTTAAAAATCAACACACATGTATTTTCGGAAGTCACTGGTTCTTCCTTTGGTTTCTCGTTAGATAATCATGGGCAAAAAAACAAAACCCAGATGGCAAAACACTAAAAATTCTTAAAATTGAAAACGAAAATCTACGGTATAAGACAGCAATTAATCCACCTTATATTTTAATATGAAATTGGATTTCAAAACAGTGGAGTTGTTCTTTTTTGGCTATTGAGAAAGGGAAGGTTAGATTGGACTTTGCCTTGTGAAAATGTAGACGTGGAGGAAGTGACATGTTGCGAGCCTTGCTCAGTAGATGTTAAAATGAGTCGGGATAAGACAGCCTTCGAGGCAAGCTGCAAAAGCAGTGACGACGAGCTGTACAAGATGCCGCATAGAAGTGAGGGAACCGCGACAACAGCAGAAGGTATTGGGAGGGGTGACAAGAGAAGTAAACAGCGCTCTCATAGTGTAGATTCAATCAGATTGTTTGACGACTTGCGAAAACGAGCAAGTACAGTGAGCAGTGAGGGAATTATTACTGAAAGAAAAATATCGGTAGAGGAAAAAAGGAAAGTAGAAGAAGGTAACGTAGATTTAGAGGGAGGTCAAAACCTAAAGAAAAGGATAAGAAGAAAAACAACAAAAAGAGAGAAGGGGAAGAGGAACTTTCTCAAAAAGGTTCAAGCGATTTTTACAGGCTTTAGAGATGAGACATGTGGGATGCTGGAAATTAGTATAGGCAAGATAGGGGGAGCTAGAGAAGGAGATACAAAAAATACGGAAGAAATGGGATGATTGCAAAGAATTTTGTAAAGACGAAAAAGAGACATTCTGGGGAAAATATAAAGCTTAGAAAATCAGCACAGAGAATATGATGAAAATATTAAAAAGGAGATGAGTATAATAAAAGGAAAGTGAGTAAGATAGAAGTGAACGTTGAGAGGAAAAGCTCACATATCGAAAAACAACTAGAAGGGGAGCTAAGAGCAAAGAGAGAATAGAAGAGGATCTGACATGACAGGAAAGGAGAAGAAAATGGTTGATTACGTGGAAGGCATGAGCGTAAGGAAGGAAAGGTGAGCGATAGAATTTGGGTAAACGGAATAATGTGGATATGGGACGGAGCAATTGAAAAATGAAGAACTTAACAAACAAAGCGAGAAAAAGAGAAGGATAAAGAACAGGTAAATAAGAAGGAAGGAAATACGTCGGGGTTTACAGAATAAAATGTTTCAGGATTAAAAAACTAGGACGAGGGGTTTTGGACAGAAGTGATAAAATGGGATGTTATGATGATGAGTGAAACATGGGCGGATTAGAAAGACTGGAAGGGGATAAAAAGAATGTTACTGAAAGATTATGTGTGGACGATGAAAGGTGGTGGCCAAAAGTGTGGCTGTTAGAAAAAGGAAAGACGAGGAGAAACGATCAAGAAAATGAGAGTCTGGGAAGTAGATAGATTGAAGGAACAAGGAAGGTACAAGCACAGAAAGAAAAGGGGAAAACAGAAGCTGGTGAGGTATTCTGGAAGGAAAAAGGTCTTAGGCAAGGGTGCCCTTAGAGTCCACTACTGTTTAATATGCTGTTGGCAGACCTAGAGGAGAAGTTGAAGCTTATGGGGACGACGTAGTTCTGTTAGCATACGGTGAGAAGCAGATTAACCTAATAATGATAATTTTGGAAGAGCATGTTGGAGCAGAGAATCTGATGGTGAACGTAGAGAAGACTAAGGTGATATGTTTCAGATGTAAAAACACCACAATAGATTACGTTTGGAAGAATATGCAAGTAAAGTAAGAGGCCAAGTAGGATAGATAGGAAAGAGAAGGTTCAAGGACGATTAGAGAATGAGGGTCTGGATGTTTGAGGTGTTATGCAGTAGAGATCTGGGGATGGAAGGAACATACAAAAGTAGAGAGCATACACGAGTGATTTCTGAGGTGGGTAATGGGGGTTAGCTGTAGTTGCTCAAGATACATGTCAAGAGAAGGGTTAGAAAAGGAAAAAATGAATACTAGACAAATTCAGAGAGCCTGGAGATTTAAAGAAAATCTGAAAATGTAAGAGGGAAGTAGAATTACTCAAAAATGCTTGAGCGAAATTCGAAACAATGAGGCGAGAGAGAATTGGGGAAATTCAAAATTGGAGGAAGAATGGAAAAAATGAGAAGGGTTTGTAAGATACGAGAAGGGGTTACAGAGTAGCAGGACATAAAGTTAGAGCTATTAATAAATCAATGAGAGAGATGGACAAAGATTATAGATTCTAGGTACAATAGATGGTACATGGTGTTCAAAGGGTTGAGGGAACCATAATATCTGCAAAAAAATAAGAAAGGAAGACAAATGGAGTAGGCTCATACGATTTAGAATATAAAAATAAGTACGAGCTTGTAGATATTGGATGGATAAAGAGGAGAATCTATGTATAGTATGTGGATAGTCACATGTAGTCATGGGCACATGTTTTAGAGAGGTGCAGGAGAGAGGAAGATTGGCAGTTGAGTGTGGAGGAGCCTGCAAGATACATTTTGGATGGTAATGGACAGGGAGTGATGTGGATTAAGAAATTGGAAGAAGTGAGGGAAAGCAAGGGAATAGGGCAGAGCTAATAGGTTGATACTAAAAAAGGAAAATTAAATACCAAAAGTTAAATTCAAAGTGATTGTGAGGCGGGGACCTACAGGAATTTCAGTGATTTCTTCCCGGGTCAATGTGTTAACAATAGACTTTTACTGACAGGAAAACTGTATCTTTGAACTTCGAGTATCCGGTTCCTATTTTTATAGGGAATAAGCCGAATTAAGCTAAGTTTTTTCACTCCACTTTCCTTTGCATGAGGAGAAGGAAGCATTGTAGTTGGAGCCATATATCTGGCTAGAGGATCTATGGACCTATCAGGAGGAGCCAGGGAAATGGTAGGAGGATTCCTGGACCTGCCAGGAGGAGAACTGGATCTGATTCGGAGAGGAGGTTTGTCAGGAACACGAGACTTTTCAGTTGAATTATGTCTTTTAGCAGAAGAAGACGCTCCACCACGAGGAACATAAGTAGTGAAGGTGCTATTAGGTGAAGGTTCAAACTGCAAACTTGAAGCTGCAACAAGAAAAAGATGCTTACACATTTTTAGTTGTCGTTTAATGAATTAATAGCAATATTGTAAGGCAATTTAGGGCATGCTTGACATCATCTGCAAAACTTTAAAACTGTAACATCTGACTTTTTGTACGCCACATAATCAGTATTTCGTACCCTACATACTCGGTATGTCGCACCACAAGTTCGAGAGATATCTGAATCCCTATCGAGGTACAGTGAACATCGTAATAATTTTACCTGCTACAAAATATATCCCCAAGTTTTTACTGTGCGCGGTCTGCTGTTTCTGTCTGGAATATGTTAAATTATTTTGCTTAATTTCTCCGTATTATCATAAATTTAGAAGATATTTTTCTAGAGAACTTAAAGAATAAATTCATTCTATTTTCGAGAATATGAAGGTGTTTTAAATAATTCCACTAGAACTTTAGAAAATAAACTATTTTTATTCGAAGGGATTTCTATGAATTACGGAATTCGCAAGATTTTAAGGCTCTCAAAAGAATTTGAAGACATTTATAAAGGTGTTAGAGCAGAAGCTAAAGGATCACACCCGACATTTTATTAAATTCCGATATCTCAATTTCTACACTTTAGAAAATCCTGATAATTCTCTTTCAAACAAAATTTTAAAACGAAAAAATTGGTTTCAGTAGAAAAAAATCATTTACAAGGCCACAATCAATTGCTCATTAATAATTCAAACAAAACAAAATCGTATTTATTTATAGCGTCACGCTCACGAGTCCACATTTTATTGAGAGAACACTAATTCCCACAATCTTCCCATGTCTAATAAATCGAAACCCCGAAAACCAAATCATACATTGGTAAAAGTCTCAATACGATGATATACAGAAAAAACTCTCGGCTCATCCTGGAGATGGCTAGGCCCCATGGTCCGGACACGTGGCAAATCTTTATTGACTTACTAACAAAAATTTCATATAAACACAAGCCCGCGTGACCATTTAGTTTTCCGATAAGCAAATTCTCATACCTGTTCCATTCATACGTGACCAGAGCTTTACGAGAGGGTGTGAAAACATCTTCTCGTCAGAGCTCGAGATGCTTGTATACAAATCTTGTAGAATGATGTTATAGGTCGAAGGATTAGAACAAGAGTGCCAGTTTCAAATGGCAGTGGAACACAAGAATTTCTAGATTAACAAATCGTTGATTTCTAACCAAAGTAAGCCGTCGCCGGGATCACGTGGACGGATATCGCAGAGAATTCGAGTTCGCAGAATCGTATATTTTTGGAAATGTTCCCCTGTTTATACTTGTTCTGCGATGGTGAACCTTACTCTATCGTTACGCCCAGACAAAATTGAAGAATTTGCCATTATCTGAAAATCAGGCAGTTTCAATTGGCGGCTAAAGAAAATATCTCCCGTCAAACATTTAAAAATTCGAAACGATCGCAAAGAATTTTCTTAAGGATTTTCGAGGATTTTAAACAAGTAATATGTAATAAAAATTTACAGAATCCATTTTCATCTGCTGCAAGTGTACTAAAGAAATTATAAGGTATTTAAATAAATTCTAGCAGAAGAACAATTGCATCCTAAGTTTTTTGCAAATCACTTAAGTTGAATAGCCAGGCAATAGAATCGATACTTGTATTGCAATTTTGAACGAATCAACCAGTTTTTGTGAAGCAGTCTAAAGCACCTTTTACAGAATTCTTCTGACTGCTTATTTCGTTCTGAAGATAACACTCTTACTTGAACGCTAATCATTTAAGAGAGCATACAGACAAAAAAATAAACTCTTAGCGTTGCCGTTTGGCTCGAATTAGTCAGTTTCAAGCAAAAAGTCTAATATTTGGTAAAATTAAGTGACTCCTGTGATTCCAGTGAGTTAGGTGAATTTTACATAAAACACAATCGAATGATTATTTTAGACTCGAACTGGCTGATCAGCGCCAATGGGCAACGCTGGTATTTGAATTTGTTTTCTTGGTGATTTCTTACACGCTCGGCGTTGAAGTTAAAGTAAGAGCGTAAGAACGAGATAAGTATTCCTAACAAGATGTTTTAAAGATACTTTAACTTTTAATTAACTTAGAAACGCTGGAAGTTGATGTGGCTGTCTAGATGCTTTCTTAAACGCTTAGCGTTAAGTTTAAGTGGGACCGTTAGAAGGAGACAAGTATTTATTATAAGGTGCTTTAGACAGCTTAATTAAAAGTGGCGAATCAAAGCCAAAATACAACGCTGGGCGTTTAATTTGTTTTCTGAGTGCTATTATGAAACGCTTAGCATTTTAAGGTAGGATAGAAGCGTTAGCACAAAATAAGAATTATTTTAAAAGTGCTTTAGAGTGCTTGTCACAAACTGGCTAATCAGTGCCAAATTTTATTGCTGGGTATTGATCCTTTGTCTGATCATTTAACTTAGGCGCTTCGCGACGAACTTAGGATGCTTTTTTTCAAACAAAACTAACGTTTGTCGTGCGTTCGTAAATTAGCTTTTTTCACCGATTTAGACAACCAAACGCATCTTGATAATACAAATTGAATTTCACGTTAGAAGCTCAATAACATTAAATTATATAAACTCTTTGCGCATTACCTAAACGCTTAGCGTATAGCAGGTTGAAATATGTACCAACTGATTATTAAATCCTCGTAGCGCTAAAACCTTTCATAACTTGAGTTTTTGCATTGAGGATTTTTTAAACAAGAGAGCGTGAACTAAAAAATACCAAAAAATTTATAAGTTCCATTAGGATTTTTTAACGAATTTTATAGTTAATTTTTGGAATAAATCTTTAAAAATCTTCAAAAGATGAATCTTTGAAAGAATCTTTAGAATATTAATTATGCGCCAACAATATGAAAGTACCCTTGACAAATAAGGAGAATTGTTTTTTAGCTATAAAGAATATGATTTAATTATCGGCTCATTTTAAATCGGTTATCATTTAGTGAAAATCAAGATGAAAGACTTTTTTATTGAAAACAGGAGGGGGAAATCTTTTAAAAAGGGGGAAGACGCGAATAGAAAAAATAATCTACAGTTTAAGATTTAATTAATCGCAGTACAAATTTTGAAACATCCTTTCGATGGTAGTTTAGGAAATAATCGTATATTTGTAATCCATGATCTAAACTACAGATTTTTTATTTTTATAAGAATTGATACTTTAATATGTGCTTTCCTTAGTGACATTATACTTTTTTGTCCCTAAAATGACATGAAGTCGATAAGTTTATAATGCAAAAAATTTCTTTTCATGGAGATAGTTGTTAACATTGAACAGAATTATAAACTTATTTTTTTGAAGATACAGATAAAATGTATAATGTAATGAAAACGAATTTGAAACTTGCCTGCTTTCAGAAAATTTAAGGCAGTTTTTCTCTGGTGCTGAAAATGAATTGCTAATCCCGGGTTTTCTCGGTCAGATACTACCATGTACCCATTCGGTAGTAGTTCTAGCGAGAACGCACACTGCCTCTCTAGAAAATAAAAATCTTTTCTGACCCTACGAAGTAGAGGCTGATAACTTGGCTGAACCCTCTGTACAATATCTTTGAAGTCATTCTAAGTGATAGGATTGTCTGAAAAATCTGAGGGTATTCCACTAGGACTAATTGTCGATGACCTGGATTGCTTTTCGGAAAGCTTTCGATTCAACCACCTGTAGGTTCATAAGCTAAACTGTTTAAAACTTCAAAGGTTCATCCACACGTAAAGAGACACACATAGAGAGATTTGTGCTACTTAAAAAAATTGATTTTACTGTGTCATTCAGAAAAAATAGTGTGAAAAATAGCACGTCATATTCCAGAGAAGTGTCTTTTAGAGTGACACTATGAGAGCTTTGCTCTACTGCCTAGCACGATTGCCACGATACCTTGTACCTCAAGATTATTAAGGGTATTTTAGGAGCAAACCTGTGTTAGAAGCATTATAACAGAAACTCTATGCAACTCACTAGCTCTGGAGAGATCTATCCATACCTGGGCATGCCAGAGAGCCGCATTCAGAATGTATTATTTTAAAAGGATAAAGTGGTTCTATGGACAAAGGTAGAGCTCAGATACTTCGCGACCGGGACACAAAATATTATGCGCATAAACACTACGAGACTACCTTTCACTACGTTATACAGTTACGACATTATTTAACAGCAAATGAAATGTTGCGCTTTAAAAAACCATCTGTCAAGCGGATCTTGAATACACGCTCTTAAATTCGTTCTCAGATGGGGCCTCAAATATCAGGGCTGAAACCATAAAGGAATTAGAAATACAATGGAGGCAGAAAACCATCTATTGAGAGCACCCCAACACATTAGATCAAAATGAATTGGATAGTGAGGCATCTAATATTTGGCTAAGAAAGGGTATCCTGTATCTAGAGACGGAAGGATTCGTCATTGCAATACAGGAAAGATTGTCAGCACCAGGAATTAGCGCAAACACGTGTAACATCAAGACGCGGTTGACCGGGGCCTATTATGTGGAGATACTAAAGAATCCATCTAACACATTATTAATGGCTGCCGCATTATGGCTCAGAGAGAATATACGCACAGACGTAATGATGTAGCAGGCATTAGACATCAACAACTTGCCCTAAACCTAGGACTCTTAAAAGAATGAATGCCCTTCTATAGATACATTCCGATGCCCGTTTTAGAAAGCGAAGATTACATCTTATATTGGGATGTTACTATCCAAACGGATCATTAGACCCGGGCCAATCGACCTGACATCGTGATGCGAAAAAAAAGTGGAAGAGTCTACATCTGTCTACATCTATGGACGAAGGTAGAGCTCAGATACTTCGCCACCGGGACGCAAAATATTATGCTCATAAACAAAAACTTGCATTTTAAGTCTGTTCCGCCCCTTTACGCATCACACCGTCAAGGTGGTCGAAAATGCTAAATCTCGAATTTATTAACAGCAAGACGGTTCTGAATTTGTTTGTGTTAAAAGCATCCGAGGAGGCAGCTGAACCATTTAGTATCGACTTCAGTATCAGGGTTAGATAACATGCATATTAACTACTCAATCTTGCAGGCTCTGTTCAGGAAAACACGTGGAAAAGATTTCCACCAGCAGCAAATTCAGCGCCATCTTTCACAGTGCAAAATCCCAATTAACGATGATCTAGAAGATGTCAAGGTTTTACAGGTGAATAGCCTGAAGAGCATTCCGGCGTGTGAATGAAATGCCGAAACACTAAAACGGGTGACGGATAACATCAGCTTGAGGAAAAAGTCCGCGGTTTTCTTTATGACAAACCTCCACTATATATGGTTTTACTATTTACTCACCGATATAATTAAGAGCGACTACCAACGTGAAGGATAATGTATAAGCGATTTTCATATTTTCAAGTAGAGGAAAAACTAATTAATCCAAAAATTAAGAATTCAATTAATAGTATAACTACTGCTGTTACCAGTGCCTTATTAGAGATTACATAATATGTTATACAGTTTCTCTCTTATCAATTGTAGGCATCTAAAGCAAATATTTTTGTCAGAGACGCAAATTTGATCTTATGAAAATTTTGTTTAATTCCAACCGCTAATTATAGATTACTTCACTTCTCGAAATATAAGAAAAAATGTGCTTTCAGATTGGTCTATAAAAAAATTTTAATCACTTTAAGGTAGTACGGCTATTGGATCGATCAGATGAATAATCATTAAAATTTTTTTTGCCTAGAAATATGACTTCTTTCACACAAAGAGCATGAGATATTATAGAGATACCTTTCGCGGGCTCCAAAAATAAATAATTTTGGCTTTAAAACATGTTGAATATTGTTGGGCAAAATTTTTTGGAGACAGAAATTATAATGTAAAATTTTCATTACTGCTCATTTATACATGCTTCCAGGGTATTTTAGCTTAATTTTAGCAAAATGTAGTCCAGAATCAAAAATGTATCTAGAATCGAGTCAAATCCACATTTGAATTCATATTTTACTATTATTTAACAAATATTTTATTTACATTGATCAGCATAAAGCATTGATACTTAATTTAGTAATTGATATCCTGGCCAAATTTTGTACTTAATTCAAAATTTCATAAAAAAATAATGGACATAGCTTTGACTATGTTTCCTAGTAGCCGGACAGCTTTAAAATGCTAAAGTTAGATATTTATTTCTTCTATTGTTTACAGCAATCGTCAATCTAAATGGGAATTTGCTCATAAACTTTGATATTAAAAAACGAATTGGTCATTGTCAGAGAAGACATTTCAGCGCACTATGGTTCTGTTTAGCGTAGAATCCATTGAGCGAAACATTAAACAGTGTGTCTCATGAGTTCAGAATTCATGATAATGAGTATAGTCATCAAGTGACCCATCTTTTCTACATGGATGACCTGAAGCTGTACGCTAGTTAAGGCCAGAAACTGCAGCAAGTGAATCAGAGGGAAATGAGGAACCGCAGAGTTAAAGAACAAGTTCAAAAATGACATCGAGGCAATGGCTGCAGGCGAATCATATAAATATCTGGGTATACTTGAATCTTAGGGTATTCAAGTTACGACAGTTAAGACAAGCCTAATGTGTACCTTCACTACGAGACTACCTTTCACTACGTTATACAGTTACGACATTATTTAACAGCAAATGAAATGTTGCGCTTTACAGAACCATCTGTCAAGCGGATCTTGAATACACGCTCTTAAATTCGTTCTCAGATGGGGCCTCAAATATCAGGGCTGAAACCATAAAGGAATTAGAAATACAATGGAGGCTGAAAACCATCTATTGAGAGCACCCCAACACATGAGATCAAAATGAATTGGATAGTGAGGCATCTAATATTTGGCTAAGAAAGGGTGTTCTGTATCCAGAGACGGAAGGATTCGTCATTGCAATACAGGAAAGATTGTCAGCACCAGAAATTAGCGCAAACACGTGTAACATCAAGACGCGGTTGACCGGGGCCAATTATGGCATTATGGCTCAGAGAGAATATACGCACAGACATAATGATGTAGCAGGCATTATACATCAACAACTTGCCCTAAACCTAGGACTCTTAAAAGAATGAATATCCTTCTATAGATACATTCCGATGCCCGTTTTAGAAAGCGAAGATTACATCTTATATTGGGATGTTACTATCCAAACGGATGATTAGACCCGGGCCAATCGACCTGACATCGTGATGCGAAAAAAAGTGGAAGAGTCTACATCATCGACACTGCTTGTCCACTCAACCGAAATTTGCAGTCAACCTATCCAACCAAGATCCATAAGTATAGCGAGTTAAGGCATGAAGTAAAGACCATATGGAAGAATGTGAATCATGCATCTATCCATCCCATTGTGATTTTAGCTACAGGCAATATGCACGCAAGATGCAGAGAACATCTTGAGCATTAAGGAGTCAGTAATGTATTAGCAGCAGCTCAGAAGGCGGTATTATTAAACACCTGTCGCATTGGAAGAAACTTTATTGATCGTCAGGAAGCGAGCGACTAAAAACACGTGGAGTGGCAGATGGTAGCTCTAAGAAACCATACAGAGATGACTGTTGTCACCTCCTACGCTCGTGGCCGCTCGTAATTGTATACTTATAACATCATCAGAGAAGGTTTCAACCATCGTATTAAATTATTTAAATTAACTTATAACATTCCAAACTCATTACTCACTTGACTTAGTCCGTGGCTATGATGTATAACCGGATTTACCCGAGTGAAAGTTTGATAAATACTCAGAATAACACTTACTTGTAATTTGGAAAGCTTATATCTCACGCGGGTTACTCTAGTGTTACTGAACTGATTCGTGAATATGTCCTAAATCACTGATTATTTAGTGAAATGTCCAACTACTATTTCAATCAGTGAATTGTTCACTGATTTGCATTCAGAGATTGAGGTCCAAAATCCAGGGCCATTAGCAAAATATTCAAGCTTTGAAAACAATAAAACACTGACTCTTTATATAAGTAACAGTTACATGTAGGAATTCAATCGTAGTGCTTATCTCAAGCATTGTATTTCTATTTTTTCTTTAAATTAATTATGTAAACTATTGCGGCTTACATCTGGTGTGCATAAATCACTCGAAAACAACCTAAAATTGGTCGGCGGGCACCTACAAGAACTTCACGGATTTCTTCGCGGGCCAAGGGGGTAACAATGCCGCTTTCGATGTTAATTTTTACCCGTTTTACATATCCAGTTCCCCTCACATAAATATAGATTCCAGCAAGAGTATTGCAACTGTCCAAAATTGCAAAGACGTCACCATTCGATGTTGATATAACAATTTGTTCGTTTGTTGGCACAGGCTCATAATGGTTATGTGCTACTAACATTTTCAATTGCTCACTGGCAGGAAACGTGTATCTTTGAAATTCGAATATCCGGTACTGATTCTTATAGGGAATAAGTCGAATGAATCTAAGCTTTTCCATTCCACATTTCTTTCCATCAGGACTAGGAAGACTTGTAGGTGGAGCTATATACCTGGCAGGAGAAGCTATTCTACTTCCAGGAGGCGACCTGCTCGTGTTACGATTAGAAGTTTCGGTAGTATAACGAGGCGTTTCAGGTAAATCACGTCTTCCGGAAGAAGATGAGGCTTCGCCACGGGGAACGTAAGGAATAAAGGCGCTATTACGCGACCGTTCAAACTGTGAGCCTAGATCTGCAACAAGAAAGAGATGATTACATTTTTTAAAGGTACTGTTTAATGAATTAATGGCAAAATTGTGACGCAAACAGGGAAAAGAAGAAAATTCTTTTTTGGTAAAACTTTTTTAAAGATTAACTAGCAATATAAAGAGGACATTGTTTCAATAAAAGAAGTCAATCACAAACCTCGTCACACTTTCAGAGCGAGGGGTTTATGCAGAATGTGACATCATACATAGAACATGTAAATGTGAATGACAATTCATTTTTTAATATGGGTAGTCCAAAGCTCATATTAATCTGTTGTGTGTACCTGTCAACGATATTTAAAGCACTCTTAAGGTGCTTTGAACAAGAAGCATATATTTTCTTATCATCTATACAAAATACCTTAGTAGCCTGACTCATCATGACCTGAGCTAATCATAATTAGTCTCGCTGTGGGACGAACTTTAGGAAGAAGACGCTCTTTGTTGTCGCACAATATTTTCTAGATGCTGTGTCTTTACAGCCGCACCTGGCAATCATTAGGTTCTTCCAGCAGACTGCTACTCCCTTTTTTGAGACCTATTTTTTGCCAAACTCTCCTTGTGCAAGTTCAATTTCCCGAAAATGTATTTCATTTGTTATAGCTGTGAGAACCTTACACAGCGTGCACAGATAGGTTATTAACCAGTAGCTCATGAGTTGGACAAGTCGCCCTTCGTCGGTAGGAGTACAGTTTGTCTTTCAGCAGAAGTTTTTAGTACTCTGTCCAAAATCTGTGGACTTTTTCGCGCTTAGGCAGATTTTTACACAAGCAGAAAGATTGCCGAAGACCCGCGATGGGTATTCTCTTTTATGTTCTCCTTCTGCCAAAAAACACTCGTATTTTATCAATGATAGGTCACTTATTTGTCTACCATATGTTATTTATTCAATTATATATTGAGAACGTGGTGCATTCTGCTTAGGACATCTGGAATATTAGTTGTGCCGTGTTATGCTAAAAACACTTCAGCTGGTGCAAACCATACAAACCGTAAAACAAAACCAACAGCCGAGCACACGTCGAAAAGATGTATACATCAATTTAGCACAACGATATGCTGGATAAGACTGTGTATGTCTTGGATCAAGATACACTGCATAAAGGCAGAGATAACATATATAACTGGCAATGAGTTGCGGAGAGACCTATTAATATCTGAGGGAGAATGCATAACTAATGACGGGGTGCGAAAAGTATTAAGAGGGATGAAGAGTCAATCCGCTTTGGGACCCAATGGTGTCAGAAGCTTCAAGTAGAAGACGTTTCCCTTAAGCTTCCCGCATCTAGCGCTTATTTTTGCCCCATATCTGCAGATAAAGAACCTTTTGGTGAGTGGTTAATGAAAGGACGCATAGTGCCGCATATTTTGTAAGATGTTCACAGCCATCCATTTCTAGCGGAAATCTTCGAATTAAACAAACTGGTATACTTGGAAGCTTGATGGTGCATCCATGTATAATTAGATACACAGAGAGGTTGATGGCACTTCGGAAATATATTATAGATTTACTATCTTATATTAGAAACATACAGTAAAAACTGTCAGCGTAATCATCCGGAGAAGTGTATTTTCAAGTAAAACTATGAGCCCGCTGCTTTATTGCTTTTACACGTTTGCCAGTATCTTTTTTACTTCGCGATTCTCAAAGATACTTTTGCGACAAACCTGGATATCTAAAGTATAGGGCTACTCATGTATTATCCACAGATGGTCTGATGGTCTATGCTGGGAATGCATAGCTACTAAAAATAGTTCAACGAATTGTTTCAAAATGACCTCGCGATATTGTTATGAGGTTCGGGCTAAAAAAATGCGCCGGGATTTATTTGTTACGCTAGGCCATGCGTGACAAAGAATTTACTGAATGGAAACAATTACATACACGGTCTCTATAATTCCATAATGTGTCTCTGTAATTTTATCATAATCTTGAAAATTATTTTTCCTATTTGGATTGGAAATTAATTATGAGAATGTTCTTATAATGAAATGGCTGAATTTTCAGCCTTGGGAAAATATTTGGTGTTTCTTATGTTGCTAATAAAATTCCTATAATTAGATTGAATGGATCTTTAAAAAAATTCAATATAAATGTTTACTTTAAACATGACTAAACTTTATCACAAGTACTATTCAATTAAAAGGATCCTGACAAAATATAAAATTTGTATATTGTAATTTATTTAATTAAATGAACTAGTTGTGAAATACTCTACATTGCTGTAACTGGCAAGAGATTAGAAAGCAAACATAATAAGCATAATAGAGATTGCAGAACTGAAGATTTAAATACGGTTGTCTTTATGGAAAAATCTCAACTACACATTATTTAACTATTATATTCACCGATACAATTAAGAACGACTGCCAATGTAGTGAGCAGAGTGTGAGCCATATTCATTTTGGCCAAGTTGAGAAAAAATTAATTATAAACTAATGAAGAATTTAGTTAAAAGCACAGCTACTGCTTAATCTAGTACTACATTGTATATTATATAAAATGATCTACAGTCCTTATCTTATCAATCATGAGCGTCAAACTTCTGCGTGTGCGATAATTATATTTCATTAGGCAATTTCAGGAGAAAATATCTAATTATCTAATCCGGTAATACTAATATCAAGGATTTTCAAATCCAATATTTTATCTGTCTAGAAAAATCTGATACACTAGAGTATCAAGGAGATATTTGCACTGATTTTTTTATAATATGACTAAATTGTTAATCAAGTTAAAAAATGACAAAGTCCTTAATATTGTAATTTTTACAATCTAGTGTGCTCTGTTGATTCTTGAAAAATATTTTTAGGAATCAGGATGAAATTAGTTAAATTCATAAATTGCACGCCATGTACGCTAAAGAGCGCCTTTTTCATTTAACAATTAGACAGGCACACAAAAAAAGTCAAAGTCCACGGAGGTGATCTTTGGGTTCTATGTTTTTTGGGTCGCTGATTCCGAATAGTTTGTCGGTTTTTTCAGATCTGATCGCTTTAAAGGTCAAATGAAGAAAATATTGCTGAAAAAATCTAAAAAATGTAGACATAGGTTTTTTAGCATGCTGAATCTTAATCCGGTTCCTTTCAGCCCACTTATGATTCGTGTAATTTTTTTCGCGATCTCTACTATCCCAAAGGCACAAGAAACACAGATTCTTTGTAAATCCATACTGCTGCGACAGGCACTGCGGCATATTGATTTGTGTTGTGAAGTATTACAGCTTTTAAGCTTCTTTTTGATGAGTCAATAAACAGGCTCCAATCATCATCTTTATAAATATTTGGCTTGAGTTCTTCCATCAGTCCTTTAACATTTGAACAGTACACTAATGTTTCTTCATCAAAGAGTTTTTCTTCGAAATACTGCTGAAAACTCTTATTTTTTTTTTTAAACGTTACTTTCGTACCTTTTTCTAATAAATTTTTACTTTTCAAAACTGAAACTGAATATTCCGCTGCATCTTAAGGTAGTGCGAAATCTCTTACGAGATCATTAAGTTCGGAATATGTAAATTTTTCAGCAATTCTATTGCTTACTCCACCTGGTTTATAAACTTCATCAGAACTTTCATTGCTATCGCTTTCATATTTATCTTGATTTTCATCATCGGTCTTAGTGCTTTTGTCACCATCATCATCATCATCATCATCATCATCATCATCATCATCATCATCATCATCATCATCTTTAGATTCATTTGATAAATTTTCTATACTATCAACATCAACCTCATCAATCGTTTGAGTTCTCACAACGGCTTTTTTACTGATCCTACCTGGCCGCATTTAAGATTATGTAATTTTTTTTATTATACCCACGGATATCGGTTTTACAGAAATAACAATCATCTTCGTTGGATGGCTCATTCCATTCTGTGGGTTTAATGAAGATCAATTTAGAATCGTCTTCAGTTTTTTTCCAAATAGAAAGCTTTTGCAAGAGTTATTGCGAATACTTTCAGGAGCACAATCTGCGCAATCTATATCTGAATTAAAGCATTCTTTGTATATATTCCGAAAATTTTCGTTGAACGATCGTCGATTGTTTTTGTTCGGAATAAATGTTCCACAAATGAAGCAAAATGCGTTAACATCTTCCAGGCACACGTGTTTAGAAGATGAGGTTGAAGGTTTGTTTAAATTTTCTATATTTTTATAGATAAACCCGCTCGACAGGGATCCTGGTTCCATTGCAGGTGAGTCCACCGCCCTGGAGGTAATAACCATGTCTGGCCTTGGAAGCTACGGTTAGGGAAGTTTTCTTGAGTCTGACCAGAAAGCGATAGGTGGGGGCCGCGTGACCCCTCGTTCCACATATTTGACATCTTAATTCTACATCTTCTTGTGCTATAGCTATTTTACCTGATTTAAGTAATCCCTTATCATTGCTAATTGTTTGATTTTCAGTTTCATCAAATGTTTGAAATCTTCCTTCTTCCTGTAATGCTTTTGTAGCTAATAACCCTCTTTCTACCTCAATGACGACATCTACCGTTTTTTTGAATGTCCTTTTTTTTATTCTTGATTCTAACTTCGCTCTCAACGCGCGCAAGAAAAAATCAGTAATGTACGATGACCCAGAAATACACTTTCTAGCTTCACCTGTTAGTTTGCTCCGGATTAATTTTACCAAATTCGATTCAACAGATTCAGGAAGCATTTCCTTCGCTTCCTTACAGCCTTCAATAAAATGGGTTAAGGGAGTGTTATCACCATTAAATATGGGCACGACTTCTAATGCATCACGTAACGAAATCATTTGGTTATTTGATACCGTTATTACTTTTGGATTCGACATGATTTTAGTTTCAGTTGGGACTTGTTTAAATGCAGAAGATTCCAATCTCTTTATGTTAGGTTCAGTTTGGTGACATTGTGGTAAGAATTTATTTACGACCGTGTTATCATTGTTAGGTGGAAATAAAAATTCTTGTAAAACAGGGTTTTTATTTAAAAATCCTGACAGGTTTTTCTCTTTTGCAGTAAGGTCTCTATTTAGATCCGGTTTTTTCTCTTCCTTAACTTGACAATTATTTTCTGTATTTCTACGAGTTGTCTTATGATAAAAAGATTGAAGTTCTAGTAAAAAAAATCTGAGTTTTCTAAAACTGTTAAATTTATTGGGTTACCGTCATCAAGAACGACAGTTTCACTTAATTGATCGCGACGAGTAGAATTATTTGAACTAATTATTACACTTTTATCCTTGTTTCCCGCTAAATGTACTGGAAGCGTGTTACTAAATTGCGATGATTCTTTATTGATTTTCAAGAATTCAAGATTAGATACACTTGGTACATTCGTACCAGAAAGATTGATGAGCCAACATAAGTCAATGAATTAGGAAACACTTGAATTACAATCAAATCAATTTATTTATATTTGTGATACATAAAATATTCCGTGTGAAAGGAAATATGCGCGAAGGTTAGACAATGGATACTACAATAGATTCGTTAGGTAACGCTGATTTGGTTGACACTCTCCGACTGTGAAGCACGGATTTATGAGTGCTTTCACACATGAGAGAGGGGAAGATTTAAGGGATGGATATTGTTTTGACTGACCGCGTTTATGTTAACTCCTGTGTGCAGGACTCCTTCAAAAGTGGATCCAGAAGCAAGTTAAGTATTCTTAGCAACCCTGAACCCCAGGGTTGACACTCCGTACCGAAAGACTTCTCGAAAGAACTGGGTGAGACTGAACTGGACTAAGACCGACGAATAAAGACTGAACGACGACTGAAAAAGCTCTCTGGCATCTACCTGTTCCAGAGCTTATATATTAGCGTGGTAGAAGGAGTTCCATGGAGACTCACCCCTAGGTTTATTGACTGCTCGAATAACCATAAATTGTTTCATTGACAGGGTTGAACCAATCTTCGAAAAGACATTATGGTTTTCTTCCTTTCCAAGTGCTGCACGATTTATTACATGCATGATTCCGCCCCCCTTGGTAGGTAGGACGGTGAGTTTGTCACAGTAACTTTGCCGTTCTGTGCTTCCATGAGAAGATATCGACCACCCCTCAAGACCAATTCTATTTTTATCTGCGCGTAAACTTTTTCTTTCACATTTTGAATATATTGATATCATACATATAGTGAAATATATGATAATTATATTATAAAGTCGCGGTCTCGTCACATTGTGAAAGTGACTCAATGGATTTTTCAAATTTGGAGAAGAAATGATTTCGTTTCTGTTTAAGAAAAATAATTTTAAGTTTCGATGATTTCAAAATGTGGGGTAAAAGAATATGGGTGATACTTTAAGAGAATTTTTGTCATTTTTCAGGATTGACAAATTTCTTAGGTAAACTGAATCTTAGGTGAACTGAATCTTTTTGCTTAAGATAAAAAATATTTTTAAATCGCCTTTCTCTAAGTGTCAATATACAAATGTTAAAATATTTTATCTTCATTAGAGAGTCTTTTTGATTTAAAAATATTTTATTTTGATGTTTTCTATTTAATTGTAATATAAAACAATATTATAAGATTTATCATATTCGTTGTTTGTAATATATAGATATAATGAGTATATTTATTATATAGTAGGATTATATAGTAAAACAGAAATATAAAAAATTAGTTCACCATTATATTTAAAAGTATTTAAATATCCGAAACTAATACAAAATAAAAAAAAAAATTTTTTAAAATCCACATATTAGCAACAACAAAAAATGCCAAAATTATAAGTGAGCTAATTATAAATATACCGATTCATGAAATAATTGAATTTTTAAATTACATAAATATTTTTATAACTGAAATATAAAATTGCCGAATATAATTAATAAATAATCAACCAATGATAAATTAAATTGTGTGCTTCATTTATAGTGTGTTACTCTATTGGCCAACTACTACTTCAATCAATAAATTATTCACTGATTTAAATTCAGAGATTAAGGTCCAAGATCCAGGGGCATTAGCAAAAAATTTAAGCTTCGAAAACAATAAATCACTGACGTTTTATATAAGTAACAGTTACATGAAGCAGCTTAATCCTACTACTCATATCGAGCATTGTATTTCAGTTTTTTCTTTAAACTACTTATGTAAATTATTGCGGTTTACATCTGGTGTGAATAAAGGACTTGAAAAGAACCTAGAATTGGGCGGCGGGCACCTACAAGAACTTCACTGATTTCTTCGCGGGTCAAGGGTGTAACAATGCCGCTTTCGATGTTAATTTTTACCCGATTTACATGTCCAGTTCGCTTCATGTAAACATAGATTCCAGCAAGAGTTTTACAACTGTCCAAAATTGCGAAGACGTCACCATTCGATGTTGATATAACAATTTGTTCGTTTGCTGGCACAGGCTCATAATGGTTATGTGCTACTAACATTTTCAATTGCTCACTGGCAGGAAACGTGTATCTTTGAAATTCGAATACCCGGTACTTATTCCTATAGGGAATAAGTCGAATGAATCTAAACTTTTCCATTCCACATTCCTTTCCATCAGGACTAGGAAGACTTGTAGGTGGAGCTATGTACCTGGCAGGAGGAGCTATTCTACTGCCAGGAGGCGACCTACTCCTGTTACGATTAGGAGGTTCGGCAGGATGACGAGACGTTTCAGGTGAATCATGTCTTGCAGAAGAAGATGAGGCTACGCCACGGGGAACGTAAGGAATGAAGGCGCTATTACGTGAACGTTCGAACTGCGAACCTAGATCTTCAACAAGAAAAAATGATCACAAACCTCGTTACACTTTCAGAGCGAGGGGTTGATGCTGAATGTGACATCACATATGGAACATGTAAATGTGAATGACAATTTATTTTTTAATACGGGAGAAAATCGAATATAACCGAACAAAAATTTAAGTTCGGCAAACTTAAAGACATGTTTGAAATTCTAAAGATATATAGTATTATATCATCATATTCACCAACAGAACTATAGATGAAGGCCAAGGTGAATACTAGAGCATAAACGGCTCTCATTTTCCGAATACAGAAGGAACAGATAAATGTACCCGCTAACGAATAATTTGCTTATCTGTTTTTTAACTGATTATTACAAAGCCTCACTATTAAGTCTTTCATATGGACTACAGTCTTTATCTTTTCGATTAAACGCGTCAAGCTTGTCTTTTGGAGAAATTTATATTTAATTCATTAGTTTACAGCAAAAACCTTGGCTGGCAAATTCGGTAAAGCTGGTATCACTGATTTTTAAAACAAAACTTTGTCTTAGATTGACATACATTAATAACTGCCTCAGATAAATATACCTATATATATATATATACCTATAAAAGATATTTATAGCACTCTCAAGTTGCTTTGAACAAGAAACATATATCTTCTTGTCATCTATAAAAAATACCTGAGTAGTCTGACTCATCATGACCTAATTAGTCTCGCTGTAGGATGAACTTCAGGAAGAAGACGCTTTTTGTTGTCGCACAATATTTTCTAGATACTGTGTCTTTACAGACGCACCTGGCAATCATTAGATTATTCCAGCAGACTGCTACTCCTTTTTTTGAAACCTATGTTTCGCCAAACTCTTCTCGTGCAAGTTAAATTTCCCAAAAATGTATTTTATTTGTTACAGCTCTGAGAACCTTATATAGCGTGTACAGATAGGTTATTGGCCAGTAGCTCATGAGTTATATGTTGACCTTTTCGCGCTTAGAAAAATTTTTACACAAGCAGAAATATTGCTGAAGACCCGCGATGGGCATGCTCTTCTGTATTCTTCTTCTGCCAGAGAACACTTGTATTTTATCAATGATAGGTCACTTATTTGTCTACCATATGTTATTCATTCAATTATACATTGAGAGTATGATGCATTCTGCTTAGGGCATCTGGACTATTAGTTATGGTGTATACTATGCTAAAAACACTTCAGCCAGTGCAAACCATACAAACCGTGAAACAAAATCAACAGCCGAGCACACGTCCAAAAGATGTATACATCAATTTAGCACAGCGATATGCTAGGTAAGAACGCGTATGTTTTGGATCAGTTCGTAGTTGGCTCTATGACACCTGATAGACAGTTCATTGGCAGGATCTAACTGCTCGCTAGCAAACTATTGCTCCTTTATTAGAAACGCATCATTTCAAAGCTGCTGACCTTCAGGAATTTCTCAGAAAAATCTACGAAGTTCAGGATATACTGCATAAAGGCAGAGATAACATATATAACTGGCAACGAGTTTTGGAGCGACCTTATAATATCTGAGGAAGAATGCATCACTACTAATGGGGTGCGAAAAGTATTAAGAGGAATAAAGAGTTAATACGCTTTGGAACCCAATGGTGTCAGAAGTTTCAGGTAGAAGACGTTACCCTTGAAGTTCCCGCATCTGGTGCTTATATTTGCCCCACATCTGCAGTCAAAAGAACCTATTGGTGAGTGGTTAAAGACAGGACGCATAGTGCCGCATATTGTGTACGATGTTCACACCCATCCATTTCTACCGGAAAGCTTCGAATTAAACAACCAAATATACATGAAAACATACAGTAACAACTGGCAGCGTAATCTTCCAGAGAGGTGTGTTTTCAAGTAAAACTATGAGCCCGCGGCTTTATTGCCTTTACACTTTTGCCACTATCTTTCGCACTTCGCGATTCCCAAAGATACTTCTGCGACAAACCTTGATATCTAAAGTATAGAGCTACTCATGCATTATCCACAGATGGCCTGTTGATCTATGCTAGGAACGCATAGCTACTAAAATAGTTCTACGAATTGTTTCCAAATAACCTCGGGATATTGTAATGAGGTTCGGGCTAAAAAAATACGTCGGGAGTTATTTGTAGCGAAGATGACTTGTTGGCTTCATTAAGGGAAGAGATCAGGTCCCTTTATACTAGGTCGGCATTCAGGCTTCATGTCAAACATCAAATCCTTAAACAACAGTATCATTATGGATACAAGCAATATAGCCGCAATTGGACAAGATACTCTTCTCCAACTGAATGGAATCAGCCAAAAGGGCTGCTGCAAAATTATCAACGAACTTACGGTCAGTGTTGAGCAAAATATATCAAACATTAATTACCATATGTGCTCACTTTTGAAAGCGTTCGTAAAGTAAACGCTGCAGGATCTCGCAAAGAGGATGCATGCCAAGACGAATAGAAATGAGAAGAGGGTTTAAGACCTGATATGATAGTTATGACGGTTGAACACTAATATTTTGTTACTCTAGTCCATGCGTGACAAAGAAATTACAAAATGGTAACAATTCCATATACGGTCTCGGTATTTCCATAGTCAGTCTCTGTAATTTTATCATAATCTTGAAAATTATTCTTTCTATTTCGATTGGAAATTAATTATGGTAGTGTTCTGATGATGAATTCAATATGAATGTTTACATTATTTTACTATTATATTTACCGATATAATTAAGAACGACTGCCAATGTAGTGACCAGAGTATAAGCCATCTTCATTTTGGCCAAGTTCAGAAAAAATTAATTATACACTAATGAAGATTTTAAATAAAAGCACAACTACTGCTTAACCCAGAGCTACATTGTATATTATATAAAATGCTCTACAATCCTCATCTTATCAATCATAAGCGTCAACCTTCTGCATGTGCGATAATTATATTTCATTAGGCAATTTCAAGAGAAAAAATCTAATTATCCAATCCGGTAATACTAATATCAAGGATTCTTAAACCCAAAATTTTATCTGAAATAAAAAAAAACTCATCAAATACTTTTAGCCAAAGACAAAGTTTTGCTCACAGCAATCACCACTATATATTATCACCACTATATATTTTGGTTTTGATTTCTCTAGAGTCAAATCGAAGGGCCTATGACAAAGCCACAGAACGCGTCCTCAGGTTGCGGATGGAGGGTCCCTGTACCAAGGGTTTCTGCTGAATATTATTGCAAAAATAAATAGGCAGTCGCGAAAAATTGTTTAGGGGTGGTCCCAAAGAAATTAACCCCAAGCGGAGGTGTGGAAACCGCGCCGAAAACTAAATGGCACCTGGGTGAGGTGTCTAGAACAGTGACTCTGGGATACCGGGCGACCTCTCAGAGTACGCAGCCTTATCCCTGCATCCGGGGCTCTAGAAGAATGGACGAACCCCCTTCCCTAGCTTCTCGTGGGAACGACAATGACAACACCAAACATACCAGGTGTATACATATGAAACCGGTATTTTTTCAAGAAAAAAACACATTTACTTCAAGAGAATGATAATAAATATTTTATTCAAAGTATGCGCCCTCGCTGGCTACACATTTTGTCCACCTTTCAGGCAATTTATGGATACCTTTCCAAAAAAAGTCTTCGTTTTTTGAAGCAAACCAGTCATCGAGCCATTTTCCAACATTTTCGTAAGAAAGGAAGCGCTGTTCGCTGAGTGCGTGCCCCATCGATGCAAATAAGTGGTAGTCGGATGGAACCAAGTCTGGTGAGTAAGCGGGGTGGGGTAGCGGTTGCCAGGTGTACGACTTAACCAATTCCCGAGTCAGTTTTGTCCGGTGTGATGGTGCATTGTCATCGAGAAAAATCACTTTTTCATGCCTAGTTTCATATTCTTGGCGTT
>NC_046666.1:18121965-18141813 GCF_010883055.1 Belonocnema kinseyi | reverse complement strand
ACATTTTCAAGAGCGAAAAAAATCACGATGTCATATGAAACTTGAAATGTTTGGTATTGGATATTGTTGACAGATGACAATACGCCAATTAGCACAAATGGTTAGTTTTGACAGTGCCTACAAGTGTGCCTACTGGCTGCTAGATGGCAATACCGGTTTCATATGTATACACCTGGTAGTTGAAGTTAATGCGGTTGAACATAAGACCAAAAGAAAAAAAGGCTTGGCAAGACAGTACGCGTCTTGCAATCAGTGTGTGACTACATCACATCTGGCAGGAATTTCACCGCCAAGGTTCGAAAGTTCGCGTGCGAACTCCGGACCCGTTATCACACACTTAACAAGTCAAGGCTGCTGACCATAAGGCAGCATATTGTTGAGAGAATACGGATACTATCTGACGCTAAGAGAAGTCTACAGTGGAGGAAAAGGTGGGTTAGAGAAAATCAACAGTTTCTCTCTGAACCATCTTGACTCTTTCAAGACCCTTCAGTTACTGTCGAACACTCACCCAAACCAAAGAAGGTCGAAGTATTTTAGAGAGAAGTCTACGAAGTGCAGCATAGACTGGACGAAGACCCAGAAAATATTACTAGCTTCAAGAAGTTATGTGTTGCCCTCATAACACCTGATAAAGAAAGCCCACCCATCACTACCGAGGAAGTAAAAAAAGTATTGACAGGGATGAAGAACTATTCCGCACCGGGACCAGATTGTATCAAAACCTTCCGGTGGAAGAAGTTTTCTTCAACCAATCAGAATTTGGCCCGTACTTTCACCTCATATTTGAAGTCGAAAAATCCGATTCTCGAGTGGTTGGTGGAAGGGCGCACAATACTTCTGCCGAGAATAGGCAACTTAGCTGACCCCAAAGAATTACAGGCCAATAACTTGTCTGAACACACTTTATAAGATATTCACATATATCCCAAATGATAGGATTGTTGGCGCAATTGAACCTGTGTGGCAAGAAATGTATGAACAACAAGGCTCAAAGAAACGCGTAGCCGGATATCGGGAGAACTTGTTCATTGATAGATGTGTCTGCAAAGATGCAGCATTCTACCAGCGTGACTTATCGATGGCCTGGATTGATTATCTGAAAGCTTTCGATTCGACCTCCCATAGACTTATCATCTGTCTTTTGGAAATCTTAGAGGTTAATCCGCAAATAGCTGGGTGCATAGAGAGATTGATGCCACTTTGGAAAACCACATTTACTATCTAATCTGGAAAAAATTGTGTGACAACTAACAAGGTCACCTTTCAGAGAAGTGTCTTTCAGGGCGACACGTTGAGCCCACTCCTCTTTTGCCTTACATTATTGCCACTATATCTAGTGCTTCGCCATTCCGACAGGTACTTGTGCGTGAAACCTGCAGATCGAAAGTACAAGGTCACTCATGTATTTTACATGGACGATCTTAAGATCTATGCTAAAAACAAAGAGCAACTACATCTAGTTCTAGGGATTGTCGAACGATATACTAAGGAAATTGGAATGAAATTTGAGTTAGACAAATGCGCTAAGGTTTATTTAAAGCAAGAAAAATTCAATGGCATCCCTGAAGATCCTGAGCTCGTTGATAGAAGCGCTATACGACACGCTTGCGCTGGAGAGACTTATACATACCTGGGCGTACCACAGAGCCGCATTCAGGATGTGACATCTATAAAGGATACTCTCCGAACCAGATACGAACGTCTTATCCGACAGATTTGGTCTTCCGAACTGTCGGCGAGGAACAAAGTATCTGCAACGAACATGCACAAGAAAGGTTATGCACATGAACAAAAGCATGCGTCTTAAGTCTTCCGTTTCGCGACTGTACATCTAACGTTGTCAAGGTGGTCGCGGAATATTGAGTCTTGAATGTCTTCACAACATAATTATTCTGGGTGCAGCACATAGAATTGCAAATGGAAGAGACCCTCTTCTTAAAATGGTCAGGAATCACGAAAAAGTGGGCAAAGAAGCGTTTCTCTGAAAAGGAGCAGAGGAGGCTGCTGAAACACACGGACTTGACTTCAGTATTAAGGGTGAGCAAAATGCATCAAATCTCACCTATCTCGAGTACTCACTCCTGAAATCCCGGATTAAGAAATCACAAGAGAAAAACTTTCGTGAACAGCTCCTCGATAAGAACAGGCACGGTATCTTCTACTGAAATGTGAAGGATCAGTCAATGTCTTATAAGCTAACGTTTGCTTTCCTTAAATCGCCCGGATTGAAGTCTGGTACGGAGGGTTTCATTTTTGCATGCCAAGACGGTGTAATTTCCACCTTAACATACCGTCGCCACATTTTGAGCTAAGACATTCCCGATGATAGCCGCAGGGTGTGCTATGCACACCCCGAGCATTTAGCTCACTTACTATCTTGTTGTCCAACTTACGCGGGAATGACCTATATTTAAAGGCACAATGCGGCACTGAGAGTGTTTTATTACCATCTCCGTCACTCTTACGGCATTAACCTTAATATCGCTACTCTAAATACTCCTCGCTAATGGACTAAAAAGCATCCCTGCGTGTCAACATTATGCTCAGACACTTGCGGGAAAAATTCAGAAGGCGGTAGTCCCTGAGTCGCTTCGTGTTCTTAGGGTGCACGACGCTTTTGCTGGATCGTCGTATTGATTCCTTTACAGACCGTAATCACCTATCTCAAGGTCATGAGACGTGGTTGTGGCTGAAATTTTACCGCGATTTCGCTGGGATTCTTGTCGCTGAATCAGAAGGCAAGTTCGCTATAGCTGAGGCTGCAGCGGCAGCTTGATAAAAAATTAGACCGTTGGATAAATGGCACCCTAAATGAAAAATCTGTTATTTTGACACCAAACCTGCAGACAACTCATTTCTCCAAACATTTCGCTCTAAAGAATTCTTCCATCTCAGAGTGAATAAAATTTAAAAATCATGACCTTGATGTTATCTTTGTTATCTGATTCTTATCAGAACACTTGTCATCTGCTTAAACGCGTGAGACCACTAGATCGTATAAATTGTTCATTACTTTCATTCATTTTAAACTCTTGTTACGGTTGTTTTAATTTTGATTTCTCCTTTTGATAGCATTGTAATTATATTTATTGTATGAATTCCTGATTCTGGTTTGCAATACGTTTCTAAATTTACGAAATTCCGCTCATTGCGCGCGACACCTCGCGACAAGTTTGATTGCGAGTATCATAAATATTAGTATATAAATCGATCGATAACTTGAGTCTAATTTAAAAACTTCAACAAGATAATTCGTTAATCTTGTTCAAATCTACTAATAACAACGCTGTAAACATACGAATCTCTTAAAAACATTTTTTTTAACGATTCAACTTTTAGAAATTTAGTTCAATTAGGAAATTTTACAAGAATAGTTTAAAAATACGTATATTTTAAAAGAAAAATTTGGACCACCTATGTGGTCCAAATTTGGTCGTTGGATTTTTTTTTGACAGAAGTTTGCATCAATTTTTAAAATGTTGAAAAGCGTAAAACTTTTAGAAATTTAATCGAATTTAAAGATTTTTTTGAATTTTTGTCAAATCAAAAAATTCAAGTCAGATAGTTTCTAAATATATTTGATATCTAGTGACGAATTCAAATGAAATGTCTAATCTATCAAAAAATCGTTTTTTTATATTTTTCTGAACATTTGCCATATTTTCAAAAGTATATAACTTTTATAATTTTGATCGAAATGGAGACTTTTATCTAGATAATTTGCAAGTGTTCTACCCATCTATAAGTAACTTTGACATGAAGCTGATGAAGCTGGAGTATGAATTAAAAGGGAGGGGGGGGGGGTTCTAGGCTTAACTACGCATTTGACCCTTTAGCAACTTCAGGGTCTTAAAATTTGCAAAAGGAGGCGAATCGACAGTTCCTCACCAGGTACAATTCACCCAGTGCGCACGTTGTCTGTGAAAATCTGACGAAACAGAAAAATGGAAATCTAAGTGAATGTGATTTTATTTATATATTTGTAATTTTTCTAGTGTGGACTGAAACTAAGGAATCTTTTTTTTGTCTGAGTGTATTGTTTGTGTGTGTATATTTTTAAGTGACGCTCAGGTGTCGCAGCATACGGTTTGCATTTGCTGGCGAAAATTAATGGTTACAAGCAATCCTCTCCGGGTACTTTTCACCTAGTGCGAGCAATGTACTTAACCGTTGCAATTAACTGATCCGTAATTTAATGATATACGTGTGCAAACAGTTAATCGAAATATTGACTTCTATTTTTATTCCCAATTAAAAATGTAATTAGATCATTGTAATTCTGATACCATGATTCATTTGCACGGAATCTGAAATTTGCAAACTTTCGAATTTCTAAATAAATGTATCTTTTGGGCCAGCTGGAAAAACAGAAAACACAGTTTAAAATTCCAATGTGTATACCTCGTTACTTAAATATAGTGTGTACATTGATGGTTAAGCTACAGAGAAAATAATGGGAAATTTCTGATACCGCTACATTTTAACCTCAACAATCTTGTTTGTTTGTTAAAATAAGGTTCCAGTTTGAATTGCAGAGTCATAGTTTTGAATTCTTAAGATTTTTTTCATTTAACGTTATTTTTCTGTTATTGATTTGAGAAAGTCTGGCATCCAACACAATAGTCACCTTCTTGGTTCGAAAATGCAACTCTTTTGTTAATTAACCGTCTATTTTCCTGTGAAACTCACATTTTTCCATAATAAATCGTTTTTTTTTTAGTAGAAATTTAAGAACAAGCATTTTATTCATTGTTGTATGCCAAATATTCGACACTTTTTGAAATTAAGAGCTTGTCCTTCTACGATATTTACATTTCATTTGTCGGAGAGGGAGAGAGCGTGGAAATGAGGGCTTAATAGATAGGAGGGTTAATTTTTAGGTTTGTGACTGTGTATAATAAGAATGGGATGGAAAGGATTGACGAAAGGGTAAGAAATTTACTAGGAGAGTTATGAAGGTATGGTGGTACTGGGGGAAGGGGTCTTTAATCCGATAATTGTTGAGGAAGGAAGCCTGTACCGGGAAGGGAAGAGCTTTGAAAGAAAATCGAAGGACAAGATAATAAATAAGGAGGGGAAGATTCTATAAGACTGGATGGAGGACGAGAGCGTGTCATTAACGATAGAGGCGATAGAGAAGTATCAGGAGCAACTGGGCAATGTAAGCTTTGAGGAGGAGTCTGTGGACGAGATATGGGAGGATTTAAAAGAGAAAGTAAAAGGTTGTGTGCAAAAGAAGGTATTTAAAAAGAAGGAGAAAGGAATTGGGAGGCCGTGATGGGATAGAGAATGTAAACTGATGGAGAGAAAGGTCAAAAGGAAGTAAAGGATGTGAAAGGAATCTAACCAAAAATGATGCCAAAGTGTACGGGAGGTATCTGAGGACACGAACGATAGGGTGAGAGAAGGCGAAAAAATCTCTGAGGGATTCCGGGTGGGTGGGTGGTTGAGGCAAGGGTAAGAGGAGTCAGGATATGGTCACTTGCATATTCAGATGATATAGCCCTGCTAGCAAAAAGCGTCAAGGCTTTGAAGGAGATTATGAAAAGATCAAGAAGATACTTGGACAAAAATAGGTTAGAGTTAATGCGGACAAGTTGAAGGTTATGGTGTTTAGGAAAGGAGGTGGGAGAGATAAGGGAGGGAAGTTAATGTAGAAGGGCAAAGCGGTGCAGACGGTGAAATAGTTTTTTTACCTAGGTCAGAAGGGAAACAGGAAGAACGAGTTTAGAATTATAACAGGGAGAACGAATGGATGGCAGATGGATGAAGTGAGGAAGATGCACGAGGAAGTAAGATATATGAGTTGGTTCAAAAGAATATCATGGAAAAAGAGATGGCAGAAGGAGAGGAGAGGATAAGAGAGTCTAGGTTTAACGGGAACTATGTGTGGATTATGCCAACGGAGAGAGCGCAACATTTGTGTAAGAAAAGAGAGTAAGGAAGTCAGGAACCTATAGCGAGAATGAGATGCGGTTGCATAGAGGATTATAATAGGTACTGGCTTTCTGAAGAGAAGCGAATTTGTGAATTCTGCGGGAAGGGGGATGCAAAAGTTGAGCACTGGTTGGAGGAATGTGAATAGGTGGAAAGGAGTGGGATAAGCATGGATGTATTGTTGCATGAAAGGGGGGACAAAAGGGTAGTAGCATGGGTGAAGGGGTGTTGGGTAAGATATAGAAGAAGAAAAGGAAGAAGGAAGAGGAATGAAGAAGGAAGGATTCTAAATAGTTATTCACGCGCAGGAGTCTACATTTTTTCAACAAAAAAATTAATTCCCACAATGTTACAATTTTTAATTAATAAAAAACCCAAAAGTCAAAATGACACCTCGGTAAAATTTTTAATACGGCAATAGCGGCACTTAATGAAAATGCTAGACCCCATGTTCGGAACACGTGGCAAATCTTTACTGACTCAATAACAAAAATGTAAGATTACTGGAAACCGGTCAGCTGGCCGTCACCCCTCATATCTGGTAAAAATGGCCACCGAACACAAGAAGATCTAAACTTAAATTAGAAAATTACAATTTTTTTACATTTGGGGCGCGCCCAGGACGCGCAGCTGCGCTCGCGCGCTTAGCGCTCGTTTTCGCACGTTTAAATTGTACACTTTAAATATATTTTTTTGAATATCATAAATATTATAACTTGTAATCAAAACTGCTATTTAAACTTCTGAGGAATTACAGCCATAAATTAAAACTTAAATTCTTCTGAAATTATTTTTAAATAAGGTTCTCAAAGCAATTTTCATGAAAACAGTTTCAAAATACATAGATTTAAGATCTAGTAGAAATTTTGATTAATATTTCTGCACCCATTAAAGATTTTTTTTAATTTTCAAAATGTTAACATTCATGTATTTTTTTTATTTTTATCGTAATTAAAAAAGTCATTAGGATCATTTGTATGTCTTTTTGACACGTACCAGAAGATTTAAAAAGAACTTCTAAAACGCAAAAAATTTGTTTTCAAATTTTTAAAAAGCTCTTGACTTTTTGAAATTTGATCTAATAGAAAAATGTACATAAAGTCATTTGCAAATATATTCAATATATAGTAAAGAATTTGAATGGAATTCCCTTATTTGTCAGAAAAATATTTTTTTCTATTTTTCCGAAGGATTTTATATATTTCAAAAGCATATAAATTTTTTAATTTTGTTCGAAATTTAAATTTTTATTTGGAAAAAAATTCTAAAATTGAAATAATATATTTTTTTTATTAGGAAATTGCTTTAATTTTTTTAATTTTTACTAAAAATATCTGCTTAAAGAACTTCGCCTTCATTTTGGAAACCTTAAAAAGTGTATCAAAGGCTAAATAGATTTAACAAGTTCTTTAAAAGTTAGAATAGCTACAACATTTAGGTAACCATACATACAGACAGACACTGTCAAAATTTTATGATTTTCGGACTCTGTGAGTGCCGAAATGTAAATATCCGTTAAAAACCAGAGATCGAAAAATTTGGACCAATACATTACTATCATGAATGAGAATGTAATCTTTTTTTTATTTTTGAAAATATTTCAAATGTTTTTTTGGTGAATCAGAAAATTTTGAACCCATCAGAAAAATAGTAAAAATAGTAAATGCTTAAGTACATCGTGCATGTTTCCTGGTTGTGTTCTTAAATTGTGAATCTTGCATTTACACAAAAAGCAAGATAAAAGACTTTTTTCTTTAAAATAGGAATAAAAGGGAATAATTAAACAAAGAAAAACAGGGGACTGAAAAAAGAAGTTTGGATTTTCAAATCTAATAAGTCGCAATAAATATTCGGAAACATCCGGTTGATGGTAGATTAGAAAATAATTTCATTTCTGTGACCCATGATCTAAACTATACATTTTGGGTTTTTTATAAGCAGTCATACTTGAATATGTGCTGTCTTTGGCAACATAATACTTTAGTGTCCCTAAAATAACTAAAAGTGGGTAAGTTTTCTATTTGACGAAACATCAATTATTATTCATAAAAATTATTTTATAAAAGGTTACCTATGTAATTACCTGTTTTCAGAAATTTCTTAGCAGTCACCGGCTACTTACTTACGTTCAAAAGTTAAGGCTAATTCCCGGGTTTCCCGATAAGATACCCCTCTGTAGTTATTCACTTATTAAGAGAAATCTTTTTTAGTTTCAGAAATTTATATCTCACCTTCGAAATGAAAAATTTAGACTATAAATGTAGACCCTATAGGAAATAGTGATCCAAAATTCAATAATAACACAGCCCACAGCTAAAAATTTCGACAACTGGAGATAAAATAGAGGTCGCTGAATCCGAATCCGCGGTTTGTTTTACTTCATCAGGTTAAGAGCCAGATTAATTGCAATTTGAAGTAAAGAAAACCATTGGATTGGAGAAAGCCATTGGGTCGGAGGTTACCATTGAATCGTAGAAAAACTTAACTCTCTGACGTTTTTGGGGTCTCTGTATTCGAATCTGGAGTCAGCTTACCTTATCAGTTCAATTCCAAGGTCAACTTAAGGTCACAATGAAAGAAACCATGAGATCGGCAGAAAAATCTCTACTCTCAAAAGTTTTCAAGGTCGCTGAATGCGATTCCGGGGTTATTTTGTTCCAATCAGGTTAGAAACAAGGTCAAAAGGGGAAAAAACCATTGAATTGGTTTGAATCACTACTTCAGAATGTTTTTGTTGTCGCGTATTCCGATTATGATACAGCAACCCTAAAAACGTCTAAAATTAGCTTATCAGCTGCGGATTTTTTTTTCACGGATTTTCAACTCCTTTTCGATGTGTCAAATATATTATTTTAAGCAACTTAAACTAATTAACTAATTTACTAATTTAAATACTCACTTAAATAACTAATAGTTCAAAGAAATAAATGAAACTTAACTGATTCAACTAATTTCCAAGAGATAAAATTCATGTTATCATACTGTACCACCAGCAGCTGATGGGTTAAACCATTTCTCCAATTTCATGGTTTCCTGAATTTTGACCTAAGGGTGAACTTCATCCCACCAGGATGGAGAAAAAGTGATCCCGGATTCGAAATCAGCGAGTGCGAAAAAGTCTAAGAATAGAGGTTTTCTTAGATCTAATAAGATCGAAATGGATTTCGATCTTCAATTCCCGTTGATCTCAAATGGCTGAGGTTAAACTGACCGCGGATTTGGATTCAGTGACCTAAAAAACGTTTGGGTATGGTAGTTTAGTGCAGGTTGCAAAATTTTTTCTGTGTGGTGTGCGGTTATTTGAAAACACTATGGCATCCAAAATGATTGACTTGTTGTAATCAAGGATTTCCATACAATACGTACTTATATGTTTAAATAAGACTTCATTTTTTTACATATACTTCTGCTGATAATAACTGATTATGAACCGCACAGGTTACTCTAGTATTACTAAATTAATAAGCGAATAAGTCTGCAATTCCTGATTATTCAATGAAATGTCGCAATACTATTTCAATCAATTAATTTTTCACTGGTGCATATTTAGATATCAAGGAAAAAAGGGATATTAACGAAGACTACAGCTTTGAAAACCATAAAAAACAACTTTTCAATATAATTCCATGTTACATTATGCATTTTAATCCTGCTGTTGATCGCAAATATTATATTTCAGGTTTAGCTTTTTTGTAATTAACGGTATAAAGGATTTTGGTTCAAAGTTGGTAAAAATACTTGACTAGAAAACACCCTGAGATTTGGCGGCGGAGACCTACCGGAATTTCACGTACTTCTTCTCGGGTCAATGTAGTAGATATGCCGCTGAATAGGTTTATTTTCCCGCGCCTCATATGTCCAATATTCTTTTCATAAAGATAAATTCCAGCAAGAACATTATAACTTTCCAATATTGCAAAGACATCACCATCTGATGTGGAGATAACAATTTGCTCGTTAGTTGGCATAAGCGCATAGTTGTTGGGCCTCATTAGCATTTTTAATTGGTTGTTGGGAGGAAAAGTGTATCTTTGAAATCCTAATATCCGGGATGTATTCTTATAGGGAACAAGCCGAATAAATTTAAGTTTGTCAAGTCCACAAAACCTTTCATCAGGAGAAGGAAGCCTTGTTGGTGGCGCTATGTATCTGGCAGGAGGAGACATGGGCATGCCACGAGGAGATTTGGTCCCGGCACGAAGAGAAGATTCAGAAGGAAGACGAGAAATTTCAAGTAAAGTATCTTTTACAGGAGAAGAAGAAGGTCTTTCACGAGGAACATAAACAATTGGAGCGCCGTTAGGCAGACATTCGAACTGGGAACCTACCTCTGAAACAAGAAGGGGAGACTTACATTTTGAACGTTTTATGTTTATTGAATTATTGACAAAATTGTAATAAAAATCGAGAAAAGTAGATGAATGTTCCATATTGAACCCTTTACAAGGACAACTGGCAATATAAAAGAGAATACTTTACTTCACAAACTTCGTAACTCTTCCATAAGGTGTGCTTGCCGAAGAAAGTGACATCAAAAATCAAGCCTAAACATTAGAGTGGTCCTCATTTTTCGATTATGTATTCTTCTTGGTCTCAGCCCCCTTCCCTGTTTTGTTTTGGTAGGCAAAAAAATTATCTCTGCCAAACTTGAGTGAAATCGGTTAATATTAACATGTGGAATCGTTAGATTCTGGTTTTACTTTCAGAAGCTCTACACATTAACGTGACTATTGGACGCTCCATTGCATTTAAATTCAATTCTCATCTAATTTTAATTCCTCGTATTTTATTTTTCGTCCCAAAAACATTTTTTGTCTTTAATTAGAAAATTAAAAAATTTTTTTTTTTCAGTTTGCAACCGGAACATTTTATGGTAGTTGTCTCAATTTTGTCGCTAGATTATTACAAGAGCCAGATTTATTTATTAGAAAAAATAGCGCCTCAATACTATTCTCAAAATTTCTTTATTCTTTGATTGATCATTTGAAAATTTTCTATCAGAGATTTCATTAATCGGGAATTTCACAGTGTCCAATATTTCATTCTTTGGGATTTTTCATTGATCTGATTTATGAGCATAAATTAAATTATTAATAATACATACAGACACCCTAAATGTAGAGAAAATTTGCTAACATTTTTATATGCACCTCTAACTAACTGAATTTTGACATAATGTATCTTTAAAGTTCTAGCTTTAGTAAGCACTCGGAGTAATAAAAGTAAATACAAAATTGCTTGAAATTCTAAAGAACCATACATATATGTAATGCGATGGTAGTCATTTTAATCAAAATTACTGTTTTTTATGAACGAAATATAATAACTATGGTAATATTATTTATTGTTATTAAGCTAAACATTAATATGAATTAATAGGCAGACATATAAAATATTAACATGTATGTAAGGATTAATTTCAATATATATATTATTTATTTTATGCAAGTAATTGTTGAATAGATAATTATAGTAAATATTTAGAGAAAAATTTAGGATAAGAACTAATAAAATGTAATTTTTTCAATTTTCTAACATTTTCTGTTGTTAATTAGTAACTACTTTTTGCAATTATTAGTTCAGTGAAAATTTTTAACATAAATTACTTTTGTCCAAAAATTCATAAATTTTTAATAATCTTCCATTTAATTCTCATTCTGAAAAAGGATTGCTTATATATCAACATTTCAACTAAAATTAAATCCTCATTTTTAAATTAGGCTTCAAATTTGTTTATAAATAAATAAATTTGACGCAAAAATGACAATTTTTTCTATTTGACGTTTTTTCTCTCGCCAATAACATAAAAATGGTTGAAATCGTTTAAGAGTCATTGAGTCACATTGGTTAAAGACATTCTTATTTTATACAATATAAAAAAAATTTTTATAACAAAATTGTTTTATATTTATATCACACTTCAATTAATATTTTCTATAGTTCAAATTGTTTACCATTGCAAGCAAGACATCAAACTTCAGAATTCAGAGCATGATGGTATCAAGTTAGAGGACATACCGGTTGCTCAAAACTTTCCATGTAGTTCATTTTACAATATTTTATGATTAGGTCTATGCGAGGGGTAAATAACTCTTGCAATCAGTGTACACACGTTGTTGCAATCACCTTGCAATCATTTGAAGGCACTGTGCTATTCAATTAAAACATAAAATCTACCATTTTTTTGTAAAGATTTTATTATCAATCAACCGAAAATAAAAATTTTAACCCAAAAAAGCACGATATGAAAAAAGTCTATAGAAGAACAACATTGCTTTCTAAAAGCCCTAAAAGATTTATATTAAAAATAAGTGTTGAAAATGTACTATATACATAATTTCACTTACAAAGATAATGATAATCGTGCGCATGTACGTTTTCTAGTATAATAAATAACTGCCACAATCGATACTATTCAAGTTGATGTTGCTATCTTACTCAAAATCTAATTTTCGGAAAATCATAGAAGATCGTCGAAAGTTCAAAAATAGGTGAATCTAGGAGACTTGAAAACGTCTAGAAATATAATATGAAATTTGCATACTACTTTAAAAATGGGGGGAACGATACAGATAAACGTTTTTTGAGAGAAATTGAAACGCTTTTTAATAATTCTATTTTTTTTCTTGATGTAAAATTATATTTAAATGTCTCCAAATTAGATTTTAAAAATTTATGTCATACGACTCCAGCTATTTCGTGTTATCAATTAAGCCTCAAGCCAACTCGACGTTTCGAATTTTATTAACATTCAAGCTCTACTATCAGTACATTTTAAACTAAGCTCAATAACTTTATCGCAAGCAGCCATTTTAAATCGAATCAAATTTATTTGAAATAGCTTTAAATTAGATTTAAATTACTGCAATCACTCGGAATTCAACATAAAATTACTGTAATCACTCAAACTTGACTCTGCAATCACTCAAGATGACTGCATTCACTTTCAATTACTTACAATCACTTGCAATCACTTAAAATCACTTGCAATCACTTGCAATCATTTGAAATCATGCAATCGGTGTACAACAGAATTTGGAGTTATGTACCCCTCGGGTCTCTGGCATGTTTAGTAAAGGTTAATCTTTTTTCAAATAATTTAATTATATTTAATTTAAATCACTAAAATGAGAAACAATAGCATATGTTTTTAATTTTAATTTGAATTATCAATATTATACTCACCGATATAATTAAGAACGATTGCCAAGTTTAGAGCCCATATATAAGCGAACTTCATTTTTGTCAAGTAGAGGGAAAACTAATTCATCGACAAATGAAGAATTTAGTTTCTATCTTATCATTTTTAGGCGTCAAGGTTGCCCTTGTTTGATATTTATACTCCGCCAGATAATTTCCAGGATAAAAAATTTAACGTATTCTTTAATACATATTAAAATAACTTCAAAACGCCAAAGTCAAAGATTGGTTTTTTTTCTTTAGCAGTAATTGCCATTTTTAATAGGCAGTTGCTTATAAAGTTTGTTATTAAGGAAACAAATTCTTCATAGTGGTATATCTCTATTACTAAAAATCAATTAAAACAAAATTTGGCAATAAAGTTGACTAGACATAAAATTCTATTAATAAGTTATGATCTCGTGCGTGAGGATCATTTGCTTTTTAAAGAAACTGATAGACAGAAGTTCTTGTTAAAATAAATTAAAGATAATTAGATTACAAACAGATATTTTAGCGACAATGTTTTAATGACAGATTTTATGCTTTCACGATGATTCATTTTAATAAAAAGAGATGTTTCGGGTTTTACTCATGTAAAAAACTACGAATTGTTTGCCGACGTTTCGTGAACATTGCAGTTCACATCTTCAGGGCTGACCTGAAACTGAGGTATTAGGTTATGTTGTTCTTAGGTACACTTTCTACGATGCCTGTGATTGGCCAGAGCGTCCCACCGTGGGGACTGGTCGAAGTTGATTGGCCAATGATATGTTAACGGTAATTTTAACGGTTATTTATCATAAATTACCAAAAAATTAATTCTAAGCATTTTAATAAAGTTCCTGAAAATTAAAAAAAAATGTAATTTATGGTATATTGAAAGAAATTTATGATGTCTGGTAATAAATTCCTCAAAATTAGACCTAATGTAGGACTAATGCATTAGACCTAATGTAGGATGGCCTTCGTACTTTCGAAGTCGTACACTTTCTGGAACAATTCGGCTTTTGTAATAATGTTAATTCAAGTTTAGTTGGACATCTCGACATTAACGTTTCTTTACATCCTAGAACAGGTAACACAGATAACAGTTTTTCAGGATCATTTAAAGAATAATTTACATCTACATCACAATCGCGTTGATGCAGATAGGATACAAAAATGGGCGAAAACGGCCCAAAATAGTTACTTCCTCTAAACCGCCCATCACATCTCCTCACTTATCCTTCTGTTTATCTTTTCATTTCCTTATTAGATAAAAATAATAGTAAAACTGACACTCAACCGCATCTGTAAAGCATTCTGCCCAGCGCTAAGAAACTCTACCAATCCCTCTCCTTTTCTTCTTCCTATTTCTTCTCCTACTTTATGTTACTTCCCCTCTCTTCCACTACTTCTTTCCCTTCCGATCCCTTCCTTTACCTCTCTCGCTTTCCCTCACTTCTCCTTCAACCAATTTATTTCCAACCCTAATGGTCAATTCCCCTACTGCCTTCCTTACGATCGCTGTTCCTACTTCTCGGCCTCGCATTTCCCTCGCGTAGCAGCATAAGTTTTTCTGGACAATTTGATCTAGGGTTTAAAATTTTGATCCAATTTGAGAATTTTATAAAAAATAAAAGTTCATTTTTCAAAGAGATTTGTTTAAGCCGATATTTATGTAGTGGGAATTAGAAATCAATATTTTTCCCTAAACTTAGGACATTTAGGAACGGATACCTTTCTATAGATACATTCCGAAATCCGTTTTATAAGGGGAAGATTACTTCCTATAATGAGATGCTACTATGCCAACGGATCACTATATTAGAGCTAGTAGACCCGGCACCGTGATACCGCGAGTTAATGTATACATCAAAGACCACAATGATGAATATGGGACATTTATCTAATAAACTTTTTGTTATTTCTGATGCAGAAAATGTGTACGCAATAATGACCGTACATTTTTAACATCTTTTATTCAGTAGCGTACTTGCAGCAACTGAAAAAACAATTTGCTAAACACCTTCTCGCATTGTAAAAAACTTTCTAGGTTACTAGCAAGTAGTTGACTACGTTCACGGCTGCTCTGCAAGAATAACCATAGTGAAATACGAACTACATATTATACCATGCTCCTAAATACGTACCTACTGCAGCATCGCCGTGAGGGATTTTAAACATCGTAATAAATTACTTTGTTACGTGCTTATTTTTTATCAGGTATTGGGAGCGTGCATTAATTTTGATGTATTTCTAAGAGATAGCGTTCCATGGACTATGTCGCTTTAAAGTTCAAAATTAATATATGAATTTCGAAGCCTCACCATGTGGCCTTAGTTTTCATTAGGTTTCGTTTCACGGAAATTTTAACAGCATTGTTTTTGCAGCATTAAAGATGTAGGCTGAAGTACCAACAAAACAGCATTTGCGGGAAGTTTTAATTTTCTTCTTGAATTCATAAAATAGTGCTGCTGAAAGTCATGAATTGCTTTTGGAAACTCACGGGGATTATACTCCATTAATTAAAACGTATGGGTACTGGTTAAAAAAATTTAAAAGTCCAGGTATGGCGCCTCTTCCGCCTTATGACTTATAATCTGCCTAAGCAAAAGTTTATTTTGTATAAAGATGCCAAAAAATGGGTCAATTCAGGAAAAGATATAAAAGATAGGGGAAAGTAATGGCTAGTGATTGACAATACTTTGGATGATAAACTGGTAACGATTTTTTTTTAAAGAACTGAAATTTTACAAATAAATTTCATAAAAATTGGCGCACGCTCCCACTACTTGACTTTACTAAAACCTGATGACAAAACAACTCATAATGAAACCCAAGAAAAGGTTATAAAAGAATATAAAATAAAAAGGTTCTTCATTGTAAAATATGAAATACAGCGTTTAGTCTTTATCTTGATCATTAAAGGCATTAAGTTTGCCCTTCTTAGACAGTTACATTTAGTTAGACATGGCTGCCCAAAATCACGCAATTAATTCATAACATGTTTTTTATTAGGTATTGGGAGTTTGCATTAACTTTGAGGAATTTCTAAGAGATGGCGTTATATGTACCCACACCGCAGCATTTGCGGAAAGTTTTACTGTTCTTTTTCAATTTAAAGCGAAGTGCTGCTAAAAGTCATCGATTGCTGTGAGAAACTTACGGGAATAATACTCCATTGAATTAAACGTGCGAGTACTGGTTTAGAAAATTTTAAAGTGATTATTTCGACACTAAGATCAAAGAACGTCCATATCATCTGGAAAAGATCGAGTTCTCTCAAAACATACTTTAAAACGCTGAAATGGGAAGTCTTAACCCACCTGCCTTATTATCCAGACATCGCGTATCTTCCGATACATAACTCATGATATACCTGACCAATGAGTCACTTTTTATGAAGTTACCGAAAAATGGGTCGATTCGTTTATTGCTTCCAAAGATGGGAAAAAGTAAAGGCTATCTATTGAAGATACTTTAATTCATAAACTGGTTACCATAAGGTCAACCGCAGGATTTCGCCAGGAGCGGGTGCTAATCTGGAAAATTGCACCCGCTCCCAGCGAAATCGCGGTAAAATTTCAGCCACAACCACGTCTCACGACTGTCAGATAGGTGGTTAAAGTCTGTAAAGTAATCAATACGACGATCCACTAAAAGCCCCGTGCACCCTAAGAACACGGAGCGACCATTACGAGAGGCTATTAGCAAGTGAAAACTTGGCACCTCTAAGAGCGCCGATGATGAAGACGATTAGTTTAACAGATTATTCCGGGTTCAATCGTTGCAACTCCCTTATAAGGTCTCGATACCTCTTATTCCCATTCTCGACAATTGACTCAATTTCCCTGGGAGCATTTAGAGGACGTATATTAAAATTAATGCCGTGAGAGTGACAGAGATGGTGATAAAGCACTCTTAGTGCCGCATTGTGCCTTTGAATGTAGGTCGTTCCCGCGACTGTTGGACAACTAGATAGTATGTGCGCTAAATGCTCGAGGTGTACATGGCACGCCCTGCAACTATCATCGGGAATATCTTGGCTCAAAATGTGGCGACGGTATGTTAAGGAGGAAATGACAACGTCTTGGCATACAAAAATGAAACCCTTGTACCTGACTTGAATCCGGGCGATTTAAGAAAAGCAAACTTTAGCTCACAAGACATGGACTGATGCTTCAAATTTCTGTGGAAGATACCGTGCATTCTCTTAGCGATGAGCTGTTCACGAAAGTTTTTGTCTTGCGCTTTCTTAATCCGGGCTTTCAGGAGTGAGTACTCGAGATAGATAAGATTTGATGCATTTTGCTCACCCATCATACTGAAGTCAAGTCCGAGTGTGTCAGTAGCCTCCTCCGGTACTTTGTACAGAAAGGCTCCTTTGCCCACTTTTTCGTGATTCCTGACCATTTTAAGAAGAGGGTCTCTTCCATTTGCAACTCTATGTGCTGTACCCAGAATAATCCTGTTTTGAAGACATTCAAGACTCAATATTCCGCGACCCCCTTGACGGTGTGAGATTTACTGTCGCGGAACGGAAGACTTAGGATGCATGCTTTTGTCCATGTGCATAACCTTTCTTGTCCCGATATCAAGGGATCTGAGGTCGTTCTTCGTCCATGGAACTACTCCAAATGAATAGAGTAGTACCGGGACGGCAAGCATGTTCGTTGCAGATGCTTTGTGCCTCGCAGACAGTTCGGAAGACAAATCTGTCGGATGAGACGTTTGTATCTGCTTTAGAGAGTATCTTTTATAGATGCTACATCCTGAATGCGGCTCTGTGGCACGCCCAGGTATGTATAAGTCTCTCCAGCGTAAAGGTGTTGTATAGCGCTTCTATTAACGAACTCAGGATCTTCAGTGATGCTATTTAGTTTTATTTGCTTCAAATAAACCTTGGTCCATTTATCTAACTCAAATTCCATTCCAATTTCCTTAGTATATCGTTCGACAATCTCCAGAGCTAGATGCAGTTGCTCTCTGTTTTAGCATAGATCTTAAGATCGTCCATGTAAAATACATGAGTGAGCTTGTACTTTCGATCTGCAGGTTCGCCGCACAGGTACCCGTCAGAATGGGGAAGTGCTAGAGTTATTGGCAATAATGTAAGGCAAAGGAGAAGTGGGCTCATGGTGTCACCCTGAAAGACACTTCTCTGAAAGGTGACCTTGTTAGTTGTCACACGATTTTTTCCAGATCAGATAGTAAATCTGGTTTTCCAAAGCGGCATCAATCTCTCTATGCACCCAACTATTTGCGGATGAACCTTTAAGATGTCCAAAAGACAGATAATAAGTCTATGGGAGGTCAAATGGCAAGCTTCCCTATAATCAATTTAGGCCATCGATAGGTCACGCTTGTAGAATACTGCATCTTTGCAGACACATCTATCGATGAGCAGGTTCTCCTGACATCCAGCTATGCCTTTTTTTGAGCCTCATTGTTCATACATTTCTTTCCACACAGGTTCAATTGCCCGAAACATCCTATCATTTAGTATAGCTGTGAATAACTTATAGAGTATGTTCAGACAAGTTATTGGCCTGTAATTCGTTGGGTCAGCTAAGTTGCCTTTTTTTGGGCAGGAGTATTGTGCGCCCTTCCACCAACCACTTTGGAATCGGCTCTTTCGACTTTAAATATGAGGTGAAAATACGAACCAAATGCTGATGGGTTAAAGAAAACTTCTTTCATCAGAAGGTTTTGATACAATCTGGTTCCGGTGCGGAATAGTTCTTCATCCCTCTTAATACTTTTTTCACCTCCTCGGTAGTGATAGGTGGGCATTCATTATCATGTGTTATGAGGGCAACACATAACGCCTTGAAGCTATTTATATGTTCTTAGTCTTCGTCCAGTCTATGCTGAACTTCGTAGACTCATCTTTAAAATACTTCGACCTCCTCTGGTTTGGATGGGTGTTCGACAGTAACTGGAGGGTCTTGGAGGATTCGAGATGGGTCAGAGAGAAACTGTTGATTTTCTTTGACCCACCTGTCCCTCCGCTCTAGACTTCTCTTAGCATCAGATAGTATTCGTATGCTCTTAACAATATGCTGCCTGATGTTCAGCAGCTTTGACTTGTTAAGTGTGTGAGAACGAGTGCGGAGTTCGCGCGCGAAGTTTTGAACCTTGGCGGTAAAATTGCTGCCAGACGTGATGTAGTCAATCACACACTGAATACGGGACGCGTACGGTCTTGCGCAGCCTATCTTTATGGCATGTTGATGCATTCGTCTTTTGGTCTTATGATCAGCCGTTGGTTTTGTTTTACGGTTCGCATCAGCCAAAGCTCTCGCTGCATTATACACACGATAATTGATTGCCCAGAGGTCGGGGTCTCCGTAAAAATGTCCACGATGCTCGTCATCCATTTCAGCCAGATCTTTAGGCTTGAGAGAAACCTTGGTGTTGATGTTTCTCCGGGTAGTTCAGCATGGTTTCTCAGACGTTGCTGCGAAAAGTGCGATAGGTCTGGGTGTTTCACGCACCACAGAGCATGCAGCCGTGACATGTAACCCCGTTCACGGGCCACACTCGCATCGTAGCAGTGTAGCAAGTCGTCATTCAGTTCCTCCGTCCACCCCAAGGTCGCGAGATCCCGCCGATGCATCGCATTGAATTTGGGACCCATTTTTGGGAGCCCTGCGCGTTCTGTTGTTTTGAACCACACTGACTACAACTATGTTTAGTGCTGTCATTGATGTTCCCAGGAGAAGCTAGGGAAAGGGATTCGTC
>NC_046666.1:18120606-18121865 GCF_010883055.1 Belonocnema kinseyi | reverse complement strand
TATTGATGGGAACTTGAATTTATAGAATGCACGTTTCTCTTCTTGTTAAAGATTCATACTTTTATTTGAAAATTAATCTTTTAACCTTTTTTAATTGAAAATTTGACTATTATATTCTTGGTTGAAAATGATCTTTTTCAGTTTCAGATGTTCAATATTTTGTTTTAAATTTTGTTATTTGTAGAAGATTCATCTTTGTTTGGTAAAAACTTACACCTCTTGGTTGAAAATTCATATTTGTGAATGAAAATAAAATTATTCGATATCAAATGTAGTTATTTTGATGACAATTTAACAATTTTGTTAGAAAACCATCCTTTTAATAAATTATATTTAAAAAGTTTATGAACTTGATTGAAATTTTCTTTCTTTCTTAAATGCAAATTCCTGTTTTGTTTCAAACAATGTTTGAAGATTGTCATTTGAAAATATTTATCTGTTTATTGATCATTACTGTTTTCGTCTGAACATATTGAACGCTTAAGGTATTGTATATGAACACAAGGCATTTTAGCGGGTTTCTATAAAAATTTGAAATTATATATTTAATTTATTTTGTTCCCGTGGATTTCAAAGGATTCCAAATAATTTCTGCAGAACTAAGGGAGATGAATTGAATTTTGTAATGATAGAATTTTCAATAAAAGAAGATCAAAGATCAACCAAGAATAATTGAATTTTCAACAAAATAGTTGAATTTTGAGGATAAACAGTTAGGGACAACCGATGCCTTCTTAAATAAAAAAGATAGGTTTTCTGTCGAAAAAGAGAAATTTTCAACAAAACAGTTACATTTTCGAACACAAAAGATGAATACTAAACTAAAAATGTAACATAAGCCGTTTCAATTTAAAAGAATTTACTTTCAACCATTAAAAATTAGATTTTTTTATCGGGATTTGTTATTTTCGTTTTCATTTAAGCAAGCAAAAACAATATAAAGAGTTTTCTTAAACCAGGGGAAAAGTATTTATTTGCTATCGATTCGTTGGATGCATTTTGCTAATTTTTTAAATTGTGATTGTAAACTGGACGCTCTTTTGATACAATTATTTCATTTTTGCTATAAAACTAATTCACTAAAAACGTAAACAATTTGTTTATGCAAATCCAAATAAACATAACGCAAGTTATTGCTTTTTTTCGCTCCGCACTCAACGCGCGTCGCCCGTGCCATGCGAGCCGTGGCACAGTGGGGCCAAATGAGGGGTCCGTAAATAAATTAACTTTTTGCTCAAACTATATATAATAAAATTATA
>NC_046666.1:18049543-18120506 GCF_010883055.1 Belonocnema kinseyi | reverse complement strand
TTATTCAACATTCGTTAGATTTTTAGAAAAATGATATATAGCTATTTCAGATGTGTTTTTAAATGGAAATGGGAAGACAAAAAATTTCGATATAACTTTTAGAAAAACAAGAGCAACTTTTCAAATTATTTAAACCAACTTTATAACCAAATGCATAAATCTGTCATTTTTAAATAGATTTGTTACGCTTTTTGAACAAAACGGACAATAAGTACGTTGCCTATAGCTTTCTTGTGCGATTATTTGATTTCAGGCAATTATTGTTATTGACTTAAACAAAATTAATTCACAAATTCATAATATTGTCATTTTCGGTGAAAGAAATCCGTTTTTTAAAATTAATATTAGATATGTTAAAAATACCTCACAATATGATGCTTGGTTATAACAAAAAATGTATATTTGTTTGAAAAAATCAAATACACAAACTGATTGGTCTGCCTTTTTCCAACAAATGGATTTTGTTTTTTCAGAGAAATAAATTTACAATGTATAGTGAGTAGCTCTCTATAGTTATTTCTTAATAATACTAGCGAATTAGTAGTTGTGATTAAGAAATGTTATAGACTAATGCATAATTTGTCCCTGCTTTAGTAAACAGACAGATAAACGTTTACGCCTCTTTCTCCGCGGGTAACGCCTAATACTTACCTACTATTAACAATATTTACAGTTTCTTTACATCTACTGCCTCCATTCCTCCTTAACACATGCTATTGCCTTTTTGTCTTCCCTTTCATTCAACAATAACTCTATGCTTATCCCACTCCTTTCCACCTCTTCACATTCCTTCAACCTATTCTCAACTTTTGCCTCCCCTTCCCGAGCAATTCACACATTCTCTCCTCTCTAGAAAGCCAGAACATATAATAATTATCCATGCAATCGCACCTCATTCTCGCAATAAGTTCCTGACTTTCTTGTTCTCCTTTTTCACACATTTATAGCGCTCTCTCCCTTGGTATAATCTGCACATAGTTTCCGTTATACCTTGACTCTCTTATTCTGTCCTCGCCTTTTGACTTCTCTTTCTTCATGCCATTCTTTTAAACCAACGCCTTTACCTTCCTTCCATTCTCGTGTACTCTTCTCTCATCACACATTTGCATTTCATTCGTTCTAAAATATCTTTTCCTTTCCACCTTTATCTTCACACCATTACGTCTGTTCTCCTTTTCCCACCAACATTCCCTAACCAGCTTACTTCCCCCTCTTTCAAAAATTTCTCCTCATATTTACAAGCTCTACTTCATTTTATAATCCCTAAACACGTTATTCCTGTCTTCCTTCTGACAATATAGTTTCGCGTATTCCCTTCCGACCCTAGTGTCCTCTTTACATACCTCTCCAGTATCCTATTCACCTCCTCACTTACTTTTTAACCCCACACCTCCATTTCGTAAAACAACACACCCGTCACTAGTGAAGCAAACAATTTCAACCTCCTTACAAAATTTTCTGCGAACAACCACTTACCTTGACCATACACCTGCCTCATCACCACATTTGCCCTTCTCACTCTCTCTTTCATATGAACATCCACCCGCCATTCCTGCGAAACAGGAAGACCAGGTACACACACTCTTTCACCTCCTGCACCGCTTTTACCTTTAACTTTACTCCCTTACCATATCTCTTCCACCATCTTTCCTGAACAACATAACCTTCGACTATTTCGCATTTAACTATAACCTATTTTTGTCCAAGTATCTTCGCAACATTTTCATCATCTCCTTTAAAGCCTCCTCGCTCTTTGCTAGCAGCCCTATGTCACCACATGCTGCAAGACGTGAATCTTATCAATAGTACTCCTGCCCTTTATGAAGCCCGCTTGCGTCTCCGGAAATATTTCTTTTTCCCCTAACTCCTTGCGTAGCCTATCTGCCAGCACCATCGCGTATATTTTGTACGCAGTATACATGAGTGCAATTCCTTTATTATTTTTCTGTCCTACCCTAACCCCTTTCTTATACTCCTCTACTCTGTCGAACTCCCCTCATCCTTCTTCCGCGTACCCGCCCCCTGAAACGCATCCTTAAAAAATTTCCTTTTATCGTCGATCGCGATCTTCTCACTTATCCCCACCCTACGTTTCCTAAATCTACAAATTATCTTTCACACATGCCCTTCTGTCTTACCCTTTTTGCGATACTTTCTTTCACTTCCTGTACTTCTTTTCAACCTTTCTCGTCATCGCCCTTCCTTTTTTCTTCTTCTTAAATACGTTCTTTTGCACACAATCTTTCACTTTCTCTTTTAGATCCTCCCATATCTCGTCCACAGACACACCCTGCCTTTTGCCATCCTCTCCCTGTAAAGAATAATTAAATGAAAGATGGTCTGATTCCACTCTCTCTCTTTTACTGCAAATTTCTATATCTCCTCCCACCCTTGCATATTCATAATAACATAGTCTATCACCGATACACCCATCTTACTCACATACGTGTATTATCCCTCTTCGTCCCCTTTTACCATACCATTTATCACCGACCAGCCTCTGTCATCCAGTCTCGTAGAATCTCCCTCTTTTTATTTATTATCTTATCCTTCGATTTTCTTTCGCATCTATCCCCTTCCCGGTACAGGCCCCTTGCTTTCCAGTTCTCGCATTAATTAACCTCTCCCCAGTACCACTAAACCCTCATTTCTCTTCTAGTAAGTTTTTCGCGCTTTCATTAATCTTTTCCACCCCATCGTTATTGTACGAAGTCAAAAACTTATACATTATCCCTCCTATCTTTACAACCCTCATTTGCACGCCCTCTCCATCTCCCTCTCAATGCACTTCTTTCTCTAATTCACCCCTAGCCCCTGTTATAATTCCCTAACTAGCCCTTTTTTTTCCTCCTTAGTTTGACGGCCTCCTGTAGCCTCCAACTATTTCCCAAAAAACAAATTCCCCTGCCTTTCCTTCAACACCTCCTTCTCCTTGTCCCGTACCCACATTTTCTCCTCTATTTTTATTTTTCCAAACCGTACTTTTGCCGCTCTCCCTTCGATTCTCTCCTTCCTAGCTCTGCCATTTAGCTTTCTCACCATATCCTTTTCCTTCTTCTTCAAATTTCTCCTCTTTTTTCTTCCTTGCCGACGCCAACTCCCTCTGCAATCCTCCTACTTTCCCCCTCCTCTCTTTCACTTCCTTTCCCTATCTCTCATCCCTTACGCTCAGGTGCTCCCTCACACTTTCCATCTGCTCCATAGCCCCCTGTACTTCTTTCCTCAAGCCTCCGATATCGCCTATCACCACCCCGAGAGCCTCCTTCTCCGCTTGTCCCTCCATTTTTACGGGGGATGACTTACGTTTCCTTCCGTTTTTTTCAACAGGACTCTCTAACGCGCTTTTCTCCGGACTCTCTTTGCTTCTCCTTTTTATTTTCAAGCGAAACCTTCTCCTAGCTTGCACTGGACGCTTTCTCCCTTGCCGTATCGCTTCTTTGCTCAGATGCCACTCAACAGCGGGCCACGCACAAGTATGCACTGCAGCCAACAGACAACTCTTAAGGCTGCTGTCGCTTACCGCTCTAAAATTTTAGTTTCCTAGCCCTATTTCACCCATAACACCCCCTGCAGACAACCTTTTCTCACCCCTAACATCCATAGCACAACGTGAACCAACCTTGTCCGCTATGAAGCTCCAAACTCCTGATCACAAAACTGCCTTGCTCCCTTGCAAACCTAACCTCACTTTCCTATTTAGCCAGATCACACCCCCGTACTAAAATGTAAATTAATTTCTATTTTCTTAAAGTACCCCTTACAATTGTACTCACCTTCTAGCGTTCCACATTCACACTCCACTTATACCTTACACACAAACTCCGTAAAAACTTTCCACCACCTGTCACTACACACTTTCTCAATATCGCCACTAATATACAAACCCCATGGCTTAGTGGATAAATTTAGTTTCCTTAAGATAATCAATTAAATGTGTATAACAAATATAGTAAGCTGTACAAAATGAAATACTTTAAACCAAGTAAAAGAAGAATGATGTTGAGAAGATCCTTCATTCCATTAATAAAATGTTGCTGAAGTTTCGAGAGTCAATTGCTCTCCTCGCCGGCAAAGATCACCAATGCAATATCAAAAAAAAATTTTTAAAGTCCGTTTTATTGTTCTCATCTAAATTAGTTCTATGATTCTGATGTTATTATTTTTGTTAAATAACATATCTAAAACGAAAAATATCACAATAATGTTATAATAAATTTAAAAAAAGGTTTAAAATACTTTTAAATTTAAATTTAAAAGAGGAAACAGAACGTGCGTTTTATTTCATATTAAAGGCTAACTTCACTACTATATATTGCTACACACTATACACTAATGTGTATAGCTGACAGTCCATGGGCACCACATTTGGCCCATTGTTTCACGGCACCCCCGATACGGGCGAAGCGCGCTGTGTTGCGAGCATGCAAAGTATATGCAACAAATCAATAGGAAATCAAAAATAACCAAACTCATGCACAAAAATATGATTAAAAATAACTTCTGTGAAACGTCAAAATTTACTAAATTGCTCAAATTGTATTTTTTGTAATAATCTTTGAAATCCGAGTAAAAAAAAATGTTCGCGAAAAAATTGAACCATCAAAAATAGTTAGCTCACTTGCCAGAGTTTGACACAGTTAGTAGTAATTATATATATTTATAAAATTTCAAACTACTATTTTACACGGTGCATTTTTGACTTAATCATATTTCTAGAATGACGTTAAAAAACTGGGAGTATTGACAAAACCTTAAAGAATAAAGACTCCAGAAACATAGATCACTGACTTTTTAATATGATCTCAAGTTACATGAAACCTTTTGATTTATGGTGTGCAGGATGTTAGTTTACACGTCATTTACATATTTAACTCGAAAACACCCTGAGATTGGGCGGCGAGCACCTACTGAAATCCCATTGATTTCTCCTCGTGTCAATTTGGTAACCACGCCACTTATCATGTTTATTTTTGCCCGTCTCATATTTCGAATATTCTTGTCAAAAATATAAATTCCCGCAAGAACATTATAACTCTCCAATATTGCAAAAACATCACCATCCGTTGTTGAGATAACAATTTGTTCGTTGGTTGGCATGGGCTCAAAAAGGATGTCACTTATTCTGATTCGCACTGGAGTATTGACAGCAAAAGTGTATCTTCGCAGTTCGAATATCCAGCTCGAATTTCTGAAGGAAATGAGCCGGACGAATCTAAGTTTTTCAACGCCAGATATCTTTCCAGGAGGAGAAGGAAGCCTTGTAGGTGGAGTTTTGTACCTGACAGGAGGAGCCGTAGATCTGGCAGAAGGAGCAATAGAACTGATAGAAGGAGTCATGGACCTGGCAGTAGGAGACCTGGACCTGGCGCGAAGAGAGTTTTCTGCAGAAACACAAGACGCATCAGGTGAATGATATCTTTCACCAAAAGAAAACGCTCCGCCACCAGAAACATAAGGAAGGAAGGCGCTATTAGGTGAACGTTCGAGCTGTATGCTTAAATCTGCAAAAGGAAAGAGATGATTACACAGGCGCACAAAACAAAAGTTGTCTGAACTTTCGACCAGACCATGTTGGACCGAACTTTTTTAGGTTTTGCGAGTCGCTGGATTTGAATATAATGGCGATGAATCCCTGTTCAGAGGCTTTCGGTTCCCAACCTCAAAACTATCAAACCCTACCTTAGAACTGCCTCCAATAATTCATGGCTAACCTAAAAAGGTTAAAAATATGGCTTTAAAATTCACCTTAATCCGCGGGCCTAGTCGATTTGTTAGTTCGACTAGAAGAAACGACCTTAATGTTTGGACGCATACGACACTAGTAAGTTCATGGCGTCGCCAAATCCGAACTTGATGTTACTTCTTAGCTCTTCTAATCAGCTATTCATACTACCCTTGAAATTTTGAAATTTCCGAGTGGCTGAGTAGCCCGTTTTTTGTTGAAATTAAATTATGTTTACTTTTTCCATATTTTTTCGGCTTTGTTCGCCTCTAATACACTAATATTTGCATGATTTTGCCCTGACTTTCAAAAAACATCAAAGCCGTTTCTCGGTTTCAAACTAACGGATCGGCTAGGCTTACGGATTAAGGTGACTGTTGAGGTTATGTTTGACTTTTTCAGTTTAACCGTCATTTGTGACCCAAAGGAATACGAGGGCATATAGGATCAATCAAAGTGCCCTGAAAAAATAAAGAATTGGCCATTGATCATATTAGGAATAAAAACGGACTACTTCGGCTATTTTGTGACAATGTATTTTAAGTTTAAGAATGGACTTGTATCATTCCTATGAAAATACTCTGGATCCACACTTAACGACCCAAAAAACAAAAGATAACTTCGTTCGGGCTTATTTTGCCCCTAGAACTAAAAGATCGTTGACTATAGCTAATTTGAGGTTGTTTTTAAGTTAGGGTTGTGGAATTCGAGGTCAGAAGCAGAAAGGCTCTGAACAGGAATTAATCAGAATCTTACGAAAATCCAGTGACCCAAAAAACCTGAAAAAAATACATTTTATATCAACAAAAAGGGCTATTTTGGCTATCTTGAGTGTTTCTTGAGGTAACAAAAAAATTCTGATCTAATGGGATCAAATGGCCACCAGATTCTGATTTAGGGAGCTCTAAAACATGAGATCAATACGGCCTGGTCAAAAGCTCTAAACTTTTTTTTGTGTGCTAGTGTTACATTTTTGTAAGTTGGTGTTTGATGAATTATTGGCGATTTCGTATAATAATATTAATCAGAAAGCTTCATGTAAAAGCTTCACTTGAATTTATTTTCAGATATAATAAACTTTGATAGACACACTAAACAAAACGTTCCCGCTGCGCCGGCACATTCTCGTCACACGCTCGGTCTTTGTGCTTCTCTTAAATTTGCGCACAGGTTTTTTAAAATTGAAGCTGAAAGCATCTAAAACTGTCATTTGATTAATATGAATTTTTTGTAAAGCTCTTATCAAATCAAATGTAATTTTATAATTAAAAAGTGCTTCTTCTGTTAAAAAACTTTTTATTTAACGTCTTATTGTATTATTTGTCTCTTTATTTATTTTTTATTATATAAGCCAAAAATACGAATTCTAGCGTGAAGTGGCTCTAAGAAAATTTTTAGATATAATTTAGGGGAAAATTTTTTTAAAGTCAGATGTTATTGCAGCTTAAGTCGTTTTTTCAAAACGTCAATTTTTAAGTTAAACAACTTTTGCCTTTTCGTTTTTTCTTATTTTGTGTCTTGAACATTTTTGTCAATTAATTTTTTTTGTGCCTTGTGTCGTCCTGTCTAAAGAGATTATTAACACATTTGTAGATTTTTTAGAGTGCACGATTTTCGAATATATATTTTAACATTTGAATAATTGAACGCAAAATGTAATTCCTGATTTTTCATTAATTCGTTACTAAATCTTGTAGGTTTTTTAAAAAATAAACATTTTGCTTACCTTGGCTTTTTTTATATCGTGAGTTGATTTGCTTGAAATGTTCATTTACGTTCCATTTTATAAACTTTAAAGCTGCGATTACTCTGATAAATTTTTTATTTAAAAAAGTCCTGGAGATAAATTGTTTAACTTTTCGAGTCGTATGAATTGCCGTAAATAGAATTTTTAAATTTTGAAAAAAATGCTTTTAAAATTTTTGAAAATGCTTTCACTTTTTTAATTTTCATTCACAAGAGCTGGGTAGCAAACTCATTCTTCCTTTTCAAGCCCTAAAAAACGTGCTAAAGCGGAATCCAAAGTGATCAATCTTTTAATAGTTGTTTTTTTCTGATTCAGAAAGCCTCACAACGTGGAGATTTGACAAGAACCGAGAAATTCAAATTTTACATATAACGAATACCTTCTCATTAGGATGAGAATGTAAAAAACGAGCAACTAGTCGAATTCAAAATGTGCGTGAAAAATAAAAAAAAAGGATTTCCTATGTCTAAAAATATATTTATAGACATAGAAAATATTTAAATATTCGACAACTTATTTGGAAATTCATGTATTTTTATTATAGATTTGTTGAAGCTATAACAGTCTGTCGATGTAAAATTTTTAATGCGAATCACTCTGCATAATTAGCTTGCTCATAAATACGATCCTGCTTTATTGCAAATTATACTTATTTTCTGGTTTCTCGATTAAATTAGCAAACGCGAGGAACTAAGTTTTTGAAAATTAACTGCGGGCTGAGTTTGAACCAGTATTCTATATTATTTTACTTGCCAATTAAATTAAGGAGGACTGCCAAGATAGAGACCAGAGTATAAATCATCCTCATTTTTTCAAGTAGAAAAAAAGACTAATTATTGTACGCGCGAATGAAGATTTTTTTTCATACTGTAACTCCTGATTATTCCAGAACTTTATTATAGATTATATCGTACAACTACAGTCTTTATCTTAATAATTACAGACGTCAAACTTATCGTTTTTAAACATTTACATTTTATTTTTCAGCTTTGGGCAAAAACAATGATTACCAAGTTCGTTGAACCTGATATAATTTATTTTTACAATAAAATTAGGGTGATATATTCTGATAACAGTTATCGGGAATCAACTCGCAAGTATTTTGGCATATTTTTGACAGGCATGTATGGATTCGAATTTACGTGTTCAAGGACATTAGCAATTCCTTCTCGCTTCAGATAAATATGGGCACACGTGTTTAATCCAAAGTACATACCAAACTTTAATGTTTAATGCATAATATAGGTGCAACCATAGTAGATTGATCGGGCCCGACCTGAACATAATACCCTATATCGACCAGTACCTAGCAGTTGAAGTAAATTGCAACCAAGGAAGCAACCGGGGCTGCGTTACACTAAGCTAAGAACAGGCGCAACTATACGCGTCAGCGAAAGTGTACGTCTACTCATCGTGAACCAACCGGCAGCCCTGGAAAAGTTTCCTGATGCGCATTTGATAAGAAAATACAGGAGCAACTCTAGCATTTTCTCTAGCGACGAGTTACGCTGATTTAAAGTCGCTCTACCCCCCGGACTCCCCTGGATTTCCTTTGTCATCTGCCTTCTACCTGACCGACCTGGTAACTGCTTGGACACTGCCTGGACACTGCTTTAAGCATGCACGCCCGCTTGCTCACGTTAGCTTTCTCTCTTTCTCTCTATATCGCTTCCTCTCCACTAAACTCCGCCCGCACCGTAGCGGTGGCCGGAAACCCAGTTCGCAAGTACCGTTCTTTTCTGTGAGTAACAGTTACATACTCAGAGAAACGACACGCCACAATTAGATCCTTTAAACTGGTCAGCCAGACACCACACAACAATTACGCCAAAAATTTCCATGTTTACAAGGTCCAACACAAATTCAAAATACAATTAAAATTGTGTTACTCCTCTGCAGTACCAGATAATACTGCAGAGAAGTAAAACAATTTTAATTGTATTTTGAATTTGTGTTGGACCTTGTAAATCTCTGTTCAGCAAATAATGGTTGACTGTCAGCAGCTGTTACTGGTTCAGTGCGTTACGTTAGATCGTCAGTCCTTGTGCAAAATTTCGGGCACTTTTTGTAAACGAGCTACCAGATGCTATGCAGTCAATCAGACACTGAACATGGGAAACTTTTTTTTTAAACAATCTTTTTTTTTAGCTGATAACATCCGGGTTCCTCTACAGTCCAAAGTCCTCGCAAAGAGGTAGGCAAGACAGTGCGTTTTTTTAATCCAGTATGTGATTGAATACATAAAATCTGATATGAAGATTACTTTCAGGGTTCGAAGGTTCCCTCGCGAATTACTGATTATTACTACCGCTGAGGTAAAAAAAGTATTAGGTGGTACCAGCTGCGGGACCAGATGATATCAAGAGCATTTGGTGAAAGAAGTTTCCCTGAACTGAACAGCATCTGTTGTGAATCTTTGCTTTATATTTAAAGTCGGAACAACCTTGTATAACATCACAGCCAGTAAGTGGTCTAAATAATCTGTAAAAGAGATTCATAGCGACCGTAAGAAATAGGATTGTTTTAACAGTCGAAGGGCATTCTACTGTCGATACCTGCTAGATAACTGAAAATGTTTAAAAACCTTCCAAACAACGTTTTTCATTTGAAGTACTCCCTCATGAAAGGCCCTGATAAATAGTATACTAAAGAAATACTTTTATTAACAGCTTACGGAAAAGAGGATTCACGGCAGCTTCAACTGAAATGTGAATGATCATTCGATTTTGCCTAAACTATTGTTTGCTTTTCGTAAATAATCTGTATTGAAGTCAGGCATGGAGTGTTTCATTAAGGGCTGCTAAGACGGTGTCCTTTCCACTTAAGCATACCGTCACAACATTTTTGGCTCAGATATTCACGATGATAGCAGGAATTCAACAGCTCAAATTCCAAATATTCCAATTCAACCTAAGTTCAATGATTTGGTTGAAAGTTAATGTATTTTGTGTTTTTTAAGCCTTTCTGATAGAAGATTAATCTTCTTCAATGAAAATCTAATTTGGACGGGTTTCTAGACAAATTTGAATAATTTGCTTAATTTATTTCATGTTCATGGATTTTAGGGGGTTCTAAATAATTTCTATAGAGCTTAGAAAAATAAATTGAATTTTATTTTAAAGGGTTTCCACGAATTAAGAAAAAATTGTAGTTTCAAAGTCTTTTAACAGATGCAAGGAATCTCAAGAGACTGAAGCAATTTCAACGTGTTTTCATAAATTTTTTAAGATTTGTAAAATTTTCAAGGAATTTGACAGCATTTAAAGGATTTTTTAAACCTGTAAATATTTTTACCATTTGAGGATATTTTATAGCTAAATTTTTAATCTTGGACAAGAAATCTTTAACTAAAGAAGAGGAATGCCCGAAAAAACAGTTATATTTTCGAACACAAAAGATGAATTTCAAACCAAAAATGTAAGATTAGAAATTTCAATTTGGAAGATTTTACTTTAAACTATTAAAAATTAGATTTTTTTATCAAGACTTTTACCATAAACGTAATTTAAAAAAATATATAAACAGTTTGTTTATGCGTACGAAAATAAATATAAGATCTCTATCTATTTTTTTTATTTTTAAACATCCAAGAACAATCTTTATTTCTTTAACGCATTACATGAAAAAAGAAAAACATGAAAACTTTGAACAAATTGCAAGTTATCACTTTCCTTCCCTTGGCACTCAGGGAGCATCGCCCGTGTCGCGCGAGCTGTTGCACAGTGAGGCCAAATGGGATGTCCATGGACAAATTAACCTTTAGCCCAAATTAAGAAAAAAAATTTTGACATAACCTCCAGAAAAATAGAGATAACTTTTTCAAGTATTTAAACAAATTTTATAATTAAATGCACAAATTCGTAATTTTTACATAGATTGGTTTTGTTTTTTTAACGTAAACGCCAATAAATATCTTGCATATAGCTTTTCAGTGCAATTCTTTTATTCCAGACAATTATTGTTATTGGTTTAAACAAAATTAAATAAAAAATTCATTATATTGTCATTTTTCCAGTAGAAATCAACTTCAAATATGTTAAAAATACCTTTTGATATGATACTTAGTTATAAAAAATTATTTACATTTGTTTAAACAAATTAAATACACAAATTGATTGTTTTGCCATTTTTCAACAAACGTATTTCGTTTTTAAAAAAAATAAATTCCCAATGTCTTGCGAATAGCTCTTTAGAGTTATTTTTTACTGAAGAATTAGTAATTGTGATCAAAAATATTATAAACTCATGCATAATTTAGCCCTGTTTTACCGAACAAATTTAGTTTCTTCAACACAATCAATTAAATGTGCGCTGTGTGCCGAGCGAAAAAAACGCAATAACTTTCAAATCGATGATAGTTTGTTTACATTTTCAACAATTATGCTTATTGTAAAAATAAAAAATCTGTATCGAATGAGTGTCTAGTTTGCAAATAGCATTTAAATAATTATCAAAATACGTCTAACGAATCGATTGTGACTAAATAATAACCAAATTCAAGCAGAAAAATATTATCAACAACAACTTCTGAAAACCTCGAATTTCACCAAACTGCTTGAATGATATTTTATAGTAATCTTCGGGAACCGAATAAAGTAATTTTCGCGTAAAAAGCTCGATCATCGAAAATAGTTGACTCAATTGGCAGATTTTTACACAGTTATTAGTAATTATATAAATTTATGAAATTTCGAACTAATTTTTTACACTGTGCATTTTTGACTTATTCATATTTTGAAAATGAGTTTAAAAACAAGGAGTGTTAACAAAAGGTTAAAGAATAAAGTCTACAGAAACATAGCTTGCTGACTTTTCAATGTGGTTACAAGTTTCATAAAACATTGTAGAAGATTGCAGTTTACATGTCATTTACATATTTCACTCGAAAACACCCTGAGATTGGGCGGCGGGCCCCTACTGAAATGCCATTGATTTCTTCTCGCGTCAATTTGGTAATCATGCCACTTATCATGTTTATTTTTGCCCGTCTCATATTTCGAATATCCGTATCATAAACATAAATTCCCGAAAGAACGTTATAACTCTCCAATATTGCAAACACATCACCATTTGTTGTTGAGATAACAATTTGTTCGTTGGTTGGCATGGGCTCAAAAAGGATGTCACTTATTCTGATTTGCACTGGAGTATTGACAGCAAAAGTGTATCTTTGCAGTTCGAATATCCAGCTCGAATTTCTGAAGGAAATAAGCCGGATGAATCGAAGTTTTTCAGTTCCAGATATCTTTCCAGGAGGAGAAGGAAGCCTTGTAGGTGGAGCTTTGAACCTGACAGAAGGAGCCATAGACCTGACAGGAGGAGATCTGGACCTGACACGAAGAGAGTTTTCTGCAGAAACACAAGACGCGTCAGCTGAATGATGTCTTTCCCCAGAAGAAGTCGCTCTGTTACGAGGAACATAACGAAAGAAGGCGCTGTTAGGTGAACGTTCGAAGGGTGAACTTAAATCTGCAACGAAAAAGAGATGATTATACAGGCACACGAAAAAAATGTCTGAAATTTCGACCAGAATATGTTGTACCAAATTTTTCCGGGTTTTTCGAGTAGCTGGATTTGGGTATAATGTTGATCAATCCCTGTTCAGAAGCTTTCTGCTCCTTACCTCAAAACAATTGAACCTAACCATAAAGCTGCCTCCAATAATAAAGTTATCTTATGTTTTTCGGGTCGCTAAGTATAGATATAGAGTCTTATTCATCTGAAAAAATTCAATTTGATCTCTAATCTCAAAATATACCCCCCTAAAATTGCCAAACAAATGCGTTTTGTTATTAAAATATGACAAATGTCAAAACTTTCATTTTTAAAGTCAACTTTGATTGATCCTATCTTTCATTGTACCCCTCTGTGTAATAAATCATGGTTAACCTAAAGAAAGTATAACATAACCTCAAAAATCGCCTTAATACGAGAGCCTAGACGATCCGTTAGTTCGAGAAGGAGAAACGGTCTTGATGTCTGGGCACATACGACACTAGTAAATTTATGACGTCGCAAAATCCAAAATGGTGGTAACTATGTGCGATCCGAGTTAGCGATTTAGCCTAACCTCAAAAGTTCAAAATTTCCGCGTGGCTCAATAGCCCTTTTTTGCTAAACATTTTTCGTGTGCTTTTTTTGTATATTTTTGGTAATGTTGGGCTCTAATATACCTATTTCTGGATCATTCTATCCTGACGCGGAGAGCACCACCTAACCCCAAATTCATATTTAGCGACGTTATAAACTTACTAGTGTCGGATGCCTTCAAACATTAGGGCCGCTTCTCGTTCTCGAACTAACGAATCAGCTAGACTCGCAGATGGTGGTTTTAAGGTCAGATTTGACGTTTTTGATGATAGGAGGAGAAACTTTCTAAACAGGGATTAATCAGCATTAAACACAAATCCATTGACCGGAAAAATCTATGAAAATGTGGTTGGGTTACATTTTCTATAAACAAAAGGGGTTATTTTTGCTTATTTAGGTGTTTTTTGAGGTTAGAAAATCCCGGCTTCAAATTAATCTTGACATGCGTGTACAATGCAAAGTCCATACCAATATATTTTGTTTACCCTTCGACGATAGTGGCAGAAAGGCTATAACGATATGCCTATTCCCGTCGAAATGACTAGTATCTCTACTATCGGTGCATCTATAGTAGAGCGACTGAGACTGACCTGACCATCATCCCCTAAGTCCACCAGTGGCTGAGAGCTGAGGTGAATCGTAACCACAGGGCCAACAGTGGTCGGGATACACTAGGCAAAGGACGACGTCAACCGAGGCAATCTCCCTATGCCTCCTGCAGGGAGACCTAACCACTAGAGTTCACTACGTGTAGAACAATAGGCGCACCATTACTTGTGTATCTAGGAAAAAGGTACGTCTGCTCATAACCTACGCACAATGGACCTACCTGAAGCCCCGAAACCGTTTCCTGAGACACACTTGATAAGCGACTACAGGAGCAACTGTAGCGGATTCTGGAACCACGGGTTTCGCCGACTCCAAGTTGGCATACCCCCCGGCGTCCTCTACGTTTTCTTTGTCACCTGCCTTTCACCTGACCAAACTGACGACCAAAAATTGAGGGCTTGAATTCTATAACCCCTCATAAAATTGTTCGCCTAAGAGGGTTTAATTCGGAAGAGAAAAGGGCTCATGGTGTCGTTCCAAAAGACGACCCTCAGAAGCCAGACGCTCTTCCTTATTACATGATAGTTTCTACATAAGATAGTGTAACTTGTATGCTAAACAGTCATCAATTTTCCCATTTGTCTCACTGGGTATATATGAATCTTCAGCCTTTCCAACAGACAGATGATGAGTCTATGAGAAGTTGAACTGAAATCGGGTGGAATGCTGCCTCGTAATTCTTAAATCTCTACCCACACATATATAATTCTCTGAGCAATTATGTTATTTAGTATACTTGTAGATACATTGTACAACTTGTACAGACATAGTACTTGACAGTGGTTTCTTGAGTTCAACAAGTGGCCTTTTTTCGTAGGGGAAAAGTACGCCTTGACATTAGCTAATGCAGAATGAGGGTTTGCATTTTAAATATCAGATAAGGATGCGGGGTATATTTTGGCGTGTGAAAGTAAACTTCTTTCAATCAAAAGTTTTGGACAACATCTGACTCTGCAGAAAAGTAGAACAATCACAATTGTGTTTTTTATTTGTGAAAGACCTTATAAATCTATTGCAAAAAATTGTCGACCTCCTCGAATTTGGAAAAATTTTCGAAAGAAGCAGGAAGACCGCTGAAGAGCTTCGGTAAGACAGCAAGAAACTGTTGTTTTCACTCGACCCACCCCTTCTTTTTTCTGTATTTTTTTGCGAATTCGTACCTGTCACTACCGCTAAGGTGAAAGAAGTATTAGGTGGTACCAGCTGCGGTTTCACATTGGATGAAAAGCTTTTTTTAAAGAAGTTTCCCAAAACAAACAGCATCTGGTCTGCATTTTGGCTTTACCATATATACAAAGTCAGAACAACCTTGTACAAATTTACAGCCAGTAAGTAGTCTGAGTAATCTGTATAAGATATTTACAGTGATCCTAAGTAATGGTATTGTTTAGACAACCGGACGGCATTCTACTAGCGCTTCCTGTCAATGAACTCAAATTTTTCGTCAAAAGCTTTCACTATACTATTATTGATCTGAATTACTGCCTCCTGAAATTGTTTCTGTTTGTTAACTAATTTTCGGCAACAGCCTACATAAAAATTATAATAAAAAAGAATGAAAACAAAGAGAGCTGAAGAAACATTTTAAGGAACTTAAGACGTTTTAATAACTAATCAGGAAAACTTTATATTTTCCCAATCTGATGTTCAGGGACACATATAATACAAATAAATTCCTCATTATTACATCTATTTGTTATAAACAAATATAATAAACAAAATTTAGAAATGATTTTATAATCATTAGGATTTTTTGTTGTTGTTGAATGTCCTTCATATTGATGTAGGAATTACGTTCAATTACTAAAATAATTTTAAAATGTATAATAACTATTGGTATAAACAATTCTTGTAACAAAATATTTAAATCCTAAAATTTTTCAAATTATAATGTCCATTAATCGCCAGAATGACGCCGTATATTCTTAAAAATAATAAATATTTGATATTATTTAATTCAAATTAAAATTTTTTCTTGCGCTGGAAAAGTAACCATGGTATCCACAACGAATCTTAGCATGCAGATTTATGATTAATTCTCAATCTGTAGCGATCGAAAACTCGACTTTTTCTAAGTGAAACTGCTAACATATGGAATTTGTTAATTTAAATTGTTTATAAACATTTAGTTTGTTATATTTTACTTAATATTATTAATGATACATAAATATTTCGTAACGATAATGCTAAAGGGCCAACATTTTAAATTAGCTCATATAATATGTTTATAAAAATTTAAATTGTTGTATTTTATCTAATAATAATAAATATTCATTATTTCAAAGAATGCCTGAAGTCGTTCTGGGGATTAAAGGAAATTATTATTTCAAAAAATCTGAAATTTTTATATCATGTCACAGAAATTGTTTATAACAATGATTATTATACAATTTTTAGTTAGGTTTATAGTTAAGTTTCATGTCCACATTAACATGAAGCATTTTTAGCAAGGGGCTTTTTTTACAGAGAATAAGAATTTAAGTAAAACAAATCCTTAATAAGCAAATAAAGGAGCCAAAAGTTCGGAGCGTCAAGCTCTTCAGAATTCAATGAACTTTAATTTTTTTTAATTCAAAATCGGATCAAAATTAAAGGCTCTGGACATTTTTAATTGAAAAAAGTTAATTTCCTCTCTCTGTGGGTCGCTCCATCTCATTTTTGTTGCGTTTTCGTTTTCAAGTCTTTTGCAAAAAATGAACAATCAAATAGTAGGTCCCAATAAGAAAATGAAAAAATAATATTTTTTTCGGAAATTAACGTTCTCCGGTCAAAAGTCAACTTTAAAAGAATAATTGTGGTTTTTCGTAATTGACAATCAAGCATTATTGGTAAAAAATTTCAAATAATTTAAGAACAATTCGTCTCGTTGTTTAAAAATGAATATTTAGTTAACAAATGAACTACTTAAAACTATTAAATAATTTATTTATACGATTATATTATTATATTTACCAATAGAATTAAGGATGATTGCTAAGGTGGATATTAATGTAAAAGCCATCATTATTTCTTTAAATCAGAGAAAAGACTAATTATTCCAGTGGTTTATTACAGATAATGTATGTGCAAAGTCTATATTTCATCGACTATAAGCATCAAGATTAGCCAACTTATATATTTATTTTTCATAGGACAATGCAAGCGTGAAAAATGACTTTATTTGAAACTAAATTGGTAGATTAATTGTTCATAAATTAAAAACATCATAAACAATGTTTCTGAACAAAGATATTCATTTAAAGGAGGCTTATAAATTTGTTGTAAATCATTGTTTATAAGAGGCGTATTTTTCATTTTAACGTACAAAATAACACTACATAAAAAATATTAGGATTTTTGGAAAAAAGTTATGAGCTACAATAAAATGATTGATTGAAAAATTATTTACTTAAAACTGACCTACAAATTTTCTGGGGACTACGTTTCTGATGAAATCAAGAACTACATAAGATACAATAAAATACTTCATAAAAACACCATTCGTTTAAAAAAGGGCTAAACATTGCTTCTGGGCTATTTTTAATGAGACAGCTACCAACGGATATTCCCAAGGTAAGTGTCAATGCAAAAATGATCTTCATTTTTTTTCAAGTACAAAGCAACCCAATTCATAAAAAAATAAACAATTTACCAACATTGCAGCTACTGCGTATTCCAGTGCTTCATTATCGATTAGAGAACATGTTATAAAGTTTGTATTTTATCAGTTGTAGACTTCAAGGTTGTCTTTGTGTGAGATTTATATTTGATTGGGCAATTTTCAGGAAAATATAGATAGCAAGTAAGGCAATACAGACATCACGGGTCTTTACGTCATAATTTTATCTTGGGTAAACAAATTTGCAAATAATTTTTATTAAAGACACGAATTTAATCCGATAAAAAGTGATTTCATCCCATACGTTAATTATCTATTGCTATACTTCTCATACTATCAGAATAAATGTGTCTTCAGAATATTATATAAAGAAAGGAATAAAATAAATTTAAAATTCTAAAATTAAATACTTGTTTTTTTTTAATTTGTTTGTAGGATACGCTATTGCACAGAAACGTGTAAGTGAACCTTAGACAGTTTTTTAGACAATTATTAGACAGGTTTGAAAATCTTAATCCAAATCCAGTACTGTAAATGATCTATTAAATGACCTTAAAAATTATTTTTCCTGATAAAAAGAGCAATGCTCTTCGCAGAGGAGTCTCTTTAAGGAGGCTATTATTGGTTTCCTTTCGCCATTTTCTTTTTTGACAAGCGGAAATAAGATGGTCGATAGCTTTAAAATGGTGTTGAGATCATACTTTATGCTCATAACATAGAGGTTATTGTTTCCTAGTGCGCTCAAATACCTAACGCTCTCATGCATATTCACTTTTTTCCAGAAATGAACAAGTGTAGATACTTGGAAAAATTTTTAGAGGCCAACGTTCGTACCTTTTCGATTCTTTCCATTTGCCCAGAACAGTTACTTTTCTTTAAAAAAGCATTCTGGAATAAATTAGCATGATGATAGCCGCCAAATTATTTTCCAAACTGATTGACCACTTCTTAAATGTACATCTTTTATGATACCTTGAGGTTCGTTGTGATGACACTTAAAATTAGCGTTCTTAGTATAGTCTATTTTATTTAAGATAGCTGTGAAGACCTAGTACAGGCATCTGAAACTCTGAATAGAAGATGAATACAAAGGCAAGATTTTGGTGTGTAGAAGTTTACTTTTTCTATCAGAAGTTTTTAACAACCGCTGCTTTTGCAGACGACACGTTCTTTGTTCTTAGTTTCTTTACATTTTCTGTAGTGTTTGATAGAAATTTCACCGTAGTTGTCCTGACGTTATCGCAATGATTCTTTAAGCGAATGATATTCATAGCGTCATCCTTCAACTTTTTTAAGCTTGTATACTTCTGTGAAAAATATTTCGACCTTCTCGCGTTTCCGCAGATTTTTGACAGAAAAAGGAAAATCTCTGAAGAACCGTGATGAGTATTCTATTTTGTAGTCACCTTCTATCTTCAGAGAAAAATCGTGTTTTGTTAATAGTAGATTGCTGAATTATGAATCCATCTAATTATTAATCATATACTGAGATCGGGATGAATTCTGCCTTAAACGGTCTATCTACTTCTTTATTTGATCATTTTAAAGATCTGGTTTAACTAGATGATGCCATTTTTAAAAAGTTTTAAAAAGATATGTCATTTGGAAGAAAGTTCATCGCTAGAGTCTTTCAGTTTACACGCAAACAACCGGTCCGTCATTACAGACTCAGCAAGTCAAAGCTCTTGACCATCGGGCATTTTTAAAAGAAATATACGGTGTGGCATGAAGAAGTATTCCCCAAATCCAAAGTTGGAAGAAACTATTCCAAAGTGGCTGGTGAAAAGACGCATAGTCCCCTTTTCTGACAGGGGCAACTTGTCTGAGTCTAAAAATTGCAGGTCACTTACTTGTCCACAAACTGCGTGTAAAGTCATTACAACTATGCTGAGTGATGGAAACATTTGTACAATCAAACAGCATTATACCAGCGCTACCTGTCGAAGGCCAGGATTGTCTACCTGAAGGCTTTCGCATCAACCACCTGCACACTTATAAGTTGTACTGTTGGTAAGCTTGGTGGTTTATCCAGACAAAGTGAGACTGCGTAATCTTTCAGAATTGCGTATTTAAAGAGACAACCTAAGCCCGCTACTCTATTGCAACAGACCTTTAACACTATCTTGCGCGCTTCGCAATATCAAAAGGTTCTTCTCCGGAAAAACTGATTATCGATGTTCTAAGTTTACTCTGTTACTATACACGAACGGTCTCAAGAAGCATTCTAAAAAGGCAGAGTAGCCTAACATAGCGTAAGGGATTGTTCATGAAGTAGAAAAAGGAGACCTCCCTCCAAGAAAACTCGGACGCGTGAATTTGCAATTAGTTAGTTTGCATCGCTCGTCGCGCCTCTTACGGAGAAATGCGAAACCCTTGAATTGTCACAATATGGCATTCGTGTCATCTTAGGTGCATGACAACTGATTCTTTAATTCAATTCTTCAATTTGAAATAATATTGTTTCATTTTGTCAGCTTCGGCTCAGACAAGATACAATTTCAAATCTTTTCTAGAAACATTGTCCAATTTGAAAAATTTAATCTGAAATTGTGCAATTTGGACCGCTTGTAAATAGAAATAATTTAGTTTAAAAAACTTGTGTTACAACGCTTTTATGCAAAAGGCGCAGTGCATTACTAATCTGAATGACTAATTCGACTAACTAACCCGATTCTATGCGTCCACATTTTCCAGGAGCCGCATTGGGTGTGGGGCCCTATTATATTATTTCGTGCGATTAAAATTTTAAAAAACTGGTTAGTTTCAGGAAAGAATGAAGATAACAGAAGCCTTTACATCAGCCTAGACTAGAGGATGCATGCCACGAAGAATTAAAATAAAAATAGGTGTGAAGACCTTCAGGGGGGTTTTTCCACTGCACTGCTCAAAGAAAAAAATGTGTCACGAGAGTTAAAACTCTTTAAGATCATTTTCTCTTAACAGTGTAAAGTCAGGTAGCAAACAAAACTTATATACTTACGTATTATTTTCTCTAATTTAGGAAAAAGCGGCATTATTGACATAATTTAAACAAACAAAGAAATTGCATGGATATTCAGAAATTATAAAAAATAATTTAAAAATCAATAACGAATACAGAAATGAATCAAAAGAAATTAATAACGAAATGAAAAAATTATCAAATGCCCACAAATATTTAAATTCTTGAAATTTAGAACTGCTGAACATAGTTAATTGATTATTTATTTATGAGCTGTTAATAGAATTATAAATGAGGCAAACATTTTAGTTAATAATTATTATTAATTCATTAATTATTTTTATCAAAGTGTATATTCCGTAAAACTTAAATTTCTGCAATATAAATATTTATGAGAATTTAACAATTCATTTATTTTATAATTGGGCAATTTTGTCTTCTTACTAATTTGTGATTGTGTTATTTATCTTTTTGTTATTTTGTATTAGTCCTGGACATTCAAATATTTTTAAGTATAGTGATAAAGAACAAATTTTTTTTTAATATTGATATTTTTAAAAATAATACTACTATGTAATGAATCTAATTATTATATTTATAGATAACAAACAAGCAATAGGATAGATCATAAGATATTGTTTTCTATTATAATAAAATAACGAACTCCTAAATGTGATATTCCATTAATCAATTAGACTTTGTAATGAAGCTAAAATATTTTAACATTTGTATATCACTCTTGAAGAAATATCATTAACGTATATTTTTTTATCTTTGACAACACTCAAATTAAATGAAAATTGTTTTCCGGACTGCTATAATAAATTCAGGTCCTTTTAAAAGATGCTTAGAAGTCTTAGAACTTGGAAAGGAATCAAGAAATATTTGATACGTTTTTTTAAAATTTATCCCAGTTATGGAATATCTCTAATCTATTTAAAACGTCTTAAATTCAAACAAATATTTTAATTGACTTGCATTTTTCTCAAAATTTTCAAGTATCATTCCAAATTAAAAAAATTACCTTACAATCTTCTAAATTTTTTCAGCAATTTCAATAAACTTTGTTTATTCTCTTAAAAACTTTTGAAATTCTATGAAATTTTACTAAATATTTATCGAATTTACCCGGTTTTTGTTCTTTTTTATTTTGCAATCTTATTAAATTGAAGCATTTTTCTTTAAAATAATATTTTTTGTTCAAAATATATCTGTCTTATAAAAGATTGAACTATTTGGCAAAAAAGTTATTTTTTAGTCGACAATTTAGTTTATTCATAGCTTGATATTTCAACTGTTCAGTTAATAATTCAAATATTTTGTTCAAAATTTAATTATATTATTAAAGTCACATTCATTAGCCAAAAATGTCTTTTTCTGTTGGTAATATCGTCTCTTTTCATTCAAAATTGAACTATTTGGACGTAATTAGCACTTTTTGTTCTAAAAATAATTTAATTTTTGTTTTAAATGCACACATTTCGGTTGAAAGTCCATATATTATGGTCAGAAATTTTCTTGGTTAAAATTTAAATATTTTTTGTTGCAAGTAAAATATATTTCGACTTTGGATATGATAAATTCCGTTTATTATTGAATTCGATGTAGTCTCTATATTTATTTTATTTGAAAGAATGTATTGACTTATTATTTATTTGCTTTTCCCCTTTTCTTATTCATTTGTGGGCAACGCAGTTTATGGAAGCCTTATTCTGTGAAACATTTATACTATTTTTAATATAGATTTCTCCATTATATTATATTCACCAATATAATTAAGGATGAGGGCCTAAGTGAAGATCATAGTATAAAACGATCCTCATTATTCCTAGTAGAGCAAAAACCTATTCTTGTACGAGCTAATGAATAATTTGCTTAACAATTTTTCTGCTGATTATTACATTAATTTTGAAGCAAAAAATATAGACCTTCCGCTCATCTATATAAAATAACTAAATGGCTCTGCTCGTTATCATAAGTGTCGACGTAAACGTATCCTAGAGAATTGCGTAATGCAAGATGTAGTGGCAGAGTAATCATTGCGTCATTTTGATAGACTCTCTTTAGAAGAGAGGCACTTTTCGTGGTCAAACTATATTTTCTAGATGCTGTATCTCGAAGGAATACCTGGCAATTACCAGGTTCTTTTGGCAGATTGATATACCTTTTTTTGAGCCGTGTTATTTGTAAATTTCTCCCCCACACAGGTTTAATTTTCCGACCAATTATGTTCTTTGAGGTAGCGGTGTGGACCTGATTCAGCACATATAGACTAGTTATTGGCCAGTAGTTCCCTGAGTTGAACAAGTAGTCTTTTCCTGGTAGAATCACAGTGCATCCTAAAACCAGCTACTACAGAATAGGCGTCTTGGAATTTAAATACAAGATGAAGCTGCAGACCTGATGTTGGTGTGTAGGAATGAACTTCTTCCATCAAAAGGTTTTGATACCATCTGGTTCTACAGAGGAAACGTTCTTTGTGTACCTCGATGCTTTCTTCGATTTTTTCGTTGTGATTGATAGGCATTTTCCCCTAGAAGGACGAGACGGATTCTGCTTTGGAGAGTCCATCTGCTTTTTTATTTGATTAACATGCAGGATTCTCACAAGTCTAGAAATCTGGATTAACGGGATAACGCCTTAAGTAGGGAGTTTTCCAAAGAGACGACATTTGGAAGAAAGACTATTGCCAGGGTCTTTCAGTTGGTACGTGAACTGCTGATCCGACATTACAAATTTAGCGAGTCAAAGCTGTGGACCATCAGTATTTCTCAAGAAAAATCGACGAAGTTCAGAATAAACTAAATAAAGGCAAAAAGGACAAAAATATTGCTCAGGATCTGTGCAGTGACCTAATAATAGCTTAGGAAGAATGCATACCTATTACTACTATATAGTTAAAAAAATACTGAGAGACATAGACTAGTAACAGGTCATTAACTAGTCTGCACACTGCGTGTAGGATTTATACAGCCATCCTAAGTTATAGGACTGTTTGGCAAATCATACTGCATTAAATTAGCGTTACATGTCGCCGCAAATTACTTCGCCTGCAGACCTGGATATTGAAAGTAAAAGTTTACTAATGTATTGTAGACAGATGGTCTCAAGATCTATAATAGAAATGCATATCAACGAAAAATGGCTCTAAAAATTCCCTACGAAATAGTGTAAGGATACCCCACTACCGAAATACTTGGGCGCGTAAATTTGGATTTAGTTATTTTACATCACTTGTAACGCCTCTTACGGAAAAAATGCGAAACTGCTAAGTTTTCACAATATGGCTTTCGCGTCATTTTAGTTGCATAGCAACTGATTCTGCAATTTAATTCTTTAATTTGAAGTAAAATTGTTTAGTTTCGTAAGCTTACAATCAAAAATGATAAAATTCTAAATCTTTTCCAATATGATTGTTCAATTTTCTAATTTTAATCTGAAAATGTACAATTTGTATCGCTTTGATACAAACCTGTATCTCAAAGCTTTTCCGCAAGAGACGTTACGAACGACTTAAAGCAACTAAATCCGAATTCATGCGTAGAAGTTTACCAAAAGGCGTATAAGATGTCGCTAAATGCAGAATCTGAAATATCTTAAAACAAGCTCATTATAAATAGAGCGCAAATTGTAGGAAATGAACTAAACAACTCCTCTTGAAATGGTCAGGCAACACGAAAAAGTTGCGACTGGAACGTTTTTGTGCATTCAGCGATGAATTCTGCTGAAAAAATTGTCATTGAACTTAATGTCAGGGTTAAACAAAAGAATTAAAAAATTATCTATCACATATACTTATTTCTGAAGGGTCCGATGAAAAAAATTCCAGAGAAAGACTTTCACCAACAGCTGCTCATCAAGAGCATGCACGATGAAAAGAATAAAAAGAAAGTGAGGTAGAAAACCTTGTAAGGAATTTATGACGATTGAACACAGAATATTTTGTCATGCTAGTCATCCTGATCAACAGTGTTTTTCCTTATATATTGTTTATACACCATAAGCTATATGATGCTTATTGCTTTTGTAATTTCTACTTTACAGAAAAGCTTTTTCAACTTATTTACGTATATCAGAAAATTATATATTTAAGTATACTTTAGCTTTACTGATCACTCTCACAATGGAAAATTTAATGTGTGTCACTTTAATGACGTTTTTCACCTAACGCATATTTATAATAACACTGCACTCACCGGTTACCTAAACACAAATCTTAATGCTAAAAAATGTAAATCACTACTTAAAATCAGTGGCTTTCTCTTCCGGTCATCCATAGTTTCTTATGATACCATCAACCACACTGATAATTTACGTGCATGAATTGACTTGATGATTGTGAATAATTTAGAAACGGTGATTTCTTCTACTCAACACCTAATCTCATTCCTCTCAAACCATGACCTTATTAGCATCCAATACAAGTTCTTCGTTAGTCCTTCGTTTGGTGTAATTCTTCTTCTTATACGCATTCTCAAAAATATAAATAAAAGTGAATTTCTTAGACACCTCTATACTTATGACGGAAATAGCATTTTTATTAAAAGGATAAATATAGAAAGGTAATTTGTCTGATTACATTTTCATCTTTAGCTTTTGATAAATTTTTGCCTTTCTAAACATCCCTAAGCCTCTCTAAATACAATGTTCTCAAAAACAGGAATAAAAATGAAAATATCTGGCTTCTCTCAAGGTGGCTTAAGCTTATTCCTTCTAAACACTTGGCTTCTACCATCGATTTCTACCCTGCAGACCAGTTGACAGGTTTAAAAACAAAACCTACACTTCTTGCATCTAGCTGTTTTTCACAACCACAAATCCCTCTACTTTTTATGATAATAAATTATTCTTATTTAAAATATCGCAAGGAGCCCTAACTAAAAAACCCTTTGAGGTAAAATCAAATGGTGAAGGTTATGATGATATTTGAATTAAAATGAATCGCCCTACTTTACCAGTCATCAGCCTTATTCTTTAGCACATCTACGTACAATGCATTTTTGCAGGTGAGAATATTTCCCGATGCTTGGAAAGCAAAGATTCCGTCCTATATTTATCATAGGGGCTTTGTCTAAACCTTTCGAATAAATAATTTAATGGACCCAAAGGAATCTGGGTTCCGCGCTTGGCGCAGTGCACGTACAGCTTCACTGGAAGTAATTTCTTACCTTAAACCTTATACCTTCTTTCTTAATTAACGGACGTCTTATCTCCACTGCAGAATATATAAAGGATATGGGCTTAATTATTAATCGCTCTCTTACTTGGAAAGAAGAAGTAGCTGATATTTCGAGTAAAAAGTTTAGAGTTTTCCAACAGCTTAAGAGGAATAAAGAGTCACTTCCTACTTCAACGTTTAACCTCCTATTTAAAAGCCTCGTCTTTCCTTTTTTGGACTACGAATGTATAGTGTAAATTTAAGGGATTTCTGGGAACAAAAAAAATATTTCAAGGTATTATTGCGTACTTTAATTAATTGCTAGAGAACTTCAGGCAATAAAAGAAATTTTATTCACCCATGATATTCATTGCAAAAATAAAAACAAATTTGAAAAACTCCCTGTTTTCGAAAAAATCACAGCCGCTCTTCGGATTTTTCCCGCTGTTCGACGTTTCCGAATTGATTAGTGAGAAAGTCCGAAATACCTGACTATTCAGTAAAATCTCTGACCACTATTTCAGTCAATGGATTTTGCACTGATTCATATTTAAAGATAAAAATAAAAAATAGGGGTATTCATAAAAGATTAAAGCTTTAAGAATCTTAGTAACTGCCTTTTTAATATAAATACCATTTACATTAAACAGTTTGATCGTCATTAACATATTTCACTAGTAAACTCTCTGAGATTCGGCGGCGGACACCTACAGGAATTTCAGTGACTTCTTCTCGGGTCAATGGGGTAACCATGTCGCTTACTATGTTTATTTTAGCCCGTCTCGTATATCCAACTGCCCTAGAATAAGCATTAAATCCAGTAAGAACATTATGACTCTCCAATATTGCAAAGACATCACCATCCGATGTTGATATAACAATTTGCTCATTAGTTGAAACAGGCTCATAGATGTCATTAATAATTTTTACTTGAAGTGGTTTATGGGCCGGAAATGTGTATCTTCGGAGTTCAAACGTCCGGTTGGTATTGTTACAGGGAATAAGCCGAATTAATACAAGTTTTTCAACCCCACATTGGATTCCCACAGGAGCTGGAAGCGTTTTAGGTGGAACTATGCACCTGGCAGGAGGAGCCATTGACCTGCTAGGATTAGACCTAGATCTCATACGAAGAGGAGTTCGATCAGAAAGACGAGACCTTTCAAGGAGAATTATGTCTTTTAGAAGAAGAAAAAGCTTCGCTACGAGAAACATAAAGAATAAACGCGCTATTAGGTGACCGTTCTACCTGTAAACCCAAATCTGCAACAAGACAAAGAAGATTAAATTTTGTGTAAGTTGATGTTTTATGAAATAATGGTGATATTGTGACGCTAAACTGAGAAAAAAGGGAATTTGTCCTTCCTTTGATAGATAATTATCGTTAATTTTTAGGTCTACTATTAGATGAGGGGTACAGAATTCATCTCGTCTGTTTAAAGATTCTATTCATATATGGAAAATTACCTTTGTGGCTAGAAGATGATACATTTGAGTTAAAAAATTATATTATTGTTTTTAATATGAAACTTTTTTGTTGCGAGCTTGCCAACTGTCGTTGAGCACAACTGTTATTGATTTGATGTTAACATCTTTTTGGTTCAATTATAAGTGATTACATTTTTCCTTGGAAATTTAACTTTTGTTTAAAAAAAAATCAATTGCCTAGATTAAAATAAACTTACCTAATCAAAAATTAATATTTTAATTTAAGATTTATCACAGTAGTTTTGAAATTAAGTACCTGATTGTATATTTATTTTATTCTTCAAGATTTACATTTTCAGTTTAAGAATTAAACATTTAGACGAAAATTTGATTCTTCGTTTCAGATCCTAACAGACTGCTGCACAATTAAACTATTTGTATAATAATTAACCTATTTTGTTCTAAAATGAATCGCTTTTGTTGGTGATTCGTAAAAATTCATCTTTTCCATTATTTGATTGATATCTCGTTTATTTTTCTTAAAAATCCATGTATTTGGGTCAAAATCCATCTATTTTTATCAGAAATTTATCTGGTGGCAAATTGGATTATCTTGTTGCAAAAACAACATAAATATATTTCGATTTTAGATCTGAGGAATTGCGTTTTATATTGAATTCCATATGTTACTTTTATTCATTTTATTTGAAAGAATAAATTCAGGTATTTGTTTTTTCCTTGTTAATAATTATTTATTGATAACGCAGTTTATTGACGGCCCCGAATATAATAATGTATAATATTTTTAATCAAGATTTCTGTATTATACGATAATACTCACCAATTAAATTAAGCAGGGCCAACGTGGCGGCTAGAGTATAGACGAACCTCATTTTTCCAAGTAGATCCGAAACTGATTAGTAGACACACTAATGAATAATTTATTCCACAATTTTTATTCTGCTAATAAGATAGTTTTATTATTAAGTATATAGTATATACTACAGTTTCATCTTATAGATTGTAGGCGCTATGTTTATCTTTTTGAGGTATTTGCATTTTTCGCCAGTTTTACAAAAAACCATTGGTTAGCAAATTCTTTAAAGCTCATATCTCTCATTTTTAGAAAAAGGCATTGTCTTAGGTTGACATATTTTGATAACAGCTTCAGATTAATCTTGGTGCACATGTTCAATTAAAGGCTATACTACTCTATTTTTTTTAAAGCCTGGATGATATTTAGAGCACTCTTATGTTGCGTCGAACTAGAAGCATAGATACATACCAGATATTTATGTGTAGGAGTAAACCTCTTTAACCAGAGGTTTTTGATATTATCTGGTTCTGCAAAGGACATGTTCTTTGTGCTCCCTCGGCTCTTTCTTAGCCACTTCAGTAGTGATTGAAAGACATTTCGCCCTCAATGTCATGACTTTATCGCAAAACTCCTTTGAGCATATTACTAACTTGGGGTCAACTTTCCATTTCTCATGGTACGAGACCTTTCGTGATGTGTTAACAATAGATTGCTTAATTATCTAACAGATGTTATGTTTTCAAGAATAAATGAAGAACAGGATACATTCTGCCTTGGACAGTAGAGTGTATCCAAAACTTAGTATTTCATGTTTTGGACGATGGCGAATGCAAAAGAGTTGTGAAAACATGCCAAATGAAGGTGCAAAAAGTTTGAGTTTAATTCTATAATATTTAATATCCACGCAGTGCCCTTGAAACCGACAAATTTTCATGAAAACATGTAAATTTGCACGGAGCTTTTCAAGGTGACCCGAAGGTCGGTATGTTAGCATTTGCGCTCGCGGGGTCATAAAATGTGTACCGACATACCATGCAAGCTATTGGTCAAACCGGGATTTTCATTTATGCCCAGAAAACCTGGTAGAAAAATCGCGGAAAATGTGCAATTTAAGGACATTGTATCGACTAAGTGTTAACCTAGGTAAGCGCCATAACGAGTTCGGAACTAGCAAATAGTTCGGTGTTTGTAGGGTATGATTTAGGGACCTGCAGTGCATCGAGGTAAAATCGAATTAAAATAAATTACTCAGCTTGTGATGTCTAAAGGAGTAAACGATTTTTTTGTTGCAGGTATTTGGTAACAGTCTTTTCAAAGGTTTTACTACCTTTGACATTTTTATGGGCAATCAAAATATTCTAAATAAACTGTTTTTGATGAATTTAGTTAGTGTATTGCTGTTGACCGATAAGAAACTTTAGTTAGATATTTTCAGTTAAATTCATATCTGTAGCAATCAATTATAGCCTCGACAAAGAAGTCTTAGCGTCTTTACATTCTTGATCAAACCATGGTTTGTTTACATACTCAACTTTAGATGAGAGAGATTTTTTACATATCGTGTGATATTTTTTGCGCAATCCTAAATAGTTATTATTCGCTTATTATACCAGGTGTCTGAAAAGTCTGAAAAAAACTAGCAGTCTAGATACAATATTATTCAAATAGGTGAAGGTCAATCTTGGACAAATTTTCAACGAGAAATCCAATGGTGGCCTCAACTTGACCCTTAACTTGAAGTTCAAGGTCAATTCAGTATCCATTTGGTATTATTAAATGGAGGCCCTATTTTGGATTTCAGAAATCGAAAGGATGGAACAATTTAAGTTCAAGTATGTAGTAATATTATAAGTCAGTTGTGACTTTGTAGGTTTGCTCAAAGTCATTTAAACACCCATTCCTAATGTCCTGGGTATGTATTTTAACTTAAAATTTCCCACTCCTTTCATTGTCGATGTCAAAAATAGCGGCTTTTATTTAAAAAACATATTTAAACTTGAAATGACCTCAAAGATAAAGTTAAAGGTCGAATTGAAGGTCACAATCCGATTTATCGTTGAAAGTTACTCCAAAAGTGACCTTCCCACATTTAAATCATATTTTATATTGACATTTAGTGTTTCCAGAATTTTTGGACACCCTGTATATTACCTTACTTCATGTCCCATTCCCACAATCTCAGCCAATACTTTTCATGCTCTAATTACCCCTCCGTAGTAAAAGAAGATTTTTTGGACAAATTGATGTGCAGTTTACTATTTTGATCGAATACAAAGTAATGAAATTTAGAATTTGTGTTCTTATTATCCTTTTCTACTATACGAAACACTACTCATTTTTAAATTTCATGATCTAAAATATAGATCATGAATTTTTGAAAGGAAACCATACAACAAGAAAATGTTCTATTCGGTAACGTTATATTTTTTTGGTCCTAAAATGAGTGAGTGGGTAGCTTATCTTCTTGCAGAAATGTCAGTTATTAATAATTCCTTATATGAATTTATGTTAGCGATGATATTTATTAGCACAATATAAAATAGTTTGAAAAACTTCCTGTTATAAACAAAGTATCACAGCCGTTCGCCGGATTTTCCGCGGTGTTTGACGTTTCTGAATTGATTAGTGAAGGAGTCTGAAATCCCTGACTATTGAGTGAAATGTCCAACCACTGTTTAAATCAATGGATTTTTCACTGATTCATTTTTAAAGAGCAAGATACAAAAACTGGAGGCATTGACGAAAGATTAAAGCGTCGAGAACTATAACATAACTTTTTAATACAATTCCCAGTCACATAAAGCATTTTGATTCTTCTACGGATCGCATACATTGTATTTCAGATTAACATTTTAAAATTTAACGGTGTAAACGATTTTGGTTTACAACTGGTCTAAAAACCTTATTCGAAAACACCCTGAGATTAAGCGGCGGGCACCTACAGGAATTTCAGTGATTTCTTCTCGGGTCAACATGGTAACCATGCCGCTAAACATGTTTATTTTTGCTCGTCTCGTATATCCATTTCCCTTCACATAAGTATATATTCCAGCAAGAGAATTAGAACTCCCCAGTATTGCAAAGATGTCACCATCCGATGTTGATAAAACAATTTGTTCGTTGGTTGGCATAGGCTCAGAGAGTTTATCATTTATTCTCATTTTCAATGGTTTACTAGTAGGAAAAGTGTATCTTCGCAGCTCGAAAATCCGGTTCGTATTCTTCCAAGGAATAAGTCGAATCGATCTAATTTGTTCAACTCCATATTCCTTTCCATCAGGAGAAGGAAGCTTTATTGGTGGAGAAATGTACCTGGCTGGAAGAGCTACGGACCCGTCACTAGGAGACCTGGACCTGGAAGGAGGATCTATGGGCCTGCCGGAAGGAGACCTGGACCTGATACGAACAGAGGTTTCGTTACGAAGACGAGAACTCTCTGGTGAGTGATGTCTTTCAGAAGACGAAGAAGCCTCACGACGAGGAATATAAGGATTGAAGGCGCTATTAGCTGAACGTGTTACCTGCGAACTTGAGTCTGCAACAAGTAAGAGAATATGAAAGTTTGCGTAAGTTGCTATTTCATGAATTATTGGTAATATTGTGAAGCAAGTGTGAGAAAAGAAGGAAAATTTTTCTTAGGAAACTTTTTCAAACTTTATCTTTGATTTCCAAGTTATTAACTTTGCACTTTAAATTGAAGGGGGCCGTTTACCAACTCTGCCAGGCTTCCCTAAGGAGGGGTTGCTGCATAGTTTAATTAAAAAATTTTATTATACTGAAAACAATAAAAAATAGTGATTTTGATTTACAAGTGAAGAATTTAAAGAATTTTTATTAGAATTTTTGTTTGGGAAGCATTTTTGAAGAATTTTTTTTAACAAACTTCAACAACTTCGTTTTTTCTTGTTCCGCGTTATTCTCTTAATTATAAAATGAACTAATGAAATCCGATATAAAAATGTAACTATTTTTCTCTCGCAGATAATTGTTTTTAATTAATAAGTCTATTCTTTTCTTCATTAAAAGAAATTTAGGATGTAGGTAGTCTTATTTTAATGTTTGGAAAACAACAATTTGGAACCTAATTCGGGAATCTAGGAAATTATCTTTTTGGCTGGTAATTAATACATTTGGTTTGGAAATTCATATTTTTGTATTAAATATTAAACATTTTACGATGAAAATTCTACTTTTTTAATATAAAATCAATTACTCCGTTTATGCCGAACCAACTTCATTAAAAATTAATATTCTTGTTTGAGATTCATCACATTAGTCAAAAATTCAACAGGCTGCCAACAAATTAAACTATTTGGCTAAAAATTCATGTATTTTGTTTTTGGGTCTTTATAAATAGTAAGATTTAAATTTCTTTCTTGTAATTGCCGCTTTTAAGAAACCTATTCACTTTTTGTTGAAAATCTATCTATTTTGGTCACCGATTTTTTTGCTTGAAAACTCAACTATTTTCTTGAAAATATGATATATTTCAACTCTAAATTTAAAGAATTGCGTTTCATATCAAATTCCATATGGTACATATATTCATTTTGTTTGAAACAATATTTTCACGTATTCTTTATTTGCTTCTACACTGTTATTATTTATTCATTTCCAAGGCCGTTTATAAATGGCCTCTAATATAACACACGTATAATATTTTCAATATAGATTTCTCTATCATATGGTTATATTCACCTTAAGTAAATCAGTTCATGAATCTGTTAATGAATCTGTAGGATCTTTTTTCCAACAAATGATTTTAATTTCAATTATATTTACCAATAGAATTGGAGAAGAGTGCCACGGCGAAGATCAGATTATAAACGATTCTCATCCTTCCAAGTAGAGCAGGAAATGATTGGCTGACGCACTAATGATTAATTTGCTTGAAAATTTTTCTACAAATTGTTACAGCGCTTCATTATTATGTAAATCATATATACTATGGTTTTTATCTTATCGAATATAGGCGTTACGCTTATCTTTTTGAGATATTTACATTATATTTACGAGTTTCTAGCAAAAAAACCTTAATTACCAAACTTGTTGAAGCTGATAACACTGATTTTTATAATAGAACTTTATCCGAGGTTGACATTGTTTAATACAGCTTCAGATTAATCTTGGTGCATGAGACCAATCTGAAACCCATACCAATCTTTTTTGTCTGCCTCTCGACGATATATAAAGCACTTTTAAGTTGCTTCGATCTGGAAGCAATAATGTTCTGGTCACCTTGATCAAATACATAAATGACCTTATGCTCGTAATTATCAGTCTAGTCGCAGAGGTAGCTTGAATAATTGCCTTCTGCAATAGGTAGTAACAGAGGACTCATTCTGTTGCCCTGATAGACGCCCTTCATAAAAGAGATTATCTTCGTTATCGAATAATATTGTGCAAATGTTGTGACTGTACAGACGCACCGGCTAATTAGCAGGTTATTTCAGCAGACTGGTACACCTGTTTTAAGCCAGTGGTCTTTCTCGGTTAGAGGTACAGTACTAGTATAGAATCGGCGTTTCGCATTTTGAATATTAGATGAACATGTAGGCCAGATGTTGGCGTGTAGAAGCAAAGTTCTTCCACTAGAAGTTTTTGATACCATCTAGTTCTGCAAATGACACATCTTAAATTATAAATTTGGATCGCTTTTAATCAGAAATAAAATTATTTATAAAACTTTTATTTTAATGCTTTTCGACAAGAGACGTTACGAACGATGTAAACTAACTGAATCGGAATCTATGCGTCAAAATTTTCCAAAGGCCGTATGTGAGTCCGTCTTTATATTCATGAAAGTTTAAGGGATGTAATGGTCGAAGTGAGTTCTCTTGCCTGCCAGTTACTCTACGGCAGAGTATAGGTTTATCAAGGTATCCCCTCCTCAGGAACTGTTTTTGTTGGGTGTAATTCACAAAGCTCTTAATTCCTCTTACGACAGGGTACTTGAAAATCATCTTCTTGGCCTTGTATCTAATTATAATACTATTGCACTTACTGGTTACATGAACAGAAATCATAATGCTACTAACAATTGAACTCACTATTTTAAATCAGTAGTTTTTTATGTCGGATCATCCATTGCTTCCCATGATACTAGTCATTATACTGATAATTCTAGTGCATGGATTGAATTGATGATTGTGGATGGTTTAAATAAGGTGTTTTGCTTTACTCAATACTTGATCTCATTCCTCTCAAACCATGATCTAATCAGCATCCAGCACCAGTTTTCCGTCAATCTGACTACATTTTTATCTTCAGACTTTAACAAATTTGCGTTTGATACAGTTAACCATAATCTTCTATTGGCTAGACTCAAATTTTTTGACCTCTTAAACATGGTTAAATGGTTTAAATAATATTTGATTATTCAGCCTAAAGGAGTATAAATTAGCAATTGAACCGCTGGCGACCAAAAATGGACATATCTGGATTCAGCTTGAGAATCCTCTTGCAAAAATTTATAGGTTTTGTAGTTTTTGAGATAATTGGTAAAAAGTAGATTTTTTAAAAACGAAAAATTCCAATCTTTTTTCACTTCAACTCGCGCTAATTTAGCCAATTTTCATCATTTCTTAATTTCCCTAACACAAAGTACGTGTTTGGGTCTTCTGAAACTATCTTAGAAAGAAAAGCGAGAATATTATAATAAACAAAAAAGTTATTAACTTTTATTTTGAGGTAATGCAAAAATCATGAAGTTTAACCTTCAAGCGCCTCGTTTAGCGAACGAATTTCAATTTACGGAAAGCTTTTAGTGAGAAAGTTGTTCATTAAGGTTCAAAGAAATTTTCTGGAAAGTTTTAGATCAATTGGATTAATAGTTCGAAAACTATGAATGTTTTAAAATCCAAGCGGTAATCTTGACGCTGCCCAAAAACGTGCCTGGCCGGCTACGTACGCGCTGCAGCGAACGACGTTTAGGTCAAGTCAGTCTTACCATAACAAATGCACAACAGTAACTTTTTTGTCGTCTTCTATGAAATTTTACAAATAAAGAATAGAATCAGCGAAGTGATTGTTTCTTATAATAGTTGGAAAAGAATTTTTTTTGAGATTATTGAGATTTTTGAGATATTTTTGAGAATATTAATTAAAAAGAAAAAGATATTGAATAAAAATGGAAATAAGAAAAAATGTTCCAGAAATCAGGTACGATTGGAAACCGTCATTACAATTTTAAAATAAATTTTAATTATAAATTTAATATTTTATGACTTTTTTTATTCTTGATTTTTTAAATAATTCTTTTGCTGAACAGAATATGTAGATAGTCTAAAGTAATTATTTTAAATTTTAAATGACGAAGTTAATAGCATTATTTGTTATTTCTTTAGGGAAAAGAATAAATTACAAAGCCTAAGACTAAAAAATACGTTATTGCTAAATATATTCTAATCCCAGAGAGATCTTTTAAACCTATTGAATCCTGCTGTATATATTTATTTCCTACTGACGAAGAAAATGTTCCGATTTGTAAGAAATTTTTTTGTGCTTTTCTATGTTTGGGCAAAATAAGAGTTGAAAATGTTCAAAAAAACATTTTAAATAAGCAGCCTTTAAAAAATTTGGCAGGTGAAGTACGCGAAAGTTGTCTTAAATTAACAGAAAATTTAAAAAAAATGATTGAAGAGCATTGTGAATCAATTCCACATCACAGTTCACATTACAAACGAAATTCTACGCACCTAAAATATTTTTATAATCCTTCATTAAATTTTGTAGAACTTTACAAATTATTCGGAAAATATTATAAAGAAACAACGGGGGCTAAATTGACAATAAGTCAAACCGTTTATTTTAAGTATTTCAACCGAAATGTTGGCTTCAGTTTTAAATTACCTAGAACTGACTTGTGCAATACTTGATACAAAAACGAGACAAGTGGAGAGGTAAACGAAGAAGTAATTAATCACAAAAACAATGCTGAAATTTATTTGAAGTTAAAAAAGCAAATACTCTCTGAAAATAATAGTCTATGCTGTGAATTTGATTTTGCACAGAATTTGCCACTACCAAAAATACCCGTGTCCGCGCAGTTTTACCTACGTTTAGCATGGCTTTTTCTATTTAAAGTACATGTACATACTACGAACCAGAGTTACATGTTCCCTTGAGGGAATTGTAAAGAAGGGTGCTAACTCTGTTTGCACATATTCGCAAAAGCTGAAAAAATTAGAACGAATTGAAACTGAAGCTGAATAGTAGAAATTATTCGCAATGCTCGTTCACCTTCATTCACAATGGTCGAGAAGTGTGAAGATCTTCTGCAGGATTTTGAAAAATGTTTCAAAGGCAAAATGCAAAATTCAAAAAATTTCCAAATCAGCAAAGCATTCGTTTTGTATTTTTTTCCTGATGGAAAAGTGGATGTTTTTGACAACTATGAGTTGCAAAATCCAACCACTTTTTTTTTTAAACCTACGCTTAAACTAGAAAATATTTTGAAAAGTCCTCCGCCCCGAATTGGATTAAAAGCTGCCAAAATAAAGGTTGTAAAAAATCTCTTCCAGTATTTAAGCGCTAAAGGAAAAGAGTTTTTCGAATCATATTTTTTAAAAGTACAAACTCAAAATCCAGATGCCGAAGAAACTGAAGAGAGCGACGAAAATGACTAAAAGTAGTTTCTAATAAAATATTGTATGATTAATTTATTCTTGTTCAATAATATGCATAACATTATATTTTAAATGTTTAATAAATAAATTATTTTAATGATAATATCTGGAGTTACTGTTGAGCATTTATTTTGGTAAGATTGACGTAACCTTCACGTCGTTCGCTGCAGTGCGTACATAGCAGGCCAGGCACGTTTTTGGGCAGCGTCAAGATTACTGCTTGGATTTTAAAACATTCATAATTTTTGAACTATTAATCCAATTGATCTAAAACTTTCTAGAAAACTTCTTTGAACCCTAATGAACAACTTTCTTACTGAAAGCTTTCCGTAGCTTAAAATTCGTTCGATAAACGAGGTGCTTGACGGTTAAAATTAATGATTTTTGCATTGGCTCAAAAAAAAATTAATAACTATTTTGTATTACAATTTGGAATTTTTCGTTTTCAAAAAATCCACTTTTTACCAATTATCTCAAAAACTGCAAAACCTATAAATTTTTGCAATAGGAAAAAAAGATGCGCCTTGAAATTCTCTACAAGTACTGGTCTTTAAAATTGAAATTAGAAAGATTTTCAAAATTGACACTCAGGACAATACTTCTCAGGCTGAATCCGGCCGTATCCCCTTTTGGTCGCCAGCAGTTCAATTGAGAATGGTCAGATTGTGAAAAGGTTAAGCGTAACCTTGACCAATTTAATTAATATCTTATCTGGACAGTTATGCAGGTATTTCCATACTTTTTGGACATCCTGTATATTCCCTGACCTTATCTATCTTTCCCACAATCGTAGCCTGTATTTTTCATCCTATGATTACCCTTCCGCGGAGAAAAAAGTTTTTCTGGACAAATTAGTTTGGAGTTTAATATTTTTTCCAAATTAAAGATTTTTTCAAACACAAATGTTAATATTTTAAAGATATTTGTATAAACTGATTTTTATTTTTTGTTCTCTTAATGTTTTACATGAAGTAACTCTAAACGACTTGCATATATCTCCTTCTCTCATTATAAATTATTAGAAAACAATACTTTCCGCATTCACATCAGAGAAGATTTTAGATTTCTGTTAAATTTGAGCCCCCATTTTTTGACAAATGGCCACGTTTTGAGAGCCCCTGAATCCGAAAAACAGGTTTCTGCGAATATATCTGCCTGTATGTTTGTCTTGTCTGTGAACACGCTAAATTTTGAAAAACGAACCTATTAGGTTAGCCTTTAGTACACTCTTGAAGTGTCCTAAACTGAAGGTCATATTGTTTAGCCAGTCAGATTTGACGGAAATTCACACAGTGAGCCCATTTTGTATATTTTTGAGACCACTTTTTTAAAAATTCAAAAATTCTCAGTACAGGTGCACGATATGAAAAAAATTCAAATAAAGAAAAACATTGCTTCTTGTAAACCCTACCAGATTATTATAACAAATTTTTGTGTTCGTAGCTAAAGGAGGGCCGGGAGGTGCGAAAATGGAACATATGAACTCTCATCTAAAATAACTCTGATTAGGGTTCGTGACCTTCTCAGCAGAAAATTCAGTTTATGAAACAACGACAGAAGTCACAATAAAATGTTTAATCTTAAATTTTTTTTAAAGAATGTGCATTTTTTTAACGAGACAATAGTCGAAAGCGTATCAAGAGGTAAATACATTATTGACCGCAAAGCGCAAGAACCAACAGTCGCGCATGCTAGGCCAAGCGGGCAGATTTTTTATTTAATAGACAAGTTAATAAACTAATTCACAACTGGATAAACTTTTCTGAAATGAATCTAGTGTTTTCAAAGTAGACTGCCAATGACTCAGAGAGGACATTTTTCATTACGAGAATTTCTTATTTGGCATAATGTGTTATTTAGTTAAATACAATTTTTAACAAATACAGATTTTTTATATTTTCTTCCAACAGGCGATGATGCAAAGAACAAAGCGTCTCTGGTAAGTTTCAAATAAAAATAAGTTTGTTCCCTTTCCAGTTTTTATTAACCTGCACTACAGTTTGGAATTATATCATCACCAGAGATAACATTGGATAAACAAAGACTTGTTTTTCTTGAATATTTGTTTAAACTGTGAGCATATTTTGAAAAAATCTTTTATATGCATTAGTTTATTTAATGGCATAAATATGTGTATATTCTGCCGTCTAAAAGAGAACATCTTCGGAAGAAACCTCTTATCTATATTAATAAAATTTTATATAAGCACTAACCTTGAATTTTTGGTTATTTGTTAAACCAGTGCTTCCATACATATTATGTTATTACCAATTAATTGCGTAGGAACCTCTAAATTTATATTTAAAAAATACAAATAAGAGCTGAAAAATTGTGTCACCCCTAGAATGTATCTTCTATCATTTTATGGAAGAGTTATCTTCGGTAAATAGGTAACCTAACGTAATACATTTTTTTAAACCACAAGCTGTAGCAAGTGATCCATGTCGCCAAACAATTGAGGGATCGAGGTACAAAAGGGGATAACCAACTTTTTTCCAAATGTCTCTTTTTGCATTTTTTGATACAAACGGATATTCTTAATCTGTTTCCGAAACATTAAATTTGTACAAAGTTCCTAAACAATTAATTAACCAAGTCAAGCTCAAAGATGACTGCGAGGTTCTAAAAGTACGACATAGTGTATCGGTGCATAGGGTTTTATATAAAATCGATGCTCAAATTTTCAGGGAGAGCGTTTCCTGGGTTTCCGGAAAAATGAATTTTTGATTTTAAGGAGTACTTTACTATTTTGCAAATGGAAACATTTTTTCGCCTCCAGACTGTAGATCTAAAAAATAAGAATGAGAAGTACATCTAGGCAGTAAAGTTATAGAGTTCTATCAAGTTGACTTATTTGAACATATTTGATTGAGAAAGCACCAAATACTTCACAGTAATTCGCCAATTGATAAGGTAGTTCTGCCAACACATGCAAGAGTTCGTGTGTGGTAGACGACTTATAACTCTCTAAGCATCTGCATAGCGGATCTAGATTACACGACCTTGAATTTCTCACTAGAGGATATGTCTTAAATTAAAAAATGGTTGACAGAGGACGATTATGTGGAGATGTCAACGAATCTATCGAGTACTGGATTAAAAGTTGTTGCGAAATAGTTTAGAGATAATAAACGCACGGCCATAGATATGTAGTGTAAATTAAAAATCAACAACTTGTTCTGAACTTAGAACTTTTAGTAGAATACGAGGTGTGTTCAAAAAATAAGGTGACTTCATGGTTTTCTCAAAAGATATTCATTTATTCCTAAATATTTATGTTGTCCCCTTCAAAGTAATCCCCCTCAGATATAATACACTTGTGCCAATGCTTTTTCCAATCATCTAAGCACTTTTGATAAAGTTGTAAAGCAGCTAAGGCTGAACCTCGGCCTTTTATGTCCACTCGCCTAGCTCTTTCTGTAAGCTAATGTACATATCTCGTGGAACGTAATAAAGATCTATTATTATGATTATAATTATTATTATTATTATTTTGTGGTATAGCCTTGAGTTCTTTCAGCGATGAATATGGAGGCTGATACATGACTGTGGTGCTGTTTTTGATCAGAAAATCTTTCGCAAACAACGAAGAATGAGCAGTTAGATTATCGTGATGCAAAAGCCACGAATTGTTTTTCCAAAGTTCCGGACGTTTTTTGCGTATCGCCTCTCGCAAACGGCGCATAACTTGAAGGTTATACTCCTTATTGACCGTACGACCTTGCGGTAAGAATTCCTGATGCACTGCGCCATGGTAATCAAAGAAGACAGTGAGCAAATACTTCACATTTGACCGAACTTGACGTGCTTTTTTCGGTCTTGGAGACTCAAGATGCTTCCACTGAGACGATTGGGCCTTAGTTTTGGCGTCATAACCATATACCGACGATTCATCCCCAGTTATAACCCTTTTTAAAAATCAGGATCATTATTGACTTCATTCAACATCTCCTGAGCGATGGTCATGCGATGATTCTTTCATGCCCAAAACGTCCGAAAAGATAGCATGGCATGAGCCAACGGATATGCCAACATCTTCAGTAACTTCTCTGATGGTAATTCGGCGATTTTTCAACACCATTTCTTCCACTGCTTGAACGTTTTCATCTGTTGTGGATGTGCTGGGACGTCCAGGGCGAGGTTCGTCTTCGACATCCTCTCGGCCTTCTTGGAACAGCTTGTACCTCTTAAACACATTTTTCTTACTCAGAGTAGACTCACCGTATGCAACTGTCAACATTTCAAGAGTTTTAGAGCACTGGATTCCATTTTTCATACAAAATTTAATGCAAACTCTTTGCTCCATTTTTTCGAAAGAAGAAAATCGCCGAGCACACTATACCCTTCTAACCTTTTACGCCTCTGCCAAAAAAACAACACGAGCTATATAGTCAAAACTGTGAACATATAATCGCGACGAGTGTATTAACACAACAAAACAAAAAACTTAAAACTTGAATGTGCGTAGCCCGCGAAAATTGAAAAGTCACCTTACTTTTTGAACACACCTCGTAGATGCCTTTCTATAGACACATTCCAGAGCCCGTTTCAAAAGACAAAAGGTTTTATCTTATATTGGGACACCATAAACTAAAATATAAAGAAAACACTATAATGATAGATATGAAAACGAAAAAACATAATAAAACCAGAGGAAAAGGTAAAAAAAGACAATATTATTTGTGGTTAACAAGGGTGTCAAACAACTTTCACCGCAAACTGGTGTTTAATCTAAAAGAAACTTGCTCAATACCCCTAGGTGGAGCCTAGGATGAGACAGATGGACGACACGGTATATACTACTGAAACAGGTAAGAAAGATTTCTGGAGAGAAAGAGGGGAACTATAGTAAAAGTTTGCTTAAAGAAAAGAGAAAATGCACAAGGGGGATAGTGGGATGAAAGAAAGATAAAAGGTACTTGCATAGGAGCGGATGTTCGAAATAGAACAAAAGCTGATTCAAAGAGATGAAGAAGAATCTGTGTAAGGGATAGAAAATTAACACAAGGAAATGTAATTAATTAGAAATATAAATGGACAAGAGTAGAGCAAACAAAACAATATTTGTAGAATAAAGAGGATTTGTGAAAAGAAATGCGGAGGGTGTGATGCGGTAATAGGAAAGAATTAAAAAATACTACGAGTGGTAAAATGACTTTCAAACTTTCAAGAATTGATTGATGAAATCCATAAAGGTTTCAATGTGTTTAAAAGATTCCCAGGGTATCGTTTAGTGCTTTTCAAAGAATTTTAATAAATCAACTGAAATTTATTTATATTTGAGAGGTTAAAAATAATTTATATTTATTAACATGAATTTTCTTATTGTCAAACATTTCAATTAATTTTAACGGATTTTTAGAAAACTATTGGGAGTACACTAAATTCTATTTCAGATGATTTCTACAGAATATAATGATTTTAAGAATTATGAGGGAATTATAAAAATGATTTCAAATACTTTAAGTTATTAGAAATTATTCTGAAAATTTGTAGATTTGAATAAATTGGGGGAATTTCTAAGATTTACATGATATGGCGTGATTTTAGATTTCTAAAGACATTAAGAAATCTAAAAAAATTTACAGGATGAATCTTCAACCAAAAGATTAAATTTTTTTGAATAACGAAGATTAAACCTTTACTCAAAAATAGTTAAATTTTCAAAGATGTTTATTGACATCGAGCGCAATTCCAAATACATTTTTTTCACAGATGGTGCTCAAAACCTTAGGCTAATTTCCAGTTTTTCTCGCCAGGAGTCACACTGCACTTATTAAATGAATGAAAAAAAATTGTGGAAAGTTTTCTTCACTTCATACTGTCGATTCAGTAGGTGTATCAAAATTATATTTTAGGCGATTCAATCAAATAATAATAGTAAAAACGTAAAACCCAAAAAAGTTTAGCAAACATTTCAAAACGGTGAAAATTTTTAATTCCAACACATGACAATTCATCTGAAAAATAGCGTCACCTTAAATACTAGATTTTCATGTACAAACCCGTTAACTAATACTTTTTATACGAGTATAAGCATATTGTCCGACAGATTCTGAATCAGTTACATTTATAGTATAAAATCAGTGATTATTCTGCGAAATTTGCAAATAACATTTAAACCAGTATATTTATTTATGATTTATATTCAGAGAAAAAAGTCAAGAATTAGGAATATCAACAAAAGATTAAAACTTTGAAAACAAGAACACACTAACTTTTCAATGTAATTACCATTTACATAAAGCATTTTGATCCTACAATAGACCTTAAACATTATAACTTAGTTTTATTTATTTTTTAAATAGTTCTTGCAAAGAATTGCGGCTTATAATTCACCTGAATTTATCACGAGAAAACACCCTGAGATCGGGCGGCGGACACCAACTATAATTTCATTGATTTCTTCTCGAGTCAGTGTGGTAACTATGCCGCTTTCCATGTTTATTTTTACCCGTCTCATATTTCTAACAACATGCTGATAAGTATAAATTCCAGCAAGAGCATTATAACTCTCTAGCAATGCAAAGACATCGCCACCCGGCGTTGATAAAACAATTTGTTCGTTGGTTCGGATAGGTTCATAATGGTTTTGTCTTAACATCTTTAATCTTTTATTGACAGGAAATGTGTATCTTCGTAGTTCTAATATTCGGCTTGGATTATTATGGGGAATAAGACGAAGGAATTCAAGTTTTTCAATCCCACATTCCCCTCCATCAGGAGCAGGAAGGCTTTTAGGTGGAGCTGTGGACATGAGAGAAGGAGCCTCGGGACTGCCAGGGGGATACGCAAACCTGGCATGAGGAGATTCAGACCTGACAGGAGAAGTCCTGGACCTGGAACGAACAGAAATTTCGGGAGCAAGAGAAGAACTCTCAGGTGAATCATGTCTTCCAGTAGGAGGAGTGGGTCTGCTGCGAGGAGCGTAAGGAATAGGGGCGCCATTAGGTAAGAAGTCGAATTGTGAACTGAACCCTGCAATAAGGAAGAGATTATTACATGTTTCACATTCTCATCCTAATTATAATGTATTGGTTTTATGTAAAATTTTATTTTGCCAGTTTTTGTCAAATCTGCATGTTCAAAGTTTTCAGACCATTTTTTATCAAGGTCTGAAAATGCTGTATATGACTCCATATAAAAAATTCATAAGGCAGAAAAACTTTGCTTTTTGAAAGAACAACAAGATGATTATAACGACTTTTTGAATTTTGTTTGAAAGTCAAAAAAACAAATTCAGACATCAAAAATAAATACGTTTTTAAAAAAATCACAAAAGCTATAAAAAAATTATCAAACAAAAGTTGGTTATTCATAAAAATACTACTTCTTTATTAATTATTGTTTGATACGATGCACATTTTTTGTATTTTGGAAAAACGAGACACGCTATGAAAAAAATGAATATACAAAAGTTGCTCTTTCAAAAAAGAGTGAAAGCTAATCCGAATTTTTCTTGTATGATTTTTTAATATAACACGTGGTTTTTGTTTGAACCGTACAAAATAACATTCAAAATAAAACAAATAAATTATTCGAAAAAATGACACAATGTAGCAAAAAAAATTAAAAGACCAAAGTATTTCACCCAAAAAGGATCTCAAAATATGTTGTTATTAATTTTTAGATATATTAAATTGTCAAATTAATACTGAAAATAAACAATTTCAGTTCATGAAAAAAGGGCAGAGGCCACAATAAAGAGTTTAACCATTTAGCTGCCAATTTGGCAGCTATTTTTTAGAATTTTCATTTAAAGGGGTCAACGTTTGGCCATTAAAATGTTAATAATAATTTTTTTAATAGGATGTGAACTTTTCTTTTAATACTAATGCAAAGTGTAAATTGCCTAAAAATTGATCGTTGCTAGTACAAAAGTCAACGATTTGGTTTAAAAAATGGATTTTATTGTAATTTCATCTTTTACGGTAAAAAGTTGACCTTCTTAATTAAAAATTTAACTATTTGGTTTAAAAGTAAGTGCTTTCAAGAGAATTCACTTTTTCAGTTTAAAAATTCAAAAGTTTCGTTGATGATGCTTTTCTATCTTGGTAGAAATATAATCTTTTTTGGTTAGAAATGCAACTGCTTCTTTAAAAATTAAGCATGTTTTGGTTCCAAATTCAACAATTTGGTTGAAAAATAATGTATTTTATTGCGAATTCATCTTTTTTTATTAAAAATTATTCTTTTAATATAAAAATTCCACCATTTCATTTCAGACTTAACTATATCGTTTTAAATTCTATTTATTAAATGAAGATAAAAATTAAACTACGTGGCGTGAAATTAAATTAATCTACTGTTTCTAATTTTGAAATTTTTTTTATTGCTGAAATCACTTGTAACTGTAAAATTGTAGAGAATGTTTTCTCAATTAATAAGCGGTCATTTATTAAAATGCAATCATTTTTATTTAAGTTGTTATTGGGTGTCTAAATTAATTTTATTTAAAATAATATATTCACCAATTATTTACTCATGTTTTCTAACTATTTTTATTTTCTAGTTCTAGGGTGGCTTAAAGACAACCCCTAACATAAAACTTGCATAATATTTTAATTATAGATTTGGGGAAATAATAATAATTGGAATAAACTGCAGATATTTCCGAACTAATTTTTATGTGCGGAAAGCTGAAATTTTTTCTAAATTATGAATAATTAGATATCTTTTATATTAATATTTTATTATTGTATCTACCAATATAATTGAGGATTACTGCTAATGTGGAAGCCCGGACGTAAGCGATCATTTTTTGAAGTGAAGGAAATACTGATTAATTTACGTGCTAATAAAGAATTGGCCTAACAGTGAAACTATTGATTATTCTAGTGATTCATTATAAATTATACCATATATACAATAGTCCTTATCTTATCCATTATAGGTGGAAAGTTTGTTTTTGTGCGTCATTTATATTTTATTAGTCAACTACAAGAAAAAACCTTGGTTACAAAATTCATTATAGGTGATATCACTAAAGTTTGCAATAAAATTTGTTCTCGCAAAAATAATGATTCATATCGATCATTTTTGGGCAGAATTAAGATTTGCTTGGAATCTAATTAGATTGAACTAAAATATAATTATAAGCAAGAATAAGTAATAAAAAAACTTCGATCGAGACCATAATATCGACAGGTGCTGGCTGCTAGCACCTCCACTACAGAAAATAGAAAAAATTTAGAAAATTAACCTTGCCAGAATTTTTTGCTTTTCTGGGCTCCCAAGAAGTGCAAAAATTGATTTTCAAAAAAACCCATGCCTTAAAAACTTACCCTTAAAATATATTATGCACTTAAAAATAATGTTAGCATATCAGAATTTTGGGCTCTTCTTCGGCTCAAACCCGACTTTTGGGCTTTATTATTTTTCTGAAAAAATGAATGTTTTAGCGGAGTTTGTGGCTACAGTATCTCCACTACATAAAAACTGAAAAATTGTAAAATGAAAAAGCCCAGAATTTTAGGCTTTTTTGGCCCTACAAATTGCAAAAATTAATTTCCAAGAAACGAACTCCTTTCTTTTAAAATTTAACCTTGAAGAAACTTACGCACCTAGCCTAAATGCAAGCATATCGAAATATTGTGCTATATTTAAACTATCTAAAATAATTACAAATTATTTCCAAAAATTAAACTTACCTCTAAAAAAAGTTCCAAAGAAAAAGATTGGGAATAAGTTCGAGAAAAAATATACAACCCGTAATATTAACATAATAGTTACCCTTAACTGAAAATATAGGTACCCGCGTGAAAAAAGTTTGCATGGCTCAAGCACGGCAAGACATTTGGAAATATCTGGCTGAAGCATGGGTCACAGCTGAATAGCAGCATGGCGCAAGCCTTGCTCCTATCCGTTTCCCATGCTTAGGACACGCTAACCACAAATGAATATTCTTAAGAACACGTAAGTGTCAGAGAAAATGAGCTTTTATTAAAAATGAAAATCTTAGGTTTGCCAGAAGCCGCCACGTATCTAAAAGGTAAGTTCACCACCCGGATGCACTGCGTCGCACAACGGGTAGTTTAGCAAATATTCTACAAGAACTTTAAAAAAATTTTAATTGTGCGAATTGCCAAAATAACTACCATTAGTGAGTCGACGATCCGGATTCACCAGATTAAGCACTGGGTATAATAATACGTATTCTACGAAAATTTTAAAAAAATTTAATTTTGTGAGTAATGCAAATAATTCCAAATGGTATGTCGAAGACGCGGATGCACCAGTTCGTGCCTCAGGTATCTTGGCACGTATTCGACAAGAACTTTTTCAAAATTTAGATTGTTTTAACAGCCAAAGTAACTAAAAATTGTGAGTCGACGATCCAGGTGCATCAGGTCGAGCACAAGATAGTTTAATACGTATTCTACGAGAACTTTTGAAAAATTCAAATTTTGTGAATAATGAAAAAAAAGTAAATAAAAATGGTCACTCGCTAACCCGCGTGCATCAGGTAACGCCCCAGGTAATTTGGAACGTATTGTACAAGATCTCTTTCAAAATACAGATTGTTCCAGCATCCAAAATTACTAAAAATTGTGAGTCGACGATCCGGGTCGACTTTAATTTTTAGTAATTTTGGCTGTTGGAATAATTTAAATTTTGAAAACGTTCTCGTAGAAATTGTGCCAAACTACCTCACCATTTATAATTGTTTTCATTATTTACCAAATTTAAGTTTTTAAAAGGTTCTCGTAGAATTTGTGCCAAACTACCTCACCATTTATAATTGTTTTTATTATTCACCAAATTCAAATTTTCAAAAGGTTCTCGTAGAATACGTATTATACTACCTGGTGCTCGATCTGGTGCACCCGGATCGTTGACTGACAATATTTAGTAATTTAAACTGTTGAAACAATCTAAATGCTGAAAAAGTTCTCGTAGAATACGTACTAAGATACCTGGGGCGCGACCTGATGCACGAGAGTCGTCGACTGGCCATTTGGAATTGTTTTCATTATTCACCAAATTAAAATTCTAGAAAAGTTCTCGTAGAATACGTAATTAACTACATGGTGCTCGACTTGCTGCATCCGGATCGTCAACTCACAATTTCTAGTAAATTTGTCCACTGGAACAATCTAAATTTTAAAAAAGTTCTCGAAAGATACGTGCTAAGCTACCTGGGCCGCGAATTGGTTCATCTGGGTCGTGGCCTCACCATTTTAAATTATTTCCATTATTGACCGAATTTAAATTTTGTAAAAGTTCTCGTAGAATACGTACTAAGATACCTGGGACGCGAAGTGGTGCACCCGGCTCGCCGAATCACCATTAGGATTTGTTTTCATTATTGACGAAATTTAAATTTTTTTAAAAGTTCTCGCAGAAAACGTTTTAACATTCCTCGTGTTCGACCTGGAGCACCCGGATCATCGACGAACAATTTTTAGTAATTTTGGCTGTTGAAACAATCTAAATTTTTAAAAAGTTCTCGTAAAATACGTGCTAAGACACTTAGGGCGCGACTTGATGCACCCAAGTCGTCGACTGACCATTTGGAATTGTTTTTATTATTCACCAAATTAAAATTCTAGAAAAGTTCTCGTAGAATACGCAATTAACTACCTGGTGCTCGATCTGATGCACCCGGATCGTCAACTCACAATTTCTAGTAATTTTGTCTACTAGAACAATCTAAATTTTAAAAAAGTTCTCGAAAAATACGTGCTAAGCTACCTGGGCCGCGAATTGGTTCATCTGCGTCGTGGCCTCACCATTTTAAATTATTTCCATTATTGACCGAATTTAAATTTTGTAAAATTCTCGTAGAATACGTTATTATTATACCCGGTGCTCAATCTGGTGAATCCGTATCGTCGACTCACTTATGGTAGTTATTTTGGCAATTAGCACAATTTAATTTTTTTAAAAGTTCTCGTAGAATATGTGCTACACTACCTGTTGTGCGACCCAGTGTGCCCGGGTAGTGAACTTACCATTTAGAGACGTGTCGGCTAGTGGCAAACTGAATATTTTCATTTTAACGCAGGCTAATTTTCTCTGACACTTACATGTTCTTAAGAATATAAATTTGTGTTTAGCGTGTCCTAAGCATGTAAAACGGACAGGAGCAAGGCTCACGCCATGCTGCCATCCAGCCGTAAGTCATGATTTAGCCAGAAATTTCTAAGTGTGTTGCCATGCTTGAGCCGTGCAACCTTTTATCACGCGGATATTAAACGATACAAAAACAAACATAAATACGAAACTTAATGATTTTGCTCAGTTTACAAAACACTGCCGAAAAATCTCCAAACAAAAAAGGCTCATACTATTCACCCTCGAAAATCTCCAAACTATACACGCTACTCCAAAGTAATAAGGAAAAGACTAAATAAAAAAACATCCTTGGGTCAATTAACCTAACCCTGCTCAGCGTTCTTCAACTAAAAAATACATTATTATTTTAATTGAAAATAATGGCTACAAAAGCTTTCCTAAAAATCTTTTTTATATCCTCACCTCCACCGTAACATTAAACAATATTTGAAACGTACCCGTATCACATTTAAGGAACCAAGTTAAAAATTAAAAATAATTACCAGGAAGAAATTCTGTAATACTCCACTCACTATACTTATTCCAACCGTAAAATTACACAAACCCCAGGAATCTATCAAAGTTAAAAAAATCTAGCGGAGGTGCTGGCAAATAGCACCTCCACCAAGAAATCCGGTTTTTAAAAAAAAATTAGACAGGCTGAACATCGGGATTGGTGCCCAAGAAAACCCAAAATTCTGACATAATTACATTTAGTTTATGTGCATACTTTATTTTAATAGTAGCTTTTTAGAGGTAGGGGTTGCTTTGAAAAATTCCTTTTTGCATTTTTGAAGAGCCCAAAAAGCCTAAAATTCTGGCGCTTTTGATTTTGTCAGTTTTTGAGATTTGCTGTAGAGTTTGTGCTAACAGCCAGCACCTCCACCAAACAGCTTAGTTTTTAAAAAAAAAGAGAGCTCAAAAATCGGGATTGGTTTCAAAGAGAACACCAAGAAAGCTTGAAATTCTGATAAGCTCACATTTAATTTAAGTGCATATTTCATTTAAGGGTAGTTTTTGAAAAATATGAATTTTTTTTGCGAAATAAATAAATTTTTTCAGTTTTTCTGAGTCTAAAAATACCTAAAATTCTAGCGCGGTTGATTTTTGTAATTTTTGCAATTTTCAGTAGTGGAAGTTCTAGCGGCCAGCATCTTTACACAAAAGTAAGTTTTAGAAGAAAACTGAAAGAGTCCAAAAATCGGCATCAATGTAAAAAAAAGCCCAAGCCCCCATAAATGCCCATAAAAACCAAATATCATTTCATTAGGAAAAAATTTTAATTTCGTTGTGGAGGTGCTAGCGGAACCAGATTTTGGGAAAAAATTAAAATGCTCGTTAGTCATCATTACTTGCAAGTGGCTTCGTATGCTTTTGGAAGGCATGTCTGGCTTTGATGATGCGCATATGAGAATAGTAGAAAATCGTCCTCGCTTATAGATATTATAGTTTTAGAAATATCTTATTTGGGGATAACACATATCTGAGATCAGTTTTTCCTAGTGCTTCAGTGTTTCCCCTAGACGCGAAAAATTCCCTAGTGAATCAGCTTTTCTGGGTACAAATTACTCTTGTTATTTAAATCATCTTGAAAAGGATATAACCTGATATTTTTATGTATTTTGGTGCGCAGAATATGAATCTAAGACTTGTTTCCTCCAAGCTCATCAGAGTTTTCCCCTGGACGCGTAAAATTCCTTAGAAAATCAGGTTTATTGGGTATGAAATACCCCTCATTTTTAAAATCGTCTGAGAATAGGCCAGAGGATGATATATTTATATTCCTTAGGTTTTTAATACGCATCTGATATTGGTTTAATCAAAACACACTCTTCTGTTTTGATATCCTAATGGAATCAGTGTCCCTCCCCTTTACAAAAATACCCGCAGTCACTTGGAAAGTAACGAAATGTGCACAAAGAGAATGATATTTGAGATTTATTAAGCATCCTAGTTTACTGATGTTTTTATCAATAGCAAACACTATCTGTCTGTACTTTTCACTTCTGTAATTACCTAGAAAGCGTTATGTAACTTTCTTGAAACTGACCAATGGCGCTTTATCAACATCGTTCAGTATGTCCACGAATTGGTTATCCTTGATTATGGTGCGAATTTTTAGATCATCAAAAACACCTTCTTTTATTTGTTCTCAGAAGTAGCATGACCCAAATGAGCAAAAAACTGACCGTCTTTGTCTAGTTCTTCAGCGAATTGTTCCATCAATCAAGACAATGATTTCAGATTCAACTTCTGCCATGTTTTCAGCATCTTGAATTTTAGTTTTGACCGATCCTCTTTTTAATTGTATCAGCTCAACAATATACTAAAAATACTAAATATAAAATTTGAGACCTATTCCGTATTTTGGTGGATCACCGCAAAACCAAACCAATTTCTATAAATGCTTTTCATCTTGTCTGAAAACGTCCTCAGATAGTTTCTGATTTTTAACTCACCACGAACGTAGACAAAAAATTGACGTTTGCTATCACATTTGTGGAAAGTATTCGGGAGCACATTAATGTTTAAAGGAGATTGTAAAATTGGTTTAGTTGGATCCATGAGAGTATAAAGAAGCCTGCACGTTAGGGATCCTCTGACGATCGCAGGTAAGTCAACCATATTAGGGGTGATAACAACCATACCTCCCTACGTGTAAGCATGAGGGTTTTCCAACTTTGACGAAGACATTGTAAACTCGTCGTCAGCCACACTACGGATTCATCTTAGCATCCCAAAGCCCCCTGCATGGCAGTGTGCACTCCCAAGCTGCAGGCTGTTATGCCTTAGTTGACCTAAGAAAGAATCATTCTGCACATTCCCTTTCAGGGCAGTTGTCATCGTTTCCAGCATACTCCAAGGCAGCAAATTAAAATAAGACTTGAGCTTTTCCAGCTGCAACTGTACAATTTAAAATTTACGAGAAACAAGTCTTTCTTTTCGAAGTTTGAAAATAGTCAGATGTCCTTATTACGCGATCAGAAACTATGTTCCTTCATGTGACTTTAAATTTTTGCAGGCTTAGGAGAAAGTTTTCAGCTGCGAAGTTGAATTTACTATAAATTCATTTCATAAAAAAGAGAGCTCTTCAGGGAATTTTTCGAGTCTATGGAAAAGTTAAAGGATTTGAATCGAAAGCTCCCATCTGTATTCAACTTAAAAAGTACCGTAGCTAGTGAAAAAACTGGGCCTGCTGGGGGAAAAAAAGATCACACTCATATCCAGCACTTCAGAGTACATCAAAATATCGTATTCAGTTTGCTTTTCATATTTAGTAAACAACCTGTGTAACTCCCTATACGAAAAATCTGCTTTCCTAAGGAATCCGCCACATCCAGGAACAAAACCTCAGGTGCTGAGGGGAAACTAACTTAAAATTTATATTAACCGCAATAAATTACATAAATATGTTACGTCTGTCCTGTTTCCAAATTCTTTGAAAGACAAATTTAATTTCATGTAACAAAAATATATTTTTTTAGGAAAATATCCTCATCTGAGGGAAATACCAGAAGAATTATTTGAAAACAGTTTTAGCTATTAGAAAAGCGAAGCAACCAAGTGCTTTTGTGAAAACCCAAAGAGATTTAAACAACTTTTCAAGCTTGACCTTGAAAAAGCTCGTCCCAGCAACTGGTCACAGAAGAGTGATTGGTCACATTGAAAACCACACTGATACTACAAGTAAAACTAGTTTTTTCAAGAGCACACTTGAGTAAATCTAGTTTTAACTTATAATTTCATTTAAAACTTGAGATAAGATGCAATTCAAAAATGTTATGGTTTTTGCCAAAAGACTTAGTTACTTTACTTTTTGACTATTTAAAACTAGTTTTCACTACATCCAGGTTGAAACGTTAACATTTATACCATTCGGTGCTCTAATTCTTGATATTTTCATCAAACACATAGTACAAAAAACATGAAGACAGAAATGATTCAGTCAGAAAAGATCTGCAAATTCGTTCTTGAACTTTAATATAAAATACTTACAATAAAACAATTTCATTTCGCGGGGAGCGGGAAGACCCTTGGACGTTTTAAAAAACAAGTTTTAATTTTTAATTTTAAAGACTATGTGTATATGTAGAATTTCATTTTGCATCTTTTTTCTTCAAGGAAAAAAGTTTAAGCTTTCTTAGTTTTTTAGTTTAAGCCAAAAAACCGACTTTTGCAAAAAATCAAAACAATTTTTGATTCATTTTTTACTTCTACTCGTGCTCAATGAGTCAGTTTTTAGTCTTTTTCAATAAAATCGGACTTCTCTAGCTTCGAGCGTTTCGTTTGTGGAGCGAATTTTAAGCAAAGAAAAACTTTCAGCGAGAAAGTTGTTAAAAATAGTACAAACGAGATTTATGGAAAATTTCAGCCCAATCCAATTGTTACTCAAGAAATTATAAATTAAAAATCTAATAGTTGAGATACAACGGATTTATAATTTTGCAAATTCTGCAGTGCTTAAAATAGGGTAAAAATACTCAAAATATCACTACCGACGATGCCAGTTGTTCTAAATAAAGAATAATTACTCTGTACATTCCATAAATAATCATTAGTTGAAAAAGCATAATATTTATTTTAAAGACATTTGTATGTATTTAAATTAATATTATTTCATAAATGGAGAAAGCTATCAAACAAAAGTTATTTTTTTCTTACTTCCAAATATGCAAATTGTCAGAGATGCTATGCTTTTAAGGTTTGTCTAAAAAAATAAAGCCATTCTATTGTACAGAATATTAAATGAATACATTATTTGTTATCAGAAAAAAATTAAAAATAGGTTTTAAAATAAATTTTCGATTTCCTTTCAATCCATCAGTTGAAGGACATTTCAAACTACATTCCCTGAAATTTTGAATTAACAATTCTAAAAAAAGACACACTTATCACCTTTTGAAGTGAAAATCAAGTTCTGGCGATGAGGCTTGTCTCTCTGTCTGTTCGTCCGGTTGTCTGTCTGTAAACATGATAAACCCTGCAAATAAAACCTTTTATCTGTATCTTATCAGAATATTCTTTATCTACTCTGTCACGCTTGTTCGTCAGACTAAATAAGTGTTTGATTATTCTAATGAATTTTAAATGCATGCCTTGTTTCTAAAATTTATGCAAAAAAGAGATTAATTTACAGACAAACTTGAATTAATAATTCGAATTTCAAAAGATTCCAAAGCCTTCAAGAGATTAAAGAAAAATCAAGGGATTTCAAACAATCTTTCAGGATTTGCAAAGATTTCGAATCTTTTCAACTTGTTTGAGTAGCTTTTTAAGATTTTCATGCAATACATATGATTTTTGAAAATCTAGTATACTTTCCAAAGATTTGAAGAAATTTTAAATAATTGCACAAGATTTAAGGGATTTTATAGGAACACCATGTATTTTAATATTATAGGCTGTTTTACAAATTTCACGGAATTTTAACGGATTTATAGATAAATTTAGATAATTGATTTTTTTTGTATTTTTATGGAATTTAAAAGGTTTCAGAAAATTTCTTTTAGGAAAGAAATTAAATTTTATTATAAGGGATTTCCACGAATTTGAGAAAATTTCAAATGAAAAATCTTTTAAAATGGCTGTTTATTCTAACGAATTTTTATTCCTTAGAAAAACAGAAATGATTCAGCAATCATTAAAACAATAAAGATTCCGCAGAAAAGATAAATTGAGGCTCCGCTACTGCGGGGTTCGAATCTTTTGGTTAAAACATCAAAAAATATTATTTTTAAAACTGGACTCCATTAAAAAAAAACCGTGACACATGCCAAATGAAAACCATTAACTGAACTGAATTTTGAATTGGTCAGTGAATAAGTCTGAAATAACTAATTATTTAATGAAATTTCTAACTTATATTTTGAAATGTACATTTTTCACTGATTCATATTTTAAAAACTAGGTCACAAAACTACAAGCATTGATGAAAGGTAAAAGAACAAATCCCCGAGTAACATAGCACACTGACCTTTTATTATAATTTTATTGTAAATGAAACACTTTCATACAAGTTCGTATTTTAAATATTATACTTTAGATTGCAATTTTTTTTAATTGATCAAGTCATGGATTTCAGTTTACATATCGTTCACAATTTTCACATTAAAATTTTCTGAGCTTGGGTGGCGTACACATACATGAATTTTATTGATTTCTTCTCTGGTCAAACTGGTAATATTGCCGCTTTTCATATTTATTTTTACCCGTCTTAGATATCCAGTTCTCTTCGCGTAAGCATAAATGCCAGCAAAAGTATTATAAGTCTCCAAAATCGCAAAGACGTCACCTTCCGATTTTGATACAACAATTTGTACGTTAGTTGGCAGAGTTTCATAAAGGTTATTAAATATTATTCGTAATGTTCTATTGGCCGGAAAAGTGTATTTTCGCAGTTCGAAGACACGGTTCCTACTCCTAAAGGGCGTGAGCCGAATGAATCTTAGTTGTGCGACTCCACACCCCCCCCCCATCTAGAGCAGGAAGACTTGTAGGTGGAACCATGTACCTAACTGGGAGAGCAATGAATCTGCCAGGAGGAGACCTGGAATTGGCAGGAGGAGATATCTACATCAAACGATCAAGAGCTTAGGCAGAAAGACGAGAATTCTCTTATGTATCATGTCTATCAGAAGCAGAAGAAATTTCGCCACGAGGAACAATAGGAATAGGGGCACCATTAGGTAGATATTCAAACTGCGAACCCGACTCTCCAACAAGAAGTAGAGGACTAAACATTCTTACTTTTGTCTTTGAAGAATGAATAGCAATGTTGTGGCCCAAGTCTGAGATTTATTTTATTTTTTTTAGCTATCGAAAAACTGCTTAAGTAAATAAAGATTGTTCAAGCAAATAGAAATTTATTAAAAGTTAAAATAAATGTATAAAAATTGTGTAATTATTCAACAAAACGTAGAATAGGATACTAATTTGTAAAGGAAGTTGATATCTCTGGCTCAATTTTCAGAAATTTTGAGAATAGACAATAAATAATTATTTGAATAATTTCATAGTGTTTTTAGAAAACTATATTTCTTTAAACAATGATAAATAATTACATTTGAATCAAAAAATACGATTATTTTTTTATAATTTTTTTGCATCACAGTTATCGAATTTATAAACGGATGGACGGTGTCTCCAAACGTGGAGATCTATTCAAAAACTATGGTTTCAAGTTATATAAAATTTTAATGCTTTCTCAATCATAAATTATGAAAACGTAATGAATTACAAAAAATTTGCATCTTTATTGTTGTTGAACAACATTTGTTTATTTCTTTTGTGTTCTTTGTAGTCTTACCACATGTGTTTAATTGCTATTCTCAATGTCATTGTTTACGTTTTAAACCAAAACTACGCTTCTTATTGCAAAGTGATTTCTTAAAAAATGTGTAGGTATTTTTTACACGTTCATAATTTTGGTTTAATAATTTTGCTGTTAGCTTATACCTTTTTTCAAAAATTTGATTTTGTGTGTTATTTTTCACGATTAAAACAAAAACTACGCATGTTGCCAAAAAAAGTTCTGAGGAAAATGTGTAAATATTTTTTAGTAGATAAACAATTTTCGTACTTTAATTTTTGGTTTGTTTTAGTTTGTGTTGCTTGTCCGAAAATATAATTTTCGATCTTTCAAAAAACTTTAAAAGCTTGTAACGATAATCTTGTAAGACTTTCAAAAAGCAACGTTTTTTTATTCTTGACTTTTTAAATGGCGGGCTTTGTTTGCCTTGAGATTTTAATTTTCGATTAATTTTTAAAGTTTTAAAAGCGTTTTTACACTCCCATGTTTCACGATTCAGAAAGTATTAGAATTATTTGAAATTTAACCCGACAGTTTTTCAAGGGACCGCCACGTTTTGAGACCCCCTTAATCTGTAAATAAAGTTTTAACGATGGCGTCTGTCTGTGCTACTGAAAACACGCGCTAACTCTCGAAAAAATAGAAGGTTGAAATCAGGCAATGGCACCCTTTTTTTGTCGTAAAAAAAGAATGAGTTCGTTAATCAGCTATTTTCAATCAAAATTCCAAAAGTTATAGCATTTTAAAAACAAAAATTTCTAATCTTTTTTAGAATCAAAAATTTTATGTAAGGTCATTTGTGTTTCACAGAAAGTCAATCGATTTTTTTCTATGGCTTTTTTCGTTAAAAAAATATCAGAGTTATAGCATTTACAAAATTTCAAAAAAAAAATCGAAAATGAAAATGTTTAGCCAAAAAATGACCGATATGAAAAAAGTCAAAAGAAGGAAAACGTTTCTCTTTAAAAGCCCTACAGAATTATCGTAAAAAGTTTTTCAATTTTCTCAAAAGATCAAAAATATAAATTTTGATAGCATAAAAAATAATCAAAAATTCTATTTGGTGTGCAACTATGCAAGATAGGAATAAAAATGAATACGTAAAAATTGTGCTAATAAGAATGATCCACAAACTTTTTGTGACTTACTTTTTGACAGGGTACATAGTTATTGTTTTATTTGTAAAAAACTGCATTAAAAACAAGAAAAATAGATTTTTGGACAAGCGACACCAACTACAAAAGAATAAAAACGGACGAAAGTTATTTAACTAAGAAAGAGCTACGAAATTTTCTCAAATCGTTTTTTGATAGAATGTTTAGTTTTAGTTTGAATCGTGAAAAATAACATTAGAAATTAAAGAAATTAATTTTCTTGTTTGAAACGTCATTAGCGAAGAAAAAAATTGGTGAAGGAAAATTGTGAGCCGGAAACACATCTACAAATATTTTAGAATTCACTTTTTGATAAGAAGCGTAGTCTTTCCTTTAATCGCGAAAAAGAATATAATAAATACTAATTGAATATATGTTAAATCCTAAAAAAAACTATTTTTCAGTAGAATAAGTTTTTTAGGTTTTATGAATCGAAAATTGTAATTTTAAGGCAAAAGACGCCAGATATGTAACATGTTTAAAATATTATTAGCTAAGATTTAATGTTTTGGTTTTTTTCAAAACTATTATAAAAAAATCGAAAATTCAAATTTTAAACCAACCGACGCGAAATGTGGGTATAGTTGTAGAGGAATTTCAGCGTTTAACATTTCCTTATCATTTCTTTAAACAAATTCTTTCAAGACGTCATTTTTTATTTATTTTTTGAAATTAATAAACAAAAATCACCAATTTCCATATCATGCAAGAAGATGCCAGATAAGTCAAATTTTTGCGGATAACAACGCAAAGTAGAGAAGAATATCTAAAGAAAGGATTGTACAATAGACGGACTAACTTGAACTCGATTGTCGGCGCATGAACGGCTGGATAAGAGAGTGGGGAAACAAGGTCAAACTGTAAAGGGTGGGGTCAGAATTCTCCGCTGAGACTTTTCCTCCGCTCCGCTGCCTCGAGCTCGAGATTTCTTCAATCATTCGAACTGTAAACTTTCACATTTGCCTGGTAGGTAGCTTTTCTCGGATCGCGTTACATGTAATATAAATAATAGCTAAGGCTGAATGCCTACCTATCACTACCGATAAGGTGAAAAGAGTCAAGCGCTACCTGGAAATCGCCTAAATTTTTTCTTAGAAAGCTTTCAATACTACATTATTTGTCTGATGTACTCCCTGCTGAATGCTTTAATAAAGAATACACTGAAGAAAAACTTTCACCAACAGCTCATGGACAAGAGGATGCACAGCAGCTTCCACAGAAATGTGAATGATCATCCAAAGTCAGCTGATTTAACTTTGTTAGATTTGTCCTAAGGACAAAGTCTCATCTATAAATTATTGAAATAATAAATCTTAAATGTTGTCGGTACACCAGTATACGAACAACATTTAACATCAATTATTTAAATTTTTTTCCTGGACGACACGAGCTAACATCAGATAATACATTACTTAACTATGATACTTACGGACATAGCTGAGAACGATTGCCAAGGAAATGACCAGAGTATAAGCGATCTTCATTTTTGTCATACACAGAAAAAAATAATTATTCCGCAAACGATGAATTTCGTGAACAATATAACTATTGCGTATTACTGGGATTCATTAAAGGTTATAGATAATGTTATAAAGTAATGTCTTATCAATTCTAGATGAAAATATTGTCCGTGTGTGATATTTATATTTCATTAGACAATTTCCGGGAAAAAATATAGTCCCTTAGTTTGGTAAAGCTGATATCGCGGATTTCTTATAATAGAAATTTGCTTCATAACATAGGGTAATTATATATGAATCTACTTCTCAAATTGTCATAATTAATATGGTTTCAGCATGATACAGAAAAAATTGTTTAATGACTTGATAATGCTAAAATTTATTATTAGGTTCTTCGTTTATTTACAGCAATCACTAAAATTATATATAACGTGCAATAATCAAAATATTATGCTGAATTGCTGAAGATAAAAGCAAGGATTCAACGACCAAATTTGGGCAACCACCGAAAAATGTTCTTATTGAGATGTCAGAAAAAATAAAGACTTTTTCTGCTAAAAAAGGAAAGGAAAGAATTGGATTGCTTGGAGAGAAATACAAAGGAAGAGAAAAAAATGATATGGTAACCAACCAAATCCCCTTCCTTATCTTTTTTATTTCTTTCGTCTTTTTTATTTTAATTATAATCAAATAAGAAAAACATACGTAAGAAATAAACACCAATTGTTTGGCACTCATACAACATTATTTTCAATGCAAACAAACACAAAAATGAAATAAATTAAATAAAAAATACCCAAGCAGACAGGAACAGCACCAACATCGATCCAAATCATTAAAGGAAATATACCCTCTTAATTCCCTCTGTTTATCTGCAGGAAAAATATTACTTTGTGTGCTTCTAATTTCTTGTCTTCTAATTCGAATATTTTTCTCAAATAACTTTTGTAAGTTATGATTTAGAAGAAGGATATTGTTAATAATATTTAAATTTCCTTTGTGAAATGTAGCATGTGACAAAACTAGACCTCTGTCAACTAAGTGTTTGCTGGCTGAAACTTTGTTTTGGAAAGGATCTGCAAAAAATAACTTTAAAATCTTAACTGAATATGTATTTTTCCTCTACAAACTGGTTAAAATATTACCATCCTCACTTTTAATTAATTTTATGTCCAAAAAACAATGTCTAACTTCTTTAAAGCAAAAACCTTTTAATCTTCTATGAAATATTCTTCTAAAATTGTAGAAATGAGTAAACCAATGGGCGTCTATAGAAAGATCCATTAAATTTTTCATAATTTGAGTTTATAATAAGAACTATCCCTCTGATAATTTGTTTTTGACATAATCGAGTACGTGTTTTATTATTATCGCATCTATTTAAAATTGCCTGTTCAACTTAATTAAGAATTATACTCGGACAATTTGCAAAAAAATCCAAAATAATCATTTTAGTCATCTGGAACCGTTTTTTAAATAATAATTTCTTTGAAATTCCCAGGTATTTTCTATATTATATTTAGAACTTCTCTTAAAGTCTTTAATAAACAAATTTAAATTTGATTACAAAAATTTATCAGAGTATTAATAGTAGAAATAACCATTCTCAAATGATAACTATGTTTGTGAATCTTTTTCAAACAATCACATCTAACAAGGACTGCATCTTCAGTATTAATAATGTCAGTTCATTTTAATATATCTCTTCGTAAAAGTCCTTTCTTTCTACAATTGCCAAGCGTCTTAAAAGTATATCTTTTCATTTGTTTTAATGGATTTTCATTTCATAAATCAAAATGATGACAATTGCAAAGTAAATTCTCCATATCCGTAAGATAATTTGATTTTTTCATATAAACGTTAATATAATGCTTATCAGAATTCATGCAAATTATATCAGGGTTACTTGAAACAAAATTTCGTTACCAGAAAACCTTTGAACGTCATTGCAATGTTTTCGAGTATCCCCTTTGACATAGTTAAACAGAAAATTTGTAATTGACGTCAAAGAAAGTTTACGAAAGGGATAGTTTTCATTATGAACTCAACTTATTATAAATATAATGGATCTTTTTATAGACAAACGTTCGCAGCTCCCGTTGCTACAGTCATTTCTCCGATTTTAGAAAAAATTATTATGGAGAATTTGAAGTTTTTAGCTTTCAAGAAATTAGATTACAGGTGGATGTCAATGCTTTCAACAGTTTTTATCCAAAACTTCAATTTACACTCATTTGAATTGATTCAATTGATTCAGTCGTTCAATTGAATGTATGTTCAAAAGGTTTAAGATTCATACTAATTTTTTTTTACTATTCAAAGTTCATTCAATAATTCATTTTTGCAAGGATCCTTTAGATAATTCTAAAAAGGTTGGTGTTGTCTACAAGATCACTCATAAGATTTATGAGATGACTGACGTGAGACAGACTGGCAGACTTCTTAATACTGTGCGTTCTTGCCAGGAATACAAAGGAATTTACTGATGTTGACCGTGATTTTGATTGGGATAATGTTGTACTTTTGAACATTGAAAGTAATGAGAGAAAGACAGACCGATTAGACGGGTCAAACAAGAGTTATTCTAGTATGATTAATTATATTTAATCATAGAACAGAGCATCGTGATGTTGGTGCTCTACCTGTCTTCCTTGGAAACATTTGATCAGGCAGTAACAGTCGCGAAAAAACTATGATCTTTCTTTGATATTTGAGTATCAAGTGAGGGTCAGAAAAAAATCCCGTTATGAACTTAATAGAATTTTCCATTATAAACACATAAACACATCAGAAATAAGAAAAAGCCAAAGCAAATCAAGATACATGAAACCTCATTGTTAAATACAAACAATTATGTTAGTACAACTATTGTTTAAATTAATCAAATAAGTTTTAAAATAAATAGATAATTTCTTTTGTTTTTCACTATAGGCATTTCCCTAAATTATTTCGTTCTAGCATTTCCTGCAATTATCTTAAATTGCAACATTGTGCTAGTCAAACCCATAATCAACATTTAGTAATTCTTTTTTCATTTTGGCAAAAACGCACTTATAACAACGTCTTAAACGAACATCACTTTCGTATTCCTCCATCTTAGTAGGATCCGTTCACTCAGCGACGCACAGTGGCAGAAAATAAACAAAATTATAGCTTGAAATCTAAATGAGAAAATTAAAAAAATAAAAAAAAATAAGACATCTAACCGTAAGTCCTAAAAAAACCTTAATCTAATAACCCTAGACTCCTATTCGGACCCTAGGCTTTTGAAAATTCGTACGTTATATCCTAAATTCTTGAACCCTATGACCTCAAATAATACATAGAATCATAAACTGCATACTGATGAAGAAACCCTACCAACTTAAACAATAAACTAATCAACCTCATGCACTTTAACTACAGAATAAAACCTAATATTTTTAAGCCCTAGGTTCCTAAACCATGGGTCGACAAATCCTAGTCTGACAAACCTTGCACTAAAGGCAATCAATTATACACATAACGGATTTTAAATTATATGAGTTGAGGATTTGATGTTCTTGGATTTAATGTATGCATTCTGAGGTTTATATACTCAAAATTTATGTTTAAAGAATATAAAAATTCGAGATTTTGATTTTAGAATTTCAGCTTCTACATTTTCCGGATGCAGCGTATGAGAACCTAGTTTTTGAAAATCGTAGCTTTGATTTTCTAGGGTTACGCTGTCCAAGGTTTATTTGTGTATTGTTTAGAAGTAGAAAGTTCGCGAGGCTATGCATTGCGGAAAAATGGTTCAAGTGTCTATGGTTTGAAGATTTATGGTTTCGGAACCTAGGGTTTGATGGTTTGGATTTCGACTTTACAAAGATTATAAGTGTAATGTATAGATGCACAATATTTGTGAAATTGAGGTTTATTGATTTATAGTTTTCGCATCTATAATATCAAAACCGGAAGTTTAAAAATCATGGGTTTGATAATCTGGGGTTTGACTTTTCAATGTTTATAAGTGTACTATATAGGTGTGCAAGGTTTTTGAAACTAAGGTTTGTGCATGTATATGTTTAAAGGTCCATAGTTTAGGAACCTAGGATTTAAAAATCTAAGGTTCAATATCTCAGCTTAGCCTGGCCAAGGTTTATTTGTGTAATATCAAGATGCGCAGGGTTAGTAGATCTACGGTTTTAAGGTTTATGGTTTGGGTACCTAGGGTTTGAGAGTTTAGGGTTATTATATTCAGTTATTTTTTTCTTCTTTTTATGATAATATGATGATAATAAAGCATTTTTAATTGAGTTTAGTTAAACTATAAAGAAATATTTTATTTGTAAATACATGAAGTGATTAAAATTTGCTTAAACACTTTTTTTTGCAAAGAGTCAACTGTTTACTTTAATCAAAATGTAAAAAAAAATAAGAATATGTGCAAGAAGACTGGATTGTCGATCACTCCGAGTAAGACGGATGTGATTCTATTCGCCAGAAGATAGAAGTGGAGATCCATGGGTACGTTGAAATTGGGAGGGCAACAACTGAAATTTAAAGAAAGAGGTAAATATCTAGGAGTCATTCTGGATAAGAAGCAGTTATGGAACGAGCACCTGAAAAACAAGTGCAAGAAGCTACTAGCGATTCCTTGGTTCTGTGGGATATACACAGGAAAAAGCTGGGCTTTGAAACCGGAGACACTTATATGGATCCGTACAGCGATTTTGCGACTTAGGTTTACCTATGCGGTGGTAGTCTCGTGGAACAGGGTCGCACTGACCACTATAAAGTCTTGACTGAAAATGATCAGGCGACTGATTTTAAGAGGCATCACTGGTGCCTCAAAGTCGTCACCTACGATGGCTTCAGGTAGCACTAATAGTTTAGAAGCCCCTCCATCTCAGCATTGAGGTAGTGGCTGCGAAGGCGGCCTGGATATTAAATATTTTTGAACGATACTAGTATCTCACCAGTAGTGCTGATAGCAATCGGCATCGCAAGGAGCCCGACACTAAGCATGGGCAAACGGTGAAGCGCACCTCCCCAGTGATGGAGAGAACTGGTTTATAGATAGCTCTAGAGATGAGGAGAACGCGGAAGCCAGGGTATATCGTAGAAGGAATGGAATTGACTTCACAGTCGCGATGGGGTTATATGCCTAAATTTTACAATATGAGATTATGGCCATGGTCCAGTGTGCCTACAAGGCAGAGGGGTAAGTCAACAAAAGAAACATTCGTATCTGTCTAGGCAACAGGGCTGCTGTAATGGCCCCGAATTGAAAAAGGCGACCACGTCACTATTAGTTTTGAAGTGCTTTGAGGCACTGAAGAAGATTGGGAAGAACGAAGTCAAATTCCTAAAAGCAATTTTTATGAGACACGGAAACCTAGGGTATTACATGCATAAAATAAGGCTTAAAGAAAGCCCCTCTGTCATCTGTGTGGAAAGGAATAAGAATAATACTGCTACACGTATCCTTTGTCACTGTCCCATGATTGTTATGTACAAAATTCATGTTTTTCTTACTATTACTTTAGAGAGGACCTTTTTTGGTGCGGAAACCATCTGCTTGATTGAAAATTACCCTGTTTTTTTCCTAATTAAATTTTTTGTTAAAAATTTACATTTTTCGTTTTGAACTTAATCGGTTTTGTCAAAAATTGTTTAACTTACCACCCAGCCTACCCCTTCTTGGGTAGAAATTTTTTAAAAATTATATTTACTGTTTGTTTCTCATAAAAGTAGTTTTCAACTAGGACTGCCAATTCTTAGATTTCAAAGCTTTCTAGCCATCCAAAAAATGTAAAGGTATTTCAAATTTTTCAAGATGTTCAATTATATGAAATGATTTCTACTTATTTTAATATATTCTTACTATTTATAAAGTTTCGGAAGATCTTAAAGAATTTTGTATGGTTCCAGAGATTTAAAGAAGTTTTAAAGAATTGCAGGAGATTTAAGGGATTTTATAGAAACTCCATGTGTTTTTCAGATTTTGGATGATTTAACCAATTTGAAGGAACGTCAACGAGATTCTAGAAAACTTTGAATAATAAATTTATTAATTTCCGTGGATCTTAAGCGGTTTCAAATATTTTCTTTAGGTTAAAAAAAAATTGCCTTTTATTTCAAATTTCCACTAATTTGACAAATTTCCAGAATTTGAATCTTTTGCAACATTACGAAGATTTTGAAGAGACTCAAGCAATTTCAAGGAATTCTTAAGAATTTTGTACGATTTTCAAAAATGTCAAGGTATTTTACAACATGTAACGAATTTTCTGTACCTCTAAATATTTTTAGGATTCAAAGGTATTATTGGATTTTCAGGCCATAAAGACGAATCTTGTACATAAAGGTTGACTTTTTAGCACAAGAAGACGCAACAGATAAATTTGTAAACATAGAAAACTGGTTATTTGTCCAAAAAGACGAATTTCCAAAAAAACAGTTAAATTTTCGACCACAAGAGAGAATCGCCAAACCAAGAATAGAGTAGTATATTTTTCAATCTAGAAGAATTTAATTTCAAACCTTGAAAAAATGTATTTTCTCATCGGCATCTGTTATCTCAGTTCAATTTTAAGCAAAAAATAGATGAAGAGGTTCCTCAAAAACACGGGAAAAGAGGAATTCTTCGAAAGATCTGAACTCGATTTTATTTATTTATCTTATATTCAAAGAATTATCATTGATCAGTAAGTAATTACACAGTTTTATACAACCTAAGTAATTTCTATAGAAAAATTTTTTTAATAAAGTTGTCATTCTTAAATATAAGCAAAAGTAGTAATTTAACTCTCGATCATTACACGCTTCAAATTCCTAATTGCGTATTTCATAACGAACATTTAATTTTTAACAAAAGATCAACTATTGTTTTGAAAGGTTAGTTTTTTATTGATTCACATTTCCAGAACAAGGTCACAAAACTATAAACATTGAAAAAAGTTAAAGATTAAAACCTTGAGAAACATAGCGTACTGAATTTACGATATAATTACAATTCATATAAAAAATTTTAATATATGGTGCAAAAGATTCCAGTTTACACGTCCATTACATATTTAACTTGTAAACTCCCTATGATAGGGCGGCGGACACCTACTGGAATTTTATTGATTTCTTCTCGGGTCAGTATCGTAACTTTGTCGCTCACCATGTTTATTCTTGCCCGTTTCATAGTTCGGAACTCTTTGTCATAAACATAAATTCCAGAAAGACAATTATAACTCTTCAATATTGCGAACACGTCGCCATCCAATGTTGACACAACAATCTGTTCATTGGTGGGCATATGCTCATAAAGGGTATCATTTATTCTTATTTGCACTGGTGTATTGGCAGAAAAAGTGTATCTTCGAAGTTCAAATATCAGGTTCCTATCCCTTATGCAAATAAGCCGAATGTTTCTGAGTTGTTCCATTCCACATGCTCTTCCATCAGGCGAAGGAAGTTTCGTAGGTGGGGCTATATATCTGGAAGGGAGATCCATGGACCTACCAATACGAGGCCTGTCACTGGCAGGATGAGACCTGGGTCCGGTAGGAGACGTTAACCTGACATGAAGAAGAGGTTCAGCAGAAAGACGAGAACCCTGAGATGAATTATGTCTTTCAGAAGAAGAAGATGTGCCTCGAGAAACATTAGGGATGGGGGCGCCATTAGGTAGACATTCAAACTGCGAACCGAACTCTGCAACAAAAAGAAGAGGATTAACTATTTTTAAGCTTGTCATTCATTAATCATTTTCAATACGAACCACCAGAAGCAACAGCTTAAAGTATTTTGAGAAAAATCTTTTTCTCTAGAGGTACCGGATATTTTGAATAAAGGGTGAAAAATAAAGCTTTTTTGGTGAAAATGTTAAGTAGCTTGTAAACAATTCTTCTTCTTCATTTGAAATCAAATATTTAGCTAAAAGTTAAAATATTTTGTCGAAAAAGGATCTCTTTTACTTGAAAGTGTGGAAAACTTAGAAATATTTTATAAACTATATATATATAAATGTTATATGATTATATTTACCAATAGAATTCAGCAGAATTGCCAATGTGAAGAACATAGTATAAGCGATCATCATCTTTTCAAGTCGAGAAAAAACTAACTATTCGAGTGCTTCATTATGGATGATATATGTTTAAAGTCTTTATCTTATTGATTACAATCGTTAAGCTTTGCCTTCTAAAATATTTACTTTTCATACCAAAATTTCCAGAAAAAAAATAATTTTTCATAATTTTGGTAAAACTGATATAACAGACTTTTACGCCACATTTTTATCTTAGGTAAACGAACTATCAAATTATTTCAGCAAAAAACTTTAATTTATTTAGATAAAAATTTTGTAATGAAAGATTTAAAATTTTGGAAAAAGTTTTATAAATAATATTGAATATAAGATATTTGCATATTGAGAAAAACGACAAAAGTTACAATAAAAGGTTTAAAAACAAAATTCTTGACCCACAAATTACCTAAACAAGGGCTTAATATTTGTTGTGGACCATTTCGAATAATTTTTTTTTAACTGGAGATGAAGCAAATAAATTTAATGAATTCTGGAGGTATTATTGTGGCTACATTCATAATAAATGTATCCAAGGAGATATTTTTTTAGTTTAATGATTTATGGTCTCTAAATTAATTAAGATTGTGTTTAAAATTATTAGTTTATCAATGGGTCAATAAATACTTTCAGGCTTTAAAAAGAGAAATATTAAGATTATTGGAAATAATATTAATTGAGACATACACAAAATGAGGTAATTTATGCCCCTACGTATTAATTAAATTGCTTGGCAGATGTGTAGTTGGTGATAAGTAAAATGAGGTGATTAATTTGAAATAAAAATTTACTTCAAGTAAAGGAATATACTTTTTTAAAATACTTCATACATGATATGTTCGGGAACATGTTTTTCAAATTCATTATTTGTACCGATTGGTAAAGATCCGGCGGCTAGTGCTAATTGAACTGTCTAGGTCCTAGCCGTGCTTAAAATGGTTATTTTCCTTGATTTATATGAAAATATTATTATACATTATGATAATTATAATTGCATTAAATAGTTTCCTTAAAATTCATGTTACAAATCATTTTTCCAATGATATCACCATGCGGTACGGACTAGATACTAGGCAGCCTAATAAGTCCCAGAAAAATGAAACACGGAGACGCTTTTTTGGCCAAAGTCGGTTTTATTTTTCAACATACTCTTCTTTGAGGTCGATACTGAGAGTCCAACGATTTTCTAACTTTTTGATACCGTCCGAAAAGTACTCGATCGGAAGGTCTCCAAAATACGCATCAGTTTCAGCTATGAGCTCCTGATTTGAGTAAAAAGGCTTACCGGTGAGCCATTTCTTCAGGTTAGGGAACAAGTAATAGTCGCTGGGGGCCAGGTCTGGTGAATACGGTGGCTCAGGAACCAATTCGAAGCCGATTTCATGCAATTCTGCTTGTGCAACTAAGCATGAATGAACAGGCGCATTGTCGTGATGATAAAGCGGTTTTTTCTTCTTCAAACGCGGTCGTTTTTCGGCAATTTCGATTTTCAGTCGATCCAATAATGATGAATAGTATGCTCCGGTTATGGTCTTACCTTTTTCAAGATAGTCCACAAATATTCTGCCATGTGCATCCCAAAATACAGAGGCCATAACCTTTCCGACCCATTGTTGCGTTTCTGGACGCTTCGGAGCACTTTGGCCCGGTGGTACCCACTGCTTTGCCTGTTGCGTTGACTCAGGATTGTAGTAGTGGATCCAAGTTTCATCCATGGTTATGAATCGGCGCAAAAACTCGGTCGGCTTACGCGAAAATAATGCCAAATTCCGCTGGGAAGTTGTCACGTGAATTCGTTTTTGGTCGACTGTGAGCAAACGCGGCACCCATCGCGCAGAGCTTCTTCATGCCCAAAACTAATGCCATCTCTTAGAATTTGCAGGTACTTATAAGACTGCCTAATAAGTACATACATTATATTGATATTTCGTCGGAATAGAATTTGGGCCGAAGACCTAACGAACGAGAATCAGAATTACATGGAGGAAATGATTCTGAAGAGTTCTCTCAACTTGGCAAATAGGTCAAAGAAATCACGCCTGTTCCTTCTCTGTTTTTACTCACATCTCTGAGCTCATTGAACTATCGAATGCCGACACTGTTAGGTGAGACAAAGCCATCAGCATTGAATTGACGAAGTACCGAACGCCTTGGATTTCTCATTAAGTGAGGAAGTTAGCTAGTTAGTTAGTTAGTTTTTGTTGTTCTCTCATGCCCTGCGGAACGTTTCTTTCTCTAAAGGGCGGTAGTAGATTGGCCTTATCTTTTCGCCTTTAATAAAACGTTGCTTTAGATGGAGCGTAAGAAAGATAGCGAGATTAAAAAAATTGGGCGACCTCGTTTGCCACACAAAAGCACTCTGAAGATGTAGAATCTTGTATAGTCAAAATCAGGCTCGGCGATGCCAATTTGATTCATGAAGTCAGAATAGGGTTTCTTTTTTGACGGAGATTCTCGCTAGAAATTTGGATCGTACGCTTGTGAGAAAAACGAGAGCGAGAGAGAGAGAGATAAAAAGAGCGAGAGGGAAAACAAACAAGAATGTTGAAAAAGGCGTGTTTCACAGAGATTATGTTGAGTTTACTAATGGGGCTTTCCCCGCTTTCAACCTTTATGGAAAGCCATCCTCTCCCTCGAGGAATTAAATAAAAGAAAGACTGAATGTTGGCTCTTTCCTAGACTGAAGGCCTACCATGAAGGGCCACACGTGTATCTACCAAGAAGGATTTAAGGCCGTCGTCCAGTTTACCTTAAGTCCAGCCACTTAAATTTTAAGTCTTGAACAAACTTTTGGAGATTCGCGAGTCAATAAGAAAGTAACGAGTAAAAAATGAAAGTGAGGTTAGAATTGTGGAATGGAAAATAGATAAGGTTTAAAGCCTGCACTTACCGCGTAAATTAAAAATACTTTTGAAGAATCCAAAGGGGAGAAACGACGGAAGCTGCTGATCCGTCGTGAATCCTACACCTGAGATAAAAAATCCCCGGAGATAAAGAATATTTACGGAACTAAAGAAGGATCAAAGAAGAAACGAATAAAAAAGCACGTATGCTATCCTGATAGTTAAAAATTTTAATGAGACGGTGGAGCTCTGTTTACGAGTGATTTCATGTAAAATTTAAAGGAAAAGCAAATGCTTCTACACGTTTGAAAATTGTATAACGACAGACTCTGGTCTCGTTCACTCAAAGTAAGGCGGCTTGAAGCTGAGGGTCTCGACGGCTGTGAGAATAGCGGCTAGCGCGCTAATTGGCCGAACGAAGGCCATAAGATCTGTTATCTACGACCTTTTTTATATATCTGTGGTATATTTCCTGAGTCAAAAAAAAAACCATATAATTTATTTAATTTACTAACCTGAAATGATGATAACTTATAGAACAATTGAGAAAAGGAGAATTGAGGATACATAATAAATACTTGACATGATATAATCGACATGATATAAGGAACTTTTATATATATACGACTCTATCCGGATAAGGAAAACGTATAGTTTTCAAAACGTCAAATAATGTGAATAAAGGATTCTTTCAACACCTTAATCCTACGGTGTGAAGTATGCTATTTTTAACATCTTGTCCATTGCTCTCATTAATAATTTAAAATATACAACTAATAATCAAAAACCGAAGGCTTAATGTAAAAAGAATGAATTTTTAATAGTTTGCTCAACTCTATTTCAACTTGATTTTTCAGCAGGAACTCTGAAGCTGGGTCAAATAGAACAACCGTGATATTTCCCAATTAATATTAATAAAAGTTATCACCTACATGGGCCCTTCAAATAACTAGAACCTAATAATTGATTTTTAATTTAAATATTCGCTACTTTTACTTTTTAAATTTGGCGACTGTTCGTATCACATGTTGTTCATTTGCATTTAACCTTTCCTGATTTTCTTTTAAGGTTCACATCTTCTAAATATTTTTAATATTCTGGGAAGTTAAAAATAACTTCAGAAAATGTTCCTTCAACTTACTGCTTGAGTTCCCCGGCTATGGCCATTTTTTCTGATGTGAGGGATCTTCCAAATTGAGGAAAGGTAAAGGATGTGGAAAGTCGAGAAGCGGGTTTAGTCAATAAACTTGAAGGCCGGATCTAATAAACATAAGAAGGGTTTATTAAACCAACTTACAAGAGGGTGGTGGGACCTGCTTCCCCACAATCGCTGTTCAATCTCGCCAGTTATCCCCGAGA
>NC_046666.1:18048404-18049443 GCF_010883055.1 Belonocnema kinseyi | reverse complement strand
ATTATGAGAAAAAGATTTGGTGGTTACCAGAATTACCACATATAAGATATTCAATAGAAGCGAAAGTAAACAAAATGCAGGAACCGTTAATTAGAGAAACAAAAGATAGTAAGAATAGGGAAAGCGAGAAAAGTAAATTGAAATTCGGAACGAAGATTAGCCTGAGAAATAACATACGAGAGAGAGAGAGACAGATTTGTTACATGGCGAAGTCTCTTCTCCCGTGTCATGAGCCAATTAAGCAAAGATACTATTACGTATCACCGAAAATAAGAGAGTTTATGTATGAGGAAGTAGATAGACTTTTAGAAGAAAAAATAATAGAACCATCGAATAGCGATTGGTCAAATCCGATAGTAATAATTAAAAAACCTCATGGAAAATACAGATTTTGTTTGGATTTCAGAAAAGTAAATAAAATTACGAAAAAAGGTTTATATCCAATTCCAATAATGTCTGAAATATTAGATACATTAAGATCAGCAAGATACATGTCTAAAATCGATCTTCGTTCAGCATATCACCAGATACCACTGGACGAGGAATCGAAACCAATCACAGCTTTTATAATACCAGGCAAAGGAATGTATCAATTTAAAAGGATGCCATTTGGATTAACAAATGCTCCTGCTACATTCCAGCGCCTGATGGACAGAATAATAACACCAGAATTAAAGTCAAATGTATTTTGTTATCTTGATGATATAATTATAGTTTCTAAAAGTTTTGAAGAACATTTAAAATATTTAGAAATAGTTTTAGATAAACGAGTATATTCAGCTAGATCTGACAGAGGAAGAATCTTACCTGACACTCAACGACGAAATTGAGAAAACGGAGGAATTGCTGAAAAAATAAACGTCCTTCCAAACAGAGGGGGGGAGGTTGTAACGAAGTTACAAGCGCCTCGCTACCGTACGCCCTTGTGGGCTTGGGAGAAGGAGTGGGGAACGACACCCCAGTCCTTATTACCACAAACCCCATCCCCGAATAGTCAGTCTTTACCTTTGTGTCTTGTGCTCACCACACGTCTTCCGGG
>NC_046666.1:18043727-18048304 GCF_010883055.1 Belonocnema kinseyi | reverse complement strand
GGTGGAATCTTGTTTCGTCCGAGTCATTTGTGTCTGTGTCAAGTAATTCTGGCGGTCTCTGGTTCTGTCTGCTATTTTCCGCCTTCAATAGCGACCGTATTCATTTCCCTGATTCAAACTATACCAACAATCCCGTCGAAAATGGTCTACTTTCCCGCAATTGTAGCATGTTAAGGGTTCTCGCGATCTATTATTAAAATTTCGGTTTCCTAAATTTGGATCAACGAAATCCTGTGCACTTGGACTCATTTCTCCTTTTTTATTATCCCTACTTTTTTCATATCTTGAAATCGCATTATGATTTTTTTGTCCTTTTTCACCTTTTTTATTTTCAGATTTATTTTTATTTTCTTCCGCGTGATATAAAAGCGCTGGTATTTGCGGAGTGTTTTCAAATTGTCGTGTCTGAATCTCTCTTAACAGCTGACCTCTAATTTTAGATTTTGCCAATTCTGTTTCCCATTCTCGCCTTAAGATTTCTAACTCTGAAAAATTTGAAAAAGCATTTCTTGAAATGTACACTTTATACTCAATTCTCAAATTTTCGTAAGTTTTTCTTAATTGCCATTCTAGGCTAGGACGTGGCATTAATTTTTCGAATAACTGTTTAATTTCTGTAACAAAAGCATGAATGGCTTGGTCTTTTTTCTGGTTGCAAAATTGTATTTTATTTTTGATTATTTCAGTATATCTTTCGTTTAAATAGGTTTCTTTAAAATCTTCAATGAATTCTTCGAACTGTTGCAAATTATTTTTATTTACCAGAAACCAACTTAATGCTTCTTCTACGAAAACAGCATCTAAATTTTCTAAAATGTCCTTTTCGTTACTTTTATATCCTCTTTTAAATCTCATTAAATTATTTAGGAAATAAGTTGGGCTTCTCTCTGTGTTATTTTTAAATTTAATGGGCCAATTCGACATTATTTGGAAAGGGGTTTATATCATTCCGAATGGAAACAGAGTTGCTGGAATTTCATTCATATTATTTTCATTCATTTCTTCTCCTTCTCTATCGGTCTCTCTTTCCCTAACCATTCGACCTTGCGTTTCTCCTTCATAATGTGGCAAATGCGATTTTCTTATAATTGATTGTCTTTGCATCGGTCTCGATAATGAGTATTCGTCCCCTTGACCGCTACCCCTGTTTACTATTATCCTTTTTCTTGCACCTGCCAACGAGTGCCTTTACTGTGAGAATTTAACTTTTGACTTGTGTTTAAAATTCTATCCATTTTATCGTTTAAATTTTTAATTTCTTCTGAAAGTTCTTTGATTTTAATTTTATCACTTTTATTTTCTTCAAAATTTATTAATTCTTGTGCCTCATTCCAAAATTCATTATTATTTTCTATAAAAGAATCAATTTCGAAAGTTCTATTATTAATTCTCGCATTTTCTTTTTCTCGTCTTTCTATTTCTATTCGTAATTTTTCGCGACCTACTCTTGCGTTCTCTGCTCTTTCTTTTTCCACCCTATCTCTTTCTTTTCTAAGAGTTTCTTCCCTTTCTAACCGATTCAATTCTAATCGTTTCTTGTCTCTTTCTAATATTTCGAGTTCTTTTCTCTTACTCTCAATTTCTCTATCTATTCTACTTGTTTCTAATTCCTCATTTTCTAAATACGTACTACTCTCATTTTCTAGTCTCCAATTACCTAACGTATTCTCAGTATTTGGGGATAGTATTAAAATTTCATTTCTTTGTGCGGTACGATTTTGTCTATTTGGGTTTGGGGTACTTTCTGTCTGTGTTTGTGTTGTCATTCTGGGGATTGCACCTGTCGCTTGACTTGTATATTTTTCCCCCCATTCTAACTCTCTATTTCGTATCGTTACGAATTCTAAACTCAAATTTCTTGCTAATTCTTCTCTTCTACTTTCATTTATTCTTTCGACCGTTTGAATAATAATATTTTCATTTTTATAATTACCCGCATCTGCTTGTGCGTTATCTTCCTCGTTTATTCTTTCTGAATCTATTTTATCCTCTCTATTTTCTCCGACACTATTTACCGGAGTTGCCATTTTTGAAATAATTTTTATTCTACCAGACCTTAACTTCATTCGATTTTTTCTATTTTAATTTCTCGTTTTTTCCGACTAGCTCAGGGGTTTTACGGGCTACATAAAAACCGGCGCTTACACTCAAGTGAGCGCCTCGGTTTTTACTACTGCGGATGCACGGTTTGTTCTAGAATCCACGCGAAGTATATCAACTATTTAACGGACATATATATTTTTCATTGTCATCATTATTGACTTCCGTTCTCGACTTATATGATTTTGGGGGTATTGTGGGTTTTTAAAGGAGGGCGCCAAATTTGTGAGGGATCTCGCAAATTGAGGAAAGGTAAAGGACGTGGAAAGTCGAGAAGCGGGTTTAGTCAATAAACTTGAAGGCCAGATCTAATAAACATAAGAAGGGTTTATTAAACCAACTTACAAGAAAGTGGTGGGACCTGCTTCCCCACAATCGCTGTTCAATCTCGCCAGTTATCCCCGAGAGCAGGTTGAAGTTCTGGAAGGTATCTATCAGCTTGGTTTATAAATGGGACAGACAGCTTGGCTTTCTGGCGTAGAGCTGGACGGTGGCGGAACACTGGGTTGACAATCCCGGAAGACGTGTGGTGAGCACAAGACAAAAAGGTAAAGACTGACTATTCGGGGATGGGGTTTGTGGTAATAAGGACTGGGGTGTCGTTCCCCACTCCTTCTCCCAGGCCCACAGGGCCGTACGGCAGCGGGGCGCTTGTAACTTTGTTACACTGAAAGAGATAGAAGGTGAAGAGAGAGAGAGAAAGATAAAGGGTTCAAAAGAGGAAATGAGCGCGCGTGAGTGAGAGAAAGGCTTGAGTTTCTTCTCGGAAAATTCAGCGCAAGTTTTGTGGAAGGTGGCCAACAGCAAACACAATTACGAACACATTTTTTAAAGTTTGGGATAATAATTATTTCAATAGTAAGAAAAAATTAAAAAAATGTCCGGCTTTTTATCAGCTTATTCTCAGTTCAGCAAACTTCAGCCCAATCGGCGGTTCTCCTGACCAGGTTTCACCCTGCACTTATTCATTTAAGAAAAAAATACTTTCGGAATTTGGCAAGATAAAAGCATCTAGAGCTATAACAAACCTGCTTTTAAAAATAAATGCCAGTTGGAAAAGAATTTAGACCCTACAATGGATTGCAAATATTATATTAAATTTTTTCCAAGAAATTCTTGTGAAGAAAATCAGTTTACAAGGGGTAAAAATGTTGCACTTGATAAGATCCTGAGATTTTACGGCGGGAACCAACTACAATTTCACTGATTTCTGCTCGGTTTAATGTGGTAACCACTCCACTTATAAGGTTTATTTTCGCCCGCCTCATATTTCCAAAACTCTTCTTATAATAATAAATTCCAGCAAGAGAAGTAGAACTATCCAAAATTGCGAAGACGTCACCATCCGTTGTTGACATAACAATTTGTTCATTGGTTGGAACAGGCTGATAATGGTTATGTGTGTCCTGAGTAATAAAAATTTTCAATTGTTTATTTTGCGGAAAAGTGTATCTTCGTAGTTCTAATATCCGGTTTATATTCGTATAAGGAATAAGCCTTATAAATCTCAATTGTTCAACACCACATTCCTTTCCATCAGGAGAAGGAAGTCTTGAAGGTGGAGCTATGTACCTGACAGGATTAGTCATGGACCTGGCAGGAGGAGCCACCGACCTGCTAGGGGTAGACCTCAACCCAGTACGAAGAAAAGTTTCGGCAGGAATAGGAGAAATCTCAGGTGCATTAGGTTTTTTAGAAGAAGAAGGTTCGTCACGAGGAACGTAAGGAATTGGAGCCCCATTAGGTAAGCAGTCGAATTGTAAACTTAACCCTGCAATAAGAAAAAATGATATATTTTTAAAAGTATTTGTTTCGTATTTGTCATTGTTTGGTTGAAGATTGAACTGAATGGTTGAAAGATGAATAAATTAATTGAAGATGAATGTTCTGATTTTATGTTTACCTATATTGCAGAAAACTAGTTTTTTTTAAAATAATTTTTATATTAGGAATTGAACGATTGCACTTTTAGTTTGAAATTTATCGTTCTTAGTTCAAAATTGAACAATTTGTTTGAAAGTTAAAACTTAAACATTTTCATCATAAAGAGGAGGTCTGCTTGTCTGTCTGACAATCTGTCGACGTTGTCGTTGTACTAGGCAATCTGATAAGTCCCTGAAAAATGATACACGGAGACGTTTTTTTTTGGCTATGAGCTCCTCATTTAAGTAAGAACGCTTACCGGTGAGACATCTCTTCAGGTTAGGGAACAAGTAATAGTCGCTGGGGGCCAGGTCTGGTGAATACGGTAGCTGAGGAACCAATTCGAAGTAGAATTCATGCAATTTTGCTTGTGCCACTAAGCATGAATGAACAGGCGCATTGTCGAGATGATAAAGCGGTTTTTTCTTCTTGAAATGCGGTCGTTTTTCGGGGATTTCGATTTTCAATCGGTCCAATAATGATGAATAGTATGCTCCGGTTATGGTTTTACCTTTTTCAAGATAGTCCACGTATATTATGCCATGTGCATCCCA
>NC_046666.1:18029300-18043627 GCF_010883055.1 Belonocnema kinseyi | reverse complement strand
AATTCTGCTGGGAAGTTGTCACACGAATTCGTTTTTGGTCCACTGTGAGCAAACGCGGCACCCATCGCGCGCAGAGCATCTTCATGCCCAAAACTGAATGTATTTCTTGTTTCATTCTTAAAAAACACAATTGAAAATAAAAATGGGAAATAAATTTTTGGTCTAACGAAACAAGCTACGAAGAAAATGAGAAAATTTTTGTTTAACCAAAAACGAAACAAAAATTGGTTATGAATTACTTTTGAAAGAAATAGTGCTTTTTATTTGTAAAAATCAACATTTATACTTGAAGAAATTTTAATTTTTGGGCAAAAAGCACAAAGCTATGAAAAATAAAATTTATTGAAAAAAGTTGGTTATCCGAAACAGTGCTTTAAATTTGTCGGTAATAATTTGTTGATAGGACACGCAGATTTTTAGTCGTAAGAAGAACACTGAAAGTAAAAAAATTAAATTTTTTGGAAAACGACACAAGGTACGAAAAATGATTAACAGATGAAGTTTATGTGCACAAAAATGATCTACATATTTGTTATAAATAATTTTGCGACAGAGCGAGTAGATTTACTTTTAATCGTAGGAAACAAGATTAAAAATACGTATGTCCTAATATCGATGCATATTATAAATTTCATGAAAAAAAATTATAGTAATCATGATATACAATTTGTACTTTCTTTTGCAATATCTGGATAAGCAATCTCAGGCTTCAGTACATAAATAATTTTAGTATACATTTGATACAAATGTGTTAAAAATGATGTGGAAAAGTTGAAAGTTTAGACAAAGTCGATTGTGAAGCACGAGACACGTGATTCTGACGCGAGAGGCGTTCAATAAGGCCGAAGGAGCTTTAACAAAAGAGAATTCACAATCAATAAAACACAGATATCGATTCTTGGGCCTTTATTTTAAACGGTCTCTGCACAAATGTTCGAAAAGAAGACCAAGCGTGTAGCGCGAAATAAATATATCATCGAGCAAGAAACGCAAGACCACAATTTTTGTATAGAAAATCAATATTGTGAATCAAAAATTTACTTATTTAGTGGGAGGTTAAATATGACTCTTAAATTCATTTAATTAGATTTAAGATTTCTCTTTTTCTACTGTAAAAATCAATTTTCTCAACTCAAAGTTTCAATGTGCTATTTTTATTTGAAAATCTATTTTTTTACATTTGAATATCTAATAGAAAATTCACTTTTTGATTTAAAGCTCAACAATTTGAAAGAAAATTTATCCTTTTTTCTTACTCTTCGTAGAAATTTGAACTTTTTTAGATAAAAAACATTTTGTTTCATTCAGAAGTAAGCTGTTTTTATTAAAGAACCCAAATATTTTATTTCAAATTATTTATTTGTCAGAAATTCATATTTTTGTTTGAAAATAAAACAGATTTTAAGGAAACTGATATTTTTGTTTGGAAAATGGAACATTTGTTATAAAATACAACTATTTTATAACAAATTATATGTTTGGTTAAAAATAATACTATCGGGTTAATTAATTAATGTTTTTCGGGTAAAAGTTATCTGTTTACTAAAGTTCTTGATGTTTCAGCTTGAAAAGTAATCTTTTTTGTTAAAAATGTATATTTTTGTGTAGAAAATTAATCTTTCTTTTTAAAAACTTTCCTTTTGTAATCCAAATAGTTAAGAATTTGATTCTCGATACAAACAACTCATCTTTTGTCTTAAAAATTAAACTTTTTGTCAAAAAATTTCTCTCTTACATGTAAGGAACTGACAAACCCTCTGAGTGATGTACGATATTTGATCTTGTCTAGCGTAAAATTTGAAAATAGAATGCGTACAAAAAAATGAGATTACTCTTTATATTTCAGTATGACAGCGTTCAAAAATAATAATATTACAGCAGTCTTTATAACTCTCACTTTTCAGGGGGCGCTGCAAGATGATAAGACTGTGATTGCGAATAACAATGATCCTTCTTTGCTTTCAATCAAGGTTCCTTGGTAAAAAAACGTCAGTTAATTAAAAAGAGTTGTCTGTTTTTAAAAATGCACCATTTTTCTTGAAAATCCATGTTTTTGGATGTTTATTTATATTTATGATAGTGTTAATTTATCAATTTTTCCCTTATCATAATTTTATCATTGCTAAAGTGCAAAAACTTCAAAATATTTTATAAATTATACATATATATTATTACATTAATATATTCACCAATACAATTAAGGGCGATTGCCAAGATGGATACCAAATAATAAGCGATAACCATTTTTTAAAGCAGGGAAACTACTAATTAATCTAGTGGTCCATAATACACATTATACGTCCAAAGTCGTTATCTTATCGCCTATAAGCGTAAAATTAGGCCTCCATAAATTTTTATATTTCATAAGAAAATTTTCCACAAACAAATTATTTAACAAATTCGGTAAAACTATTATCACAGTTTCTTACGCTATAATTTTATCATGTTTATTTAATCGAACATTCATATTTATATTAAATGTATTATTTCGTGATAATGTTTATTTTTCTAATAAAGTACGGTAACAAAGTTTATATAACATAACAAATATGATTTAAGAAAATCTCCGAACAGCACATTGCCTTAAAAATTGTTTATAACCATTCTTAGGAGAAACACTTTTGATATGACGCCCAGCTTTTGCGGAAAGCTTGAAAAATGGCCCTAAAAGTTTTACTTTCTTGTATGCCATTTCCCAGAAGAGGCGTACTTTTTATCTTAATTGAAAAAGAATAATACTGAATATGGAATATTTAAATTTTGGTAAATATGACAAAAGCTGCAATTAAAGGTGTAATGGGAAACTTATTTACTTGAAAATAATCTCACAATTTTTTTCAAACAACTTTTTAAAAGCATTTGTGACTGTCGTTTCACTGTTAAAAGGATTACACTAAAAGTCACCTTTTTTGGATAGTCACATAGGATAGAATAAAATACTTTAGTGGTGATTTTTATAGAACACTGGAAATGGAATCAAATATGATAAAGATTTTTACAAATTGGGGAAAAGCTACTTCAAACCAATTTTTTTTTTAATAGTAAAACACAAACTTGAAATTGTACAGTGCTCCCAAACTTGCACGTACTAGAACATCGACGCAAGACATTTGGAACTTAATAGTAAATTCATTCATAAAATTGTTAAATCATCAGGCAATTGATTTGAACAATAGCAGAATTAAACTCCAAATCCGCCCGCTTCTCGGGGTACGAAATTAAAAAAGCGATTCAAAGTATAATCATCTTGCTTTTGACTTAACAAAATTCTTTCAAAGGTATAAATTAGCCATGTGTGATTGCATTGTTTATTATTCCGACAGCTTTGCTGATCATACGTATTAGAAGATGCTTCGTTCGCACTTCGTAAAATTGAGCCAAGCCGAGGATCTTTATTTATACCGATAATTTTCCAGATAATGCAAAGATCCAGCTTACCCGAATCCACTCTAGATCAACAGTCTGAAATTCGTTCTTCAGGTCTGATAGCACCACTGAACAATAGTAGGTAACGTATTTAGGGCAGAAAAACTGAGAGATCGCGATTTTCACTTCAAAAACATTAATAGATGACCACGAGTAATTGATGAAGGATTCTTTTTATTTTATTAAGCTTTTAGGGTCTTGCTTTCACTCTCGACCTGTCAGGGTTCCGCCAAATTGGAGTGGAACTGGAGAGTTACTCGATCTTTTCTAAGCAACCCACTCATATACGGAAAACGAGGAATGCCAATTAACACGCTGTTAATCATTGAAACCAAATCGGTATTCAGAAGTTGTGAGTGTTTAATCCGAAGAATGATTAAAGGTGCATCAATTTTGTGCACAAAATCTTTGATTATACAGGCGTTTTCATTTGTGAACTCATGCAATCAGATTGATAGAAATTTTGAGCTAATTCGACCTATCATGGATATTCGGAAATATTCATGAACAGAATTATAGTACGTTCAGAATTTCCAAAATTTTCCAAATTGGGCTATAAATTCTCTGACTTAAGACCAAAAAGAGCAAAAAGGTAAAATTTGGTGTTGAAGGGTGACATAAACAGGCACACATGCATAAGGCCTGAGCTTTATTTCCAATTTAAATAATTTTGTAGGAAAGTGATGAAAACTTCTGGAAATAAAATCTTGTACTGAAATTTTTACAGAATCCGGTTTCAATTTTAAAAGCTTTATAATTTAGAAAGCTTGGTTTTTCTCTTAAGAGAGAAACTATTTAGAATTAGGCCCGCGACAGACAGATTTTACGTGCTTTATCAATTAACCAATTATCTCAAAATTAGTGAGTAAAAATATGCAATTTAATTCTCGCTTCTGGAGATTTACTATCTTATAAAAGATAAATGGAATACAATTAGAAAGTATTATACGAGAAAAATGAGAACACTCGTGATCGACGCGGTTATGGACACTAGATTCTAGGATAATACAGGCGCACGAGAAAAAAAGGTTTCATACAACAGGCGAGACAAAAATTTCTATAGATTTTTTGGTTCGCTGAATCCGTATCCGGGTTTCTTTTGACTCGTTCAGGTCGAATTTAGTTTTTAAGGTCAATAAAATGTTAAAAGTTGGAACATTCATGGCAACACCCAGATAGCAAAGCGGTTTTCTGGGTCGCTGAGTTCAAATTTATAGGTCACTTAACTCGGCGATGTCGTATTCCATTTACAACTTAAACAAAAAAATGAAGACACTAAAAACTGTCCTGGTCATGAATTGTTTGTATTTAGCGTTCGGCACATAGAACTTGTGAGTCATTCTTTGAGCATGGATATCAGTCTGTAGCACTCGCAGATGGGCGTGAGGTTTTGTGGATAAAGCCGTAGTGTGTCCGCCAACGAGTTGACATAGTCATCGTCAAAGTCGGTATGTTCTCATACCTAGGCTAAGGCAGGTATGAGAGTTATCACTCCTGGGACGGTAAATTTACCTGTGGTTGGAGCATGTTTTGGTCTCAAAATAGCGTACGAAAAAAGGATGCTACACGAAATACGTGCAGCTTGTTCTAAGATGTCACATCGTTGGGATTTAAGCAGACATTCTGAACACATGAAATGTAACGAAGCTACTTGTGGCAAGACCCATTACATCAAAAGCCCAGTGGGCACAAAGTTTTACGACGTCTTCACGACATCGTTATATCTTTACGACAACTTTACGACATCTTATGTGCATGTCGTTAAGGGGTCTTTACGATATCGTTAATAAGTCATATGATCTGACTATGTCTTTATGCTATCCTTTAGGCACCGAAACGACATGGACATAGGATGTCATAAAGTTGTAGTAAAGATGTCGTAACGCTGTCGTAAAGACGTTGCCAAGCTGTGTGCCTACTCAGAGCTCTGTAACTTTTATATGAATGACGTTACACCTTTTAACAGAAAAAATAAGCACAGCTTTGTTTATACCAATGTCAAAACCGTAAAAAAACCAAAAAGATCGTGCTGCAATGAGAGAAATTCTGGTGTAAGAAATGACTCCGATAATTAAGTAAATACTTTACGAAAATAGACGACCCATCACTGGTGTATTGTAACGATGCGCAAGGGTTAATGGATAAACTGAAACCAGGTGTTCACAAATATGTTCTCAAGGAAACAAACCAAAATATCGAATTTGTTTTGAAAAATATTAAGTATTCAGAATTAAGTTGGAAACTTTGCGAAGACTTTAAAATTTTAGGTTTTTTATTAGGACGACAATCAGGTTTTACAAAAAATCCATGTTTTGTCTGTTTGTAGGATAGTAGGGATAGAAATAATCACTATAATACCAAATAATTGACAACGAGAATTTCATTTGAGCTAGGTTGGCAAAATATTAAGCAAACCCCGTTAGTTAATCCGGAAAAAGTACTTCTACCTTCTCTTCATATTAAACTGGGTCTCATGAAGAAATTTTTAAGACTGTTAATTCGCAAAATGTTGAACGATCACAAATTCATCAAAGTTATGAACAAAAAGAAAAGGCTGCGTGGAAGAGTTTCAAAAATCCATAGAAAACTTTCACGGTCATCGTTAAAGTAAAAACATCAAGAAAATAGTTGCAAATCTGATGAAAAGCCTTAGAAAACTTGATTGTTTAATGAACCGACAGTTGCACTTCTCGGACTGCCATAAAGATTACTTTCCAATTAATTTGGGGGATTACAGTGAGGAGCAGGGAGAAAGATTTCATCAAGACTTAGAAGAGATGGAACGTAGGTATCGTGGAAGATGGGATGTAAATATGTTCGCAGATTAATGTTGGAGATTGCAAAAAAGGTTGTTTAAAAAGAGGTTGAGACATCATAAAAACCCCCTGCAAGGTCCTTTGAGAATATAAGAACAAGACTTCATAGAAAAAAAAATTTCTTTCACGTGTCAGGAACAGTTTCTGATGTTTAAATTCATTTTTTTAAGCTTATCAATGGCATGCGACCTCGGCGAATCTAATGATCTTTAACTTTGGAATCAGCGACCCTAAAAACATACAAACTCTTTGCTTTTTGGGTGTTACCATAAATGTTCCAACTTTCAACATTTTGTTGTTGTTAGGAACGAAATGCCACTTTATCAAGTCAAGCCAACCATGGGTTCGCATCCAGCGACCCCAAAAACGTATAGAAATGTTTATCTCGTCTCTTGGACAAGGACTTATTTTTTCGTGTGTCTGTGTCTTTCTCAACAATTTTTGGTAGATAATTATTTACATTGAAAGCGCTTAAATTAAAAGAAAGTGAAGAACTCTTTAATGTAGATTAGAGAGCACAAGTTGTGAGCAAAGTTTCTTTCTTTTGAGCTATTCAAAATAAAGTATTACTATTCAGGTTTATCGTCCTTCCAATACTAATACCAACGTCCATACTCAGTACCGACTTCCAAACTAGAATATAGTAAACTGCTGAAAAAATGAAATTCTTGTAAATAAAACCAAGAGAGGACGTGGTAATACGGTAGAGTGGCCAAAATATTTTTTGGAATAATTTAAATAAAGTTCAATTCAAACGGTTTTCCCAAGTCTTAAATTCTTTTGAAATATTTCTCGGTATTTTTAATATAAAAAAAAATGTTGAATAGATTTCAATAATTTGAAATAATTTTGAAGAATTTAGCGTATTTTTTAAGCCTGTACGTTTTTAATATCTTTCAATTAAAAATGTGTTGGTAATTTCTAAAGATTCCAAGGAATTATTTCTCAATTTGAATAAATTAAAGGGATCGAAAAATGTTTCAAATATTTTAGGATACAAAATTTTTTATAATTCTGGAAGATATGGATATTTTCAATGATTTCACATTATCTTATAAGAGATTTAAAAATATTCTCTGTAATTTTATTTGGAATTCTTCCTACCTTATTTTTAATTATTTTTAATTCTTGGAAATTCATTCAATTTTAGCTGGATTTTTCATACATTTTATCGAATTCCTTTCATTTGCCTTGAATTATTCGAAATTATTGAAACTTTTCTGAAATAAATCGATTTTTTCGATTTTTAAGACAATTTTTGTAATTTATTAAAATTCATTTGTATTGTTTTGTAGTCATTATTCATGCGTTTTTTTTAATCCGCTCTTAAATTTTTTGAGATTCTTTGGAATGTTTTTTCATTTACTGTAATTCTTCCAAGTTTGTTTAATTCTACTCTAGTCAATGGATTTTTAAAAATATTTTTAAAAGGTTTGCAATTCACCTCATTGCTCTTTAAATGCAGCTTGATTTTTTAGGAATTTCATTGAAGTTCTTCTAAATTTTTGATCATAATTAGTCAACTTTTTCGTTATAAATGAGTAGGCTTTTAAAGATTTAAAGTTATTATTTCAAAGTTACTGAACGAAATGAGGTTTTTTCCTATTCTTAAATTTTGTTGACTCATTTGAACTTTTTCCATTTATCTTTAATTTTCATGAAAATTGTCGAATTCTTCTCGCATCCCTTAAATTCTTTTAAATTTATTCCAATTTCATAGAAAACAATAGATTTATTTTCATTTTGAAATTTAGTCCAGTCAATTGTAATTCTTTTAAATGTAACTTCAACTGCTTTGATTCGGATTCAGCGAGCCCCAAAACGTATAGAAATGTTTATCTCGTAAGGGTTGAAATTAACAAAATAGAAGCAGCTTTTCGAAAAAAAATCAAAAATGTATTTTCTCAAAAAAAACTCAACTTTAAATTTTGTGTTAATTTTTGTAAATTTTTTATACGATAATTAATATATATTGTGAGTTTTATGCTTGCTAAATAACTTTTGTAGCCAGGAGAATTCTTTTTTCATTGCAAAAGAAGGTTCTACTTTTTCTTTGAAACAATGATAGATACATGCAGATAGATAGATGCACGTCTGAAAAAGTTCTACGAAAAATGTCTTTTGTTCTTTTGCGATATTTTTCATAGTTTACAAACACAATTTAAAAACTTCATTTTTAGGGGGAAAAGAATTCTCTCGGCCTCAAAAAGGTAAAGCCTGCAAGATGCCGCTGAGATGTCTTTCTTTGATTAGTCGAAACTTTAAAAAAATATTTACAAAAGGAAAAAAGGAAGGGCTTTTAAGAAATTTCTTTTTTAGCATGTTCCTCAAATACTGAAAACATGAAAAAAGTATAATTTTGGGAAAACTCCACCTGTCTTACTTACAAAAATATTGTTCTCATGTTTCTACTAATAAAAGAAAGTCATTTTAGCCGCATCATGCAGGCTAAAACATTTTTGAGGTCAGAAGATTTTTTTTCGTAAACTATGAAAAATATCGCAAAATAGCAGTAGACATTTTTGTAGAACTTTTTTAGACGTGCAAACTTTTATTTTAACATTTTTTTGTATGTATTATTTTTTCGAATAAAAGGCAGCGTCCTGGCTACAAAAGTTATTTAGCAAGCTTTAAACTTGCCAGATATCTTCACAATCAAGTACGCATAACTTTTTAGAAAAAATTCTGTTAGCAAATCGGTAAAGTAAGTATGGCCTAATTTAAAAATTAGCCGATTCTCATATGGGTGAACTGCTTTGATTTGGGATTAAACAAATTTGTGATTAACATTATATTTATTGTAAGAGAAAAAAATAATTTGAAAAATTCCCAGTTTTCCACCGGCTTTTTCCTAAACCTAAAAATTGTAGGCTAATTTTCGGTTTTTTCCTTCCAGGCTTGATGGATAATTCAATAAAATAATGTTAGTAAGACCCAAGCATTATATTTTAGTTTTACATTTTTTACAAGTCATTGACGTGAAAAATAGCGGTTTACAATTGGTGTAAATGCCGCACGCTATAAGACCCTGAGATTTTGCTGTGGTTACCAACTGTAATTTCGATGATTTCTTCTCGGTTCAATGTGGTGATCACTCCGCTTTTCATGTTTATTTTCGCCCGTCTCATATTTCTGAAACACTTCTGATAAAAATAAATTCCACTAAGAGAATTACAACTCTCTAAAATTGCGTAGACGTCTCCATCCGACGTTGATATAACAATTTGTTCATTGGATGGAACAGGCTCATAGAGCTTATGTGAGTTATGTATAATTAACATTTTTAATTGTTTGTTGTCAGGAAAAGTGTATCTTTGGAGTTCAAATATCCGGTTTATATTTTTGAAAGAAACGAGCCTGATAAATCTAAGTTGTTCAACTCCACATTCTAATCCCTGAGGAGAAGGAAGCCTTGTGGGTGGAGCTATGTACCTGGCAGGAGGATTCACGGAACTGCTAGAAGGAGACCTGGACCTGACACGAAGAGGCGGTTGGGCAGAAAGACGAGACTTTTCAGGTGAATTATGTCTTTCAGAAGAAGAAGGTCCGCCACGAGTAACGTAAGAAATTGGATCACCATTAGGCAGACAGTCGAATTGTGAACTAAACTCTGCAACAAGAAGAAAATGATTTTTTTTTTAAATATTTTTTTTTCGTTAATGAGTGTCAGTATTGTGAAAAGAGGCAACTAAACCACTAGTCACTGGTCGACTGGAAGGTGTGCCCGAAAATAAAAAATTTTTTTTATTTGGTATAAAATTCGTCTTCTCCATTGTAGATTTAATTACTGAGCTGAAGATAGAACTGCGTTGTTAAAAAATCATTAAATTTGTCTCATATCAAACTCTTTGTTTCTATATTCACCTATACTGTGGAAAATTATTTTTTTTTTGTTTCAAATGATTTTTAAGGTCGACAAAAATTATGGTTGTGAAAAAGAAGTTTTTATGAATCACTTGTTTATAGAATACGTATCTCTTGTTTTATTGACAGGAAAACATTGAAAATAAAAATAAGATACAAATGAAAATTTGTTACATTATATTTTGTTCTATTCTTAAAAAGAGCATTCAAAATAAAAAATTGAACCAACATTCATGCTCCCAACAAACGCCAAAAAATGGCAAGAAAAGCTCTTTTAACAAAAGAGAAATCACAATTACCAAACTAGAGATATCGATGCTTTCTCCAATGATTTTAAAAGGTCTATGCACAACTTTGCAAAAAATACAAAAACAGAGCGCGCATTGTGAAGCGGGAGAGAAACATGTAATCGAGCGCAAAGCGCCAGAAATAAATGTCGCATACTGTGGGCGCGATTAAACTGATTACAAATTCAATTATTTGGTGAATGGTTGAAGAACACCGTGTTTCAAATACATTTTGTTACATAAACATTTCTCTCCTTTTTTGTCTTTATCTTTTTTCTCACTCTTGCTGCAGATTTGAACTTTTTAATTAAAAAAGTATCAGTTTGGTTAAAAGCAACCTGTTTCAGCTAAATATTTATCAATTTTGTCAAAAATGAACTATTTTAGATTTGAAAATTTCACACTTGTTACAAAAAACACTATCATTTCAAAAATTGGCATTTTTCAGTAAGAATAACATTATCGAGTTGAAAATTCAGTTGTTTTGGGAAAATGATCTTTTTCGCTTGAAATTTTAGACATTTCTTAAAAATTAATGTTTTTTAGTAAAAGATTCTACTATTTAGAAGAAAGCTGAATTTTTCATTCATATCTTTGATTGAAAATGTAACTGTACACATTTTTTTTCTTATTTGAGTATTAACGTATTTGATGTGTCCTTAAAAAAGTATCAATATAATTAAAAGTTTGAACTATTAAGTAGAACATTTATCTACATACTTTGTTTAACATTGATTTTCTTTCAGTCGAAATTTGATTTCTTTGGCAGCAAATTTGAAGTTGTAATTTATTAGAAATTAGTATTTTTGTTAGAATTCCACTGGCATTAACTAACTTACTTTCTGGACGTGGAATTCAAATAATCAAAAATCTATTTTTAAAGTTTTAAAGTCAATCTTTCGTTCAAAATTTTTTTCTCGCGTGTGAAGACATGTTCCAACTTCTGAGAGATACACGATATTTTCTTGAAGCTTCCTTGATAAAAAAATTGCAACTAATTTGAAAAAAATTATATTTTTTCTCGCAATTAAAGGGTTGGCTAAAAAGTAAACTATTTTGTGCAGAATTTGTTTATTTTGCTTAAAAGTTCAACTATTACGTTGTTAGTATTCTTTCTTGTATAAAGTTAATTTGGCTATTGTGAAAGATTCACTATTTTGTATTAAAAATCCATAATTTGTATCGCTTATTTACATTTATTGCTTCGGTCATTTAATCACTTCTCTCGTATTATTATTATTTAATTATGACTAAAGTACGAAAACTTAAAAAAATATCTTATAAATTATATGTATATATATATATATATATATACTGCAGGATTCCGCCGGGAGCGGGTGCTAATCTGGAAAATTGCACCCGCTCCCAGCGCAATCGCGGTAAAATTTCAGCCACAACCACGTCTCACAACCTTGAGATAGGTGGTTACAGTTTGTAAAAGAATCAATACGATGATCTAGGAAAAGCCTTGTGCACCCTAAGAACACGGAGCGACCCAAGGACAACCGTCTTCTGCATTTTTTTCGCAAGTGTCTCACCATATTGTTTAGCAGCGATGCTTTTTAGGCCATTAGCAAGTGAAAGCCTGGCACTTCCAAGAGCGCCGATGAAAAGGACGATTAGTTTAACTGAATATTCCGGGTACAATCGTTGCAGCTCCCTTATAAGGTCTCGATACCTCTCTTTCTTTTCATTCTCCTTGGTTACGAAGTTTTTGTCAGCTGGTGCCGAAAATTCGAAAGCTAACATGGTTTGCTTCTCGATGTCAAGAAGAACCATGTCAGGCCTCGAGTGAGCAACAGAAACAATTGTCGAGAATATAAACTTCCAGTATATGCGGCACTTCCCATTCTCGACAATTGACTTAATTTCCCTAGGAGCATTTAGAGGAGCGATATTAAGGTTAATGCCGTAAGAGTGACAGAGATGGTAATAAAGCACTCTTAGTGCCACATTGTGCCTTTGAATGTAGGTCGTTCTCGCGTGAGTTTGACAACTAGATAGTATGTGAGCTAAATGCTCTTGGTGTGCATGGCACGCCCTGCAGCTATCATCGGCAATGTCTTGGCTCAAAATGTGGCGACGGTATGTTAAGGTGGAAATGACACTGTCTTGGCATGCAAAAATCAAACCCTCCGTACTAGACTTCAATCCGGGCAATTTAAGGAAAGCAAACGTTAGCTCAGCCTCAGCCTCCTCCGCTGCTTTGTACAGAAACGCTCCTTCGCCCACTTCTTCGTGATTCCTGACACATCTATCGATGAGCAGGTTCTCCCGACATCCGGCTACGCCTTTCTTTGAGCCTCGTTGTTTATACATCTGTTGCCACCCAGGTTCAATGGCCCGAACAATCCTATCAATTAGGATAGCTTTAAATATCTTATAAAGTGTGTTCCGACAAGTTATTGGCCTGTAATTCTTCGGGTCAAATAAGTTACCTATTTTCGGCAGGAGTATTGTGCGCCCTTCCACCAATCACTCTGGAATCGGCTCTTCCGACTTCAAATATGAGGTGAGAATACGAGCCGAATGCTGATGGGTTGAGGAAAACTTCATCCACCAGAAGGTTTTGATACAATCTGGTCCCGGTGCGGAATAGTTCTTCATCCCTCTAAATACTTTTTTCACCTCCTCGGTAGTGATGGATGGGAATTCTTTATTAGGTGTTATGAGGGCAACACATAACTCCTTGAAGCTATTCATATTTTCTGAGTCTTTGTCCAGTCTATGCTGAAATTCGTAGACTTCTCTCCAACATACTTCGACCTCCTCTGGTTTGGGTGGGTGTTCGACAGTAACTGGATGGTCTTGGAAGAGTCGAGATGGGTCAGAGAGAAACTGTTGATTTTCTCTGACCCACCTCTCCATCCGCTGTAGACTTTTCTTAGCGTCAGAAAGTGTCCATATTCTCTCAACAATATGCTGCCTGATGTTCAGCAGCTTTGACTTGTTAAGCGTGTGATAACGGGTCCGGAGTGCGCGCGCGAACTTTCGAACCTTGGCGGTAAAATTCCTGCCAGACGTGATACAGTCAATCACGCATTGAATGCGCGACGTGTTCTGTCTTGCGCAGCCTATCTTTATGGCAAGTTGATGCATTTGTCTTTTGTTCTTATGATCAACCGTTGGTTGTGTTTTACGGTTCGCATCGGCCAAAGCTCTCGCTGCATTATACACACAATAATTGATAGCCCAGAGGTCAGATTCTCCGGAAAAATGTCCACGAATTTCGTCATCTATTTCAGCCAGATCTTTAGGCTTGAGAGAAACCTTGGTGTTGATGTTTTTCCGGTTCGTAAAGCATCGTTCTTCCTCTATTGGATGCCTGCCCGCGGTTGTTCTGAGTGTCGCCTTTCTTTCTCTGTTGCCGTCTTGTTCTAGCTGTGATAGAGTAGGCGTTCCGCATACATAGCCCTTTTTTCGGAGTAGTTCAGCATGGTTTCGCAGACGTTGCTGCGAAAAGTGCGATAGCTCCGGGTGTTTCTCGCAACACAAAGCATGCAGCCGTGCCATGTAACCCCGTTCAGGGGCCACACTCGCATCGTAGCACTCTAGCAAGTCGTGATTCAGTCGCTCTGTCCATCCAAAAGTCACGAGATCCCGCCGATCCATCGCATTGAATCCATTTTTCGTGGGATCCCCCAGCTCTAAATTGGTCGGCAATGTTGGCCGGCCCATCGTCGGGAGCCCTGCGCGTTCTTTTGTTTTAAACCGCACTTACTACAACTATGGTGTTGTTATTGTTGTTCCCACGAGAAGCTAGGGAAAGGGGTTCGTCCATCCTTGTAGAGCCCCGCATTCAAGGATAAGGCTACGTACTCTGAGAGGTCGCCCGGTATCCGAGAGTCACCGTTCTAGACACCTCACCCAGGTGCCATTCAGCTTTCGGTGGCTTTGTGACAGGCCCTTCGGTTTGATTCTAGAGGAATCAAAA
>NC_046666.1:17996430-18029200 GCF_010883055.1 Belonocnema kinseyi | reverse complement strand
GTTATTAAAGTATTATATTCACTAAAAGAATTAAATGCAATTGTAAAGGTAGTCACCAAAGCATCAGCGATAATCATTTTTTTCGAGCAGGGAAAAAACTAATTAATCCAATGGTTTCTTATAGATATGTTCAAGACCATTATCTTATCGATTATAAGCGTCAAACTTGGGCTTCATAAATAGTTATATTTCGTAAAACAATTTTCACGAAAATAATTATTTGCCAAGTCGGTGAAACTGGTTCATAGCTGAACAAACTAGCCAACGATTTTTTTGCAGACTAGAATGCAATCTAATGAAATTTTACAAGATATATCAATTATATCAAAATTTTTTTAATCAAAATTACACACCTAAGAAAAGTTTACAAATTTCTAGTAGACCATTTTTCAAAAGCAAAATACTAATGAAAAATTATACTAGAAATAATTTTTTTTTTAAAAAACGACATGTTATGAACACTTTATGGATATTCTTGGTGTCATATCGGTTATTGATCGTAAATGAGCAGTCATTCATGGTAAATTATCACTTTGAGTCTTCAGAATCACGATGCACCAAACACAATCTGTCTGTCAAGCTTTAAATCATAATAAAGTCAGCTTATGTTTCCGGTTGTCATGGAATAATGGAAATGGAATCAATAATAATTGATAGGCAGATTTTGTCCTTCCGCAATAGAGATAACCATAATAGCTAAATAGAAGAAAGTTTTTTTTTAAACAATGAAAATGTGTTCGAATAAGATTTAGACTCTGCTCAATTTAAATGTATTTGAAAACAAGGGTTTTCCGAGTTATTATCATTATGAATCTCCTGAATTTGCGACGTTTTTGTTACAACTTCAGTACCATCCCGGGTGGAAATATTATATATTATATTTATTTGTTAAATGCATTTTTTGTATAAAACAATTCAATATTATATATAAAATTTCACATTATATATAAAATATATATAATTTTTCGTCTGGGATGCACTTCAGTCTCACTCCCAAAGATGACATCCTCCATGATTGTGAACGGGCCCTTTATATTTGAATTTCCTATTAGCGGCTTCACAATTTTGTCATCTCTGCGTTCGTTAACCTTATTCTAAAAAGCTATTTGCACTTTCGGTTTCTATAAATTTTCAACCTCAATTTACATGTGTTACGTGTTTATGTAGTATAATATTCTTTTAATATGATTGTAAGTACATATAGCTGCATATACTATATGATAAATAATCATCAGGTTCCTATTTTAATCCCAACTTACAACCATCTCGGAGATACTATACAATTTCATGATCTCTTAGGTGCCTTGCTCTTACATTCCTATTCAAGCCGACCCCTTGAATACCATATGAATTACTACTAGGCAGTCTGATAAGTCCCTGAAAAATGAAACACGGAGACGTTTTTTTGGCCAAAGCCGGTTTTATTTTTCAACATACTCTGCTTTTAGATCGATACAGCGAGTCCAACGATTATCTAACTTTTTTATACCGTCCGAAAAGTACTCGATCGAAAGGTCTCCAAAATACGCCTCAGTTTCAGCTATGAGCTCCTCATTTGAGTAAAAACGCTTACCGGTGAGCCATCTTTTTAGGTTAGGGAACAAGTAATAGTCGCTGGTGGCCAGGTCTGGTGAATACGGTGGCTGAGGAACCAATTGGAAGCCGATTTCATGCAATTTTGCTTGTGCATCTAAGCATGAATGAACAGGCGCATTGTGGTGATGATAAAGTGGTTTTTTATTCTTCAAATGCGGTCGTTTTTCAACGATTTCGATTTTCAATCGGTCCCATAATGATGAATAGTATGCTCCGGTTATGGTTTTACCTTTTTCAAGATAGTCCACGAATATTATGCCATGTGCATCCCGAAATACGGAGGCCATAACCTTTCCGACCCATTGTTGCGTTTTTGGACGCTTCGGAGCACTTTGGCCCGGTGGAACCCACTGTTTTGCCTATTGCGTTGACTCAGGAGTGTAGTAGTGGATCCAGGTTTCATCCATGGTTATGAATCGGCGCAAAAACTCGGTCGGCTTACGCGAAAGTAATGCCAAATTCTGCTGGGAAGTTGTCATACGAATTCGTTTTTGGTCCACTGTGAGCAAACGCGGCACCCATCGCGCGCAGAGCTTCTTCATGCCCAAAACTGAATGCACGGTATTGCCACACGTTCCAATAATATGCCACAACGAAATTTGGTAAACCACTTGTGAATCGTTCCAATCGACGGTGCAGAGTCCGGGTAATACTAATCCAGCTTGGCCTTGGTCTCGGATCTCGTTTTCTTGCGAAGATATTAGTGTTTAGTCAGAACTCGAAACTCAGTTTTTTCCAAATTAAAAAAAAAACTCGGAGGTTAGTCGCTTCTCAGTGCCGTAACTTGTAAATGCGTAAACATAAATGGCTGTAGTTTTGACAGGCGTCATTTAAAGGATCAAGCTCGACGAAAATGGTTCACATTGGTGAATACTAATGCCATCTGTTAGAATTTTCAGGCTTAGAGGGCACTGTCCTGTGGGAAGGGTGAGGCTGAGCCTTTTAAGAGGCACAAGTCAGCCTAGAAGCCAATGAACAAGGAGTCTTCGGGGGCTGACCCACTGACGATGAGGGTAACGGATATGCGCTACCCGGATTCGCTGCTCACTACAGAGCAGTTTGAGCTCTTTAAGGAAATTACACAATGGACGATCGAAAGACATCGATTCTTGGGCCTTCAATTCAAAAGGTCTCTAAATATCAATTTTCTCAATTCAAAGTTTCAATAATCCATTTTTATTTAAAAATCTATTTTTTTTAAATTTGAATATCTAATAGAAAATTCACTTTTTGATTGAAAGCTCAACGATTTGATACAAAAATCATCCTTTTTTCACTCTTGGTAGAAATTTGAACTTTTTTAGATAACACACATTTGTTTGATTCAGAAGTGAACTGTTTTAATCAAAAAATCAAATTTTTTATTTTAAATTATTTGTTCGTCAAAAATTTATATTTTTGTTGAAAATAAAACAGATTTTAAGGAAACTAATATTTTCGTTTTGCAAATGGAACATTTGTTACAAAATACAACTATCATATGAAAAATTATATTTTTGGTTAAAAATAATACTATCGGATAATTAAATAACGTTTTCCGGGTAAAAGTTAACTGTTTTTAAAAACTCTTGATGTTTCAGCTTGAAAAATAATCTTTTTGTTAAAAATGTATATTTTTGTGTGGAAAATTATTCTTCCTTGTTAAAAACTATCGTTTTGTAATTCAAATAGTTAAGAATTCAATTTTCGATACAAACAACTCATCTTTTGTCTTAAGAATTAAACTTTTGTTACCAAATTTCTCTCTTACACGTAAGGAACTGACAAACCCTCTGAGTGATGTACGATATTTAATCTCGTCTAGCGTAAAATTTGAAAATAGAATGCATACAGAAAAACGAGATTACTCTTTATATTTCATTGTAACAGCGTTCGAAAATAATAATATTTCAGCAGTCTTCATAACTCTCACTTTCCAGGGCGCACTGCAAGCTGATAAGACTCTGACTGCGAATAGCAATAATCTTTCTTTGCTTCAAATCAAGTTTCCTTGGTGGAAAATGTCAGTTAATTAGAAAAAAGTTGTCAGCTTTTAAAAATGCACCATTTTCTTGAAAATCCATTATACATATATATTATTATTATAGTAACATACTCACCAATAGAATTAAGGGCGATTGCCAAGATGGATACCAAATAATGAGCGATCATGATTTTTTTAAAGCAGGGAAAACACTAATTAATCTAGTGGTCCATAATGGATATTATATGTTTAAAGTCGTTATCTTATCGCTTATAAGCGTAAAATTAGGCCTCCATAAATTTTTATATTTCATCAGAAAATTTCCTACAAAAAAATTATTTACCAAAGTCAGTAAAACTGTTATCACGGTTTCTTACGATATTATTTTATCTTGTTTATTTATTCCAACATTTATATTAATATTAAATGTATTATTTCGTAATAATGTTTATTCTTTAATAAAATATGGTAACAAAGTTTGTATTACATAAAAAATATTATTTAAGAAAATATCCGAACAGCATATTTTCTTAAAAATTGTTTATAACGATTCTTAGGACAAACATTTTTGATATGACGCTCAGCTTTGCGGAACGCTCGAAAAATATCTCTAAAAGTCTTACTTTCTTGTATGCCATTTCCCAGAATTGGCGTACTATTTATCTTAATTGAAGAAAAAATCACACTGAATATGGAATATTTAAATTTTGGTAAAAACGACAAAAGCTGCAATTAAAGGTTTAATAAGAAACTTGTTTACTTGAAAATAACCTACAAGTTTTTTTCAAACGACTTTTTCAATAAAATTTGTGACTGTCGTTTCACTGTTAAAAAGATTACACTAAAAGTCATCTTTTTTAGAAAGCCACATAGTCACATAGCACATAGCCACATAGTGCTGAGATTTCTTTGAGATTGCTGGGAGTGAACGAAATTGCAAATTTTCTGAATATCGGTATTCTCGAGGAGAAATGAGACTCGCCTAAGCTCAGGGGCGTTCATATGGAGTCCGTCGTCAATCTGAGATTTCTCCGTGAATAGTCCCTCGAATTTTAACACAAAAATTTCATCTGAATTAGGCAAACTTATCAAACAATGTTTGTCACGGGATATTGTTCAACCTAGTGCAAAGTAGAATTCTTTTTTATTCATTTATTTAAAGTTATGTCGAAGAAAAAAAAAGATGGGAGTGATCCACTGCGACCTTTTTTGAAGTATTTATTGCAGACTTGCAAGAAAAGTTCAAGAAAGAAGAATTGGAATGTAAGGAATCACGTTGAGAAGCAGTTAAAGTAGTTTGCAGAGCAATGAAAAAAGTATGGGAGATAAGGGAAATATTATTCACAGAAAGCCACAAGAGAAAAATGAGATTGTTTGAGGCACTAGAATTAAGTCTTTAATTTTCTGGAGTGCAGATATAGGGTAGGGAAAAGTTCAGTTGTCAAAATTATCTTCTCCGGCTTGTCTCGTTTACAAGAATGTGTTAATTTGACCCTGCGCTGTCGAGTACTTGATTATCGACTCCTGGCAAGATAAATTGTTTCTAGTGTTCTCTTCTGAATTTAAATTTTCATTTATTTCGTAGTTTTTTTTTCAAATATTTGACATCCAGAACTTCAGAATTTAAAATAATTATATGACGAGACGATTCAACGTAACCAGAACAAACGATTTACTGAGTAGGACATATGGAAAAACATTTTGGGAGCCGAGTGAAGTTGAGCGAGGAAACGGATTTTCTCGACTCAAGTGCAACACTATTGTGCATAAAAAACCAATTTTATTGCCCGATATACCTGCTTGCAAAAATTAACTTTGCAGTGTTAATGCTACCCAGTCCTGTAGGGTACCGAGTCCCGATCATTTGGGGTACGAAGTGCCGGCCACTTGGGGTATATAGGGGCCGCTTCCCGGGGTACGAAATAAAAAGCGTGATTTGAAGTATAATCATCTTGCTCTTGACTTTTTGAAATTCTTTTAAAGGTTTAAAATAGCCACGTGTGAATGAATTGTTCATTATTTCGACAGCTTTGCTGATCATACGTTTTAGAAGGTGCTTCGTTCGCACTTTGTAAAATTGAGCCAAGCCGAGGATCTTCATTCATACCGACAATTTTCCAAATAATGCAAAAATCCAGCTTACCCGAATCCACTCTAGATCAACACTCTGAAATTCGTTCGTCAGGTCTGAAAGCACCACTAAACGATATAAGGTTACGTATTTAGGGCAGGAAAACTAAAAGATCGCGATTTTTATTTCTAACACCTCAATAGATGACCACGAGTAGTTGATGATGGATTCTTTTTATGTTATTAAACTTTTAGGGCCTTGCTTTCACTCTCGACCGGTCAGGGTTCCGACGAATTGGAGTGAAACTGGAGAGTTACACGATCATTTCTAAGCACCCCACTCACATATGGGAACCGAGAAATGTCAATGCAAATTCTCAAAATGCGGCTATGAATTCTCCGATTTAAGACCAAAAACAGCTAAAAGGTAAAATTTGGTGTTGAAGAGTGACAAACAGGCACGCATGCATAAGGCCTGAGCTTTATTTCCAATTAAATAACATTTTAGGAAAGTGATGAAAAATTCTGGGAAGAAAATATTGCACTGAAATTTTCACAGAATCCGGTTTGAATTGTAAAACCTTCATAATTAAGTAGGCTCAGTTTTTCTCTTAAGAGGGATACTATTTAGAATCAGGCCCGCGATAGACAGATTCCACGCGCTTTATCAATTAACCAATTATCTCAAAATTAGTGAGTAAAAATTTGCAATTTAATTCTCGCTTCTGAGTGTTCACTTTCTTATAAACGATAAATGAAATACAATTATAAAGAATTACACGAGAAAAATAAGAACACTCGTGATCAACGCAGTTATGGACACTAGATTCAAGGATAATGCAGTCGCACGAGAAAAAAAGGTTTCATATACCAGACGAGACAAAAATTTCTAAACGTTTTTTGGTTCGCTGTATCCGTATCCGGGGTTCATTTGACTAGTTAAGGTCGAATTTAGTTGTTAACGTCAATAAAATGATGAAAGTTGGAACATTCATAGCAACACCCAGAAAGCAAAGCGGTTGCATGTTTTCTGGGTCGCTGAGTTCAAATTTTAAGGTCATTTAACTCGGCGATGTCGTATTCCATTTACGACTTAAACAAAAAAATTATGACACTAAAAACTTTCCTGGACATGAATTGTTTGTATTTAGCGTTCGGTACATAGAACTTGTGAGTCAACGAGTTGACATAGTCATCGTCAAAGCACAAAGTTTTACGACGTCTTTACGACATCCTTACGACGTCTTTACGACAACTTTACGACATCTTATGTGCATGTCGTTAAGGTGTCTTTACGATATCGTAAATAAGACGTATGATCGGACTATGTCTTTATGCTATCCTTTAGGCACCGGAACGACATGGACATAGGATGTCATAAAGTTGTCGTAAAGATGTTGTAACGATGTCGTAAAGACGTCGCTAAATTGTGTGCCTACTCAGAGCATTGTAACTTTTATATAAATGACGTTACAGCTTTCAACAGGAAAAATAAGCACAGCTTTGTTTATACCAATGTCAAAACAGTAAAAAAAAACAAAAAGATCGTGCTGCAGTGAAAGAAATTCTGATGTAAAAAATGATTCCGATGAAACAAACAAATCGAGGAAAAACATTGAATCTGAAAAAGAAAATGACTCTGATGAATACAGTCAAGAATCGGTGCATCACGAAAATGACGACGATTACATCCCAGGTAAAGGCAAGGATAAAGTTTTTCAAGTTACGTCGCAGAAGAAACTGAATGACTTAGTAAGAGCTCTAGGGTTACCAAAAGATGGTGCAAAACTTCTTACGTCGTTCAGAAATAAAGAACAATCTAGCAAAAAAAAAAAAGTTGATTATTTCCAAAACAGAGAAGTAAAATTAAGAAAATACTTTACGAAAATAGACGATCCATCACTGGTGTATTGTAGCGATGTGCAAAGGTTAATGGATAAACTGAAACCAGGTGTTCACAAATATGTGCTCAAGGAAACAAACCAAAATATTGAATTTGTTTTGAAAAAGATTAAGTATTCAGAATTAAGTTGGAAACTTTGCGAAGACTTGAAAATTTTAGGTAGAAAGCTTTCTCGGTAATCGTTAAAGTAAAAACATCAAAAAAATAGTTGCTAATCTGATGAAAAGCCTTAGAAAGCTTGGTTGCTTAATGAACCGACATTTGCGCTGCTCAGACTGCCATAAAGATTACTTTTCAATTAATTTGGGGGATTACAGTGAGGAGCAGGGAGAAAGATTTCATCAAGACATAGAAGAGATGGAACGTAGGTATCGTGGAAGATGCGATGTAAATATGTTCGCAGATTAATGTTGGAGATTGCAAAGAAAGGTTGTTTAAAAAGAGGTTGAGACATCATAAAAACCCCCTGCAAGGTCCTTTGAGAATAAAAGAACAAGATTTCATAGAAAAAAAATTTCTTTTACGTGTTCGGAACAGTTTCCGATATTTAAATTCATTTTTTAAAGCTTATCAATGGCATGCGACTTCGGCGAATCTAATGATCTTTAACTTTGGAATCAGCGACCATAAAAACATACAAACTCTTTGCTTTTTCGGTGTTACCATAAATGTTCCAACTTTCAACATTTTGTTGTGGTTAGGAACGAAATGCCACTTGATCAAGTCAAGCCAACCATGGGTTCGGATTCAGCGACCACAAAAACATATAGAAATGTTCATCTCGTCTTGTGGACAAAGACCTGTTTTTTCGTGTGTCTGTGTCTTTCTCAACAATTCTTGGTAGATAATTATTGTACAATCAAAGCGCTTAAATTAAAAGAAAGTAAACAACGCTTTAATGTAGATTTGAGAGCACAAGTTGTGAGCAAAGTTTCTTTCTTTTGAGCTATTCCAAATAAAGTATTACTATTCAAGTTTATCGTCCATCCAATACTAGTACCAACGTCCATACTCGGTACCGACTTCCAAACTAGTAAATAGTAAACTGCTGAAAAAATAAAATTCTTGTAAATAAAACCAAGAGAGGAAGTGGTAATACGGTAGAGTGGCCAAAATATTTTATGGAGTAATTTAAATTTAAATTCTAACGGATTTTTACGGATTTTATTATTATCAAACGATAAAATGGAATTATAAAAATAATTCTCAACATTTTTAGTTACTTTTGAATATGCTAAAGATTTTAAAATGTTAAAAAAATTTTTAAGAATTTTGAATTTTTTTAGGCGTTTTGCAGATTTGAAGAGATTTCTAGAAACTGCGACTCTCACGAGGGATTACTAGATATTCAAATTAACTAGTAGATAACTTTAGGCAATAAATACAGTTTAATTCAAACGGTTTTCCCATGTCTTAAATTCTTTTGAAATATTTCTGAGTGTTTATAATATAAAAAAAATGTTGAATAGATTTCAATAATTTGAAATAATTTTGAACAATTTAGCGTATTTTTTAAACCTGTACGTTTTTAAGATCTTTCAATTAAAAATGTTTTGGTAATTTCTAGAGATTCCAAGGAATTATTTCTCAATTTGAATAAATTAAAGGGATTGAAAAATGTTTCAAATATTTTAGGATACAAAATTTTTTATAATTCCGGAAGATATGGATATTTTCAATAATTTCACAGTATCTTATAAGATTGAAATGATTTTAAGAGATTTTAAACCTCTCAATGTAGCTTAATACATTTTCAAAAATTATAGGAAATATCATAGAATTTCATCGATTTTTATAATATTTTAATGTATTTCGAAGAATTTATTCACGAGAAGTGAGGTATTTTGTAGGATTTCTAGGATTTGAAGACACTTGAAATTATTTTCTGGAAGAATCTCTGAATTTTTTAAGTTCTCTTGATTTTATAAGAAGTGAAGTTTTTTATGGTTTCAAAGATTTCAAGAGATTTATAAATATTCTCTGTAATTTTATTTGGAATTTTTCCTACATTATTTTTAATTCTTTCTAATTCTTCAAAATTCATTCAATTTTAGCTTGATTTTTTATAAATTTTATTGAATTCCTTTTATTTTCCATGAATTATTTTAAATTATTGAAACTTTTCTGAAATAAATAGATTTTTTCGATTTTTTAAACAATTTTTGTAATTTATTAAAATTCTTTTGTAGTGTTTTGTAGTCATTATTCACGCGTTTTTTTAATTTTCCCTGAAAATTTTTGAGATTCTTTGGAATTTTTTTTAATTTACTGTAATTCTTCCAAGTTTGTTTAATTCTACTCCAGTCAATGGATTTTTAATTAGTCACTGGTCGATTAGAAGGTGTGCCCGAAAATAATAAATTTTTTTATTTGGTATAAAATTCTTCTTCTCCATTGTAAATTTAATTACCAAGTTGAAGATAGAACTGCTTTGTTAAAAAATCATTCAATTTGTCTAATATCAAGCTCATTGTTTCTATATTCACCTATACTGTGAAAAATTAGTTTTTTTTTTGTTTTAAATCATTTTTATGGTCGACAAAAATTGTGGATGTAAAAAAGAAATTGTTATGAGTCACTTGTTAATAGGATACGTATCTCTTGTTTTATTGACAGAAAAACATTGAAAATAAAAATAAGATAAAAATGAAAACGTGTTATATTTTCGTTCTGGTCGTAAAAAGAGCATTGAAAATAAAAAATTGAATTTTTTGGAATTCAACATTTTTTAATCAAAAAAGGATCTACATGTTTGTTACAAATAACGTCGAAAGCGAGGTTATTACATTATACCACTGGCATTAACTAACTTACTTTTTGGACGAGGAATTCAAATGATTAAAAATTCATTTTCTTATGCAAAAAATTTATTTTTGAAGTTTTAAATTTAATTTTTTGTTTGAAATTTGTTTCTTTCGTGTGAAAACATGTTCAACCCTCTGAGTCATGTACGATATTTTCTTGAAGCTTCCTTGGTAAAAAAATTGCAACTAATTTGAAAAAAATTATCTTTTTGTCTCGAAATTAAATGGTTCGCTAAAAGGTAAACGGTTTCGTGCAGAGTTTGTTAATTTTGCTTGAAAGTTCAACTATTACGTTGTTAGTGTTCTTTTTGGTATGATGTTAATTTAGCTGTTGCACAATATTCAATATTTTGTATTAAAAATCCATAATTTGTAATGCTCATTTACATTTATTGCCTTCGTCATTTAATCACTTCTCTCGTATTATTATTTAATTATTACTGAAGTGCTTAAACTTAAAAATATATCTTATAAATTATATATATATATATATATATGTTTATTATTAAAGTATTATATTTACCAAAAGAATTAAAGGCTTACTTTTTATTTCAATCGTAAAATATAACACCAAAAATAAACAAAAAAAACAATAAAAGCCGCAATAAAATTTTTTATAAAAAATCATTTATTTTAAAATGTCCACAATATTTTCTGGAGATCAGTCTTTTGATAGTTATGAAAAATTACACTAGAAATCATTTTTTTGGAACAGACGACATTTATGGACATTTTATGGACATTTTTGTTAGCGTAGCGGTCATTGATGGTAAATGAGCACTTATTTATGGTAAATTATTACTTTGAGTTTCCCCATCACGATGCACTAACCACAATCTGTCTTGCAAGCTTTAAATCATAATAAATTCAGCTTATGTTTTCGGTAGTCATGGAATAATGGAAATGGAATCAGTAATAATTGAGAGGCAGATTTTGACCTTCCGGGGTAGAGCGAACCATAAACGTATATTTTTTTAAATACTGGAAACGACGGTAAATATAAATTAGATGAAGATTTTTCTGAATTAGAGTATAGCTAAATAGAAAAAAGTGTTTTTTTTAAACAATGGAAATGTGTTGGAATAAGATTTAGACTCTGCTCAATTTAAATGTAATTGAAAATAAGGGTTTTCCGAGTTATTATCATTATGACTCTCGAATTAGCGACGTTTTTGATACAACCGCAGTACCATCCCGGGAGGAAATATTATATATTTATTTGTTTAATGCATTTTTTGTATGAAACAATTCAATATTCTATATAAAATTTCACATTATATATAAAATATATATAATTTTTCGCCTGGGATCCACTTCAATCTTACTCCCAAGAATGACATACTCGATGATTGTCAATGGGCCCTTTATATTTGTATTTCCTATTAGCGGCTTCAAAATTGTCTCGTCTCTGCGTTCGTTAACCTTATTCTAAAAAGCTATTTGCACTTTCGTCTTCTATAAATTTTCAACCTTAATTCACATTTGTTAGGTGTATATGTAGTATAATATTCTTTTAATATGATTTTAAGCACTTATATCAGCATATACTATATGATAAATAATCATGAGATTCCTATTTCAATCCCAACTCACAACCATCTCGGAGATATAATTTCATGATCTCTTAGGTGCCTTGCTCTTACATTCCTAATCAAGTCGACCCCTTGACTACCATATTATTTATTATCTACTCCTGACCATATTTTAAGTCCGCATTTTAATACATCGTTTCCTAATTCTCTTACCTTAAGATAATTCATCTACTGACCTAAGTTTATTTTGTGGACAGGAGAGTAATAAACGGTATTGAATTCAGAATCCCGCAAAACAATTGTATCCTCTACACCACGTATACATGTGAATCAATTTAAACATTTTAACATACTTATCTACAACAGCGATGCTCTGGCTCCTTGTAGAATTTTTTTTTGAAACCTCAAGATTAGGCTCAGAGGAAAAAAATTTCCGTTTGATGAGGAGCTTATCACCACTGTGGATGAGTATTTCAGTGTTCAAAACCTACTACTTTTTCAAAGGTATACAAAAACTGAAAGATCGCTGGATGAAGTGCGTAGAATTTGTAGGACATCATGTTGAGAAATAGAAAAAGATTTTGCATGAAAAAGGTGTGTTCCTGTATTTTTTACCTTATTTATGGAACGACCCTCGTATCTTCACAATCTGAGAGATACAATTTCATGATCTCTGAGATGCTGTCTTGCTTTTTCATTCATAATCAAGCCGACCCCCTTGATACCATGTAATTAACAATCTAGTCCTAACCATATTTCAATTAATTTTTTCTTGTCACAGAGGTTGATTTTTTATACATCTTCTTCCTAAAATACAAAATATGCGTGTTATTAGAAGTTTGTATGAAAAAACAGTTTCGAATGACTTTCAAATGTCTTTTCAAGATTTTCTATTTTATTTTATTTAAATGGATTTTGGGAAATCTGCGACGATTGAAATTTGTGAAAATTACATATAAAATCTTCGGAAATTCATTAAATTGTTTAAAGTTGAATTTCAGATATTTTATATTTATTTACCTATTTAACTGTAAAATTAGCATCAATGACCGAAAATTTTCATAAATTTTCGGGAATTCATAGAAATTTTTCAATTGAATTTAGGGTAATTTATGGTAAGTTACCATAAATTACACCTGAAATTAACAAAATAATGCTCCCCTTATTCGAAATCCGATATGGGCTGAATTAATGACGGTATTGCGCGAAATGTCAGACATAATCCTTTTGTTATCAAAAATATCCTATGCGCCAAGAGGTTGAGGGACTTATTCGACAAATGTATGTTTTTAGTACGAGTTGTAGTTATAAGCGAGTCCTGGGTGCCTCATATACTATCATGGGCATCTGCAAAATTTTTTAGGGTGAACATAATTGTGTCAATTTTATACAAGAATTTGTGAATAAAAATGTACTTTTACTGGCACTGGCGAATTTTTTAAAGAGGCATCACTCACTTAATTTTTCTCGTCTTCTCATAGAATTTTTAAGTACAAGTATATCATTCTATTCAACTCTCAGTCCAGACATTTCCAACAAAAAAAGGTCTTTTCACAGTATTAAGTAGGCAATGCGAGTTTTGTTGTTGCTGCTTAAATGATTTAATAAGGGGCCCTGATTAAAATTAGCGTATGAGACATGCGGTTCACACGGACCTCGGCCTGCACGCGTATGCATAAAGATGAAAGGACCTCTACAAACGGGTCCTGCTGTGTGATTTGAAAAGGATCCTATAAACGAGCTCATCTGCTAAGCATTATTGTAGAATCATAGAAGGGTACAAGAGCTTAGCTAATGCGGGACTTCTGGGCACCTGATCCCTCCCGAAAGATAAGGATGGGCTTAGAGGGCACTATCCTGTTGGACTTTTTGTCCTATTTGGACTGCTCTGTTGTTGCCTTTTAAGAGACACAAGGCAACCCAGAAGCCGATGAATTAGGAGTTTCCGGGGGCTGACCCACTGACAATGAGGATAACGGATATGCGCTATCCGGATTCGCTGCTCACTACAGAGTAGTTTGAGATCTTCAGGGAGACTACACGATGGACGCTCGAAAAATTGTCTCCAGATAAATCACCAAAATTCAAGACCTCCGGGGTCTTCGTATGTCTTGCGGCCGACCTAGAAGCTTAAGCTTGGTTTAACAAATCTGTGGTCGAGACAAGGCCTGCGGAAAGTGCAGATCTTAAAGTAGGAACAGTTGAGTTGCTCCAAAAGATGGCCACAGGAAGAGCACACAGGAGTAAGAATCATAAATCTCATAGTTTTCTAATTCCTGTGATTTAGACGAGGGCTCTTGCGGTCCTCAACAACAGGACATTTTACAACTTCGGACAGCTTAAATTTAGTATTGCAGATCAGGGACGAGAGGAGCCTGTCAGGATATATAAAGCTCGGGGTTCGACCTAAATGACAACTGCCCTTGATCCCCCTAAACGTTACACAATTTAACTTGCATCACAGCAAATACGCCTCTGCAGTTTTGCAGAGAGGCATGGCTGCGAGGCAAACATGTACCTCGATAATTCCGGAACCTTGGGTAGTTCCTGATTCCATCAGGGGTTTACAGGGTTTCTGGGTTTAGAGGAAAGCTGGCTTAGTTACATGCACCCCAAGGTTTCCAATTCAAGGGCTTGAATAATGGCAATGAAAGTCAACTTTGTCTCGCTGCTTAAGCTAATTTCGAGAGACCTGATGGTTATAGTTGCGGATCTCAAAGGAATAGATAGGCTAGTCATGCGAACGGCTTACATTCCTTATGGTAACGATACCAACCCACTAGTGACTGGTACGTACCCTTGTGGAGTATTGGAAGTTAAGTAATCTTCCTCTTTTGCTTGAGAAACACTCACACGTTTCATAACTCAGTCAGGGAGGAAGTCATTAGCATTACTCTCTGTATCGGGAGTTTTAGAGATAATATCAAGATATGGAGTGTTTTAGATTAACGTACTTTCTCAGAGAACTCGCGTATAGAATTCGACTTGGAATTCATTGTACCTGAAGGCCCTAGGTGCGCCACAAATTCAAACAGGACGGACAAGGATCAGTTTTCCACGAAACTAAGCAGACTACTCTCAAAGATGACAGGTCAATTAGAGACATTCATACTATGGAGGTGGCATATGTAAAAAAAGCTAAATATCTGACCTAGTTTTGCCAGACATCGAGGAAGGAGAAGGGGCGGCTAGACTGGATATACTGCTTTCTCGAAATCCGGGTTCTATTTTAAGCATTCGGAAATTCCTCGGCGGGGATAATTCAATTCGCATGAGGTTATTTCGGTTTACCTAATCAAGGCATATTTTCTGGGATTTACAAGATACAGAGAAAAGGGTGCGACACCTCTGAGGCAAAGGGCCGATCGAGAGACTTTCTAGGGCTAGTCGGACGTAAGAATATGTTTCGACGGCATAAAGGTGAATGAGATCCTGCTTAAAAAGTTAAAAGACTTATGGACAGATATGTACGCGATAAGGTCTTGCCAAGTAGGCCACTTCACAAGGAGAAGTACACCTTTAGGACTGGTCACTCGATCGAGATGGCCCTTAGCAAAGAAGCAAGCCTAATTAAAGAATAACTGAAGCAGAAAGTCCTAGAAATTGAAACCTTCATGGAAAAATGTTAATTTTTCACTGACTCATATTTAGAGAAAAAGATAAAAAAACTAGTGGCATTCAAAAAGGTTAAAATGTTAAATCCTCCGAAAACATAGCATAATGACTTTTTAATATAATTACAAGTTACATAAAACATTTTCATTTATGGTGCCAGGGATTACAGTTTACATGTCAATCACATATTTAACTTGAAAACCCCCTGTGATTGGGCGGCGGACACCTACTATAATTTCATTGATTTCTTCTCGGGTCAATATGGTAACCATGCCGCTTGCAATATTTATTTTCGCCCGTCTCATATTTCGGACTTTCTTGTCATAAACATAAATTCCAGAAAGATTATTATAACTCTTCAATATTGCAAATACTTCACCATCCAATGTTGAAATAACGATTTGTTCGTTGATTGGCATATGCTCATAAAGGGTATCATTTATTCTCATTTGCACTAGTGTATTCTCAGGAAAAGTGTATCTTCGAAGTTCGAATATCAGGTTCGTCTTCCTAACGGGAATAAGCCGAATGTTTCTAAGTTGTTCAATTCCGCATCCCAATCCATCAGGGGAAGGAAGCCTTATAGGTGGGGCTATGTACCTGGCAGGAAGAACCGTGGGCCAAACATGATCAGATCTAGTACTACCAGGACGAGAGGTGGACCCGGCAGAAGGAGACCTGGTCCTGGAACGAAGTGAAGTTGCAGCAGAAAGATGAAAACTCTCATCTGAATCATGTCTTTCAAAAGAAGAACAAGAATTTTCGCGACGAGAAATATTAGCAATGGGGGTGCCGTCAGGTAGATAGTCAAACTGCAAACCTAACTCTGCAAAAAGAAGGAGGGGATTAAACATTTTTACTTTCGTTTATGTAAAATTAATAGCAATATTGTGACGCAAGACTGAAAAATAAGGGGCATTTTCCTGGGATAAGTTTTTAAAAGACAGGCCATCAATAGAAAGAGAACATTATTCATGTGGATACAAAATGTGGATATAAAGTAAGAAAAAGGGTTTCATGTGGGTCAAAATCAAATAGTTTTACAATAACAAATTATAAATGTAATAGTAATCTCTTATGAATTTATTATTTTTTGAAAATTCTGTCTAATTTGGTATATTTCTTAGTTTCGTGTTACTTTATTAAAACTGTCTTTCTACTGGATGTTTATTCGTTTGCATGATAATGCAACGTCGCTAATTTTTAATTTATTAATTTTGCACTTTATATTAAAAGAAGCCATTCACAAGCTGCATCACAATTCTGAAGAGAGGAGTTTTCGTTACTTCCTTATTTCTCTTCTGTCATTATCCAATTATTGGTAAAGTGCGAAAAACTTCGAAAGACTTCATAAATCAGTATATGTATTATTCTATGAATATATTTACCCATATTATTAAAAGAGATTGTTAAGGTGAACACTAAAGTATAATCGATCATCATTTTTTTTAAGCAGAGAAAAAACTAATTTTACCAGTGCTTTATTACAGAAGACATATGTCTAAGGTCTTTATCTTATCAATTATGAACAGCAAGCTTGGTCTTATTAAGTATTTATATTCCATAAAAAAATTTCCAGAAAAAAAATGTATATACAATTTCGGCAAAACTGATATCACGGATTTTTACACCACACTTTCATCTTAGTTAAACAAACGAGAAAATGATTTTAGCCGCAAGCTAGAATTGGAACTGACAAGAATTCGTTAAATGGAATATTTATATTTATCTTTAAAAAAATATTTCTTAACAAGGTTTTTTCCTCCGATAGAAAATATGATTTTTAAATGTTACCAAACTCTACATTTTCTTAAGAATTAATCTTAAAATGCTTAGAACGAGAATTTTGATTTAAAAAACGTCGCAAAAAACAAGCAAAACCTTCAACTAGAAATTGCCCTAAAATATAAAGAACTACTGAAAATAAAAATTTTCTTACACAATAGAATTAAAATTTATATTGGCTGGTTTTTTTAAGAACGCTGGAAATGCAATCAAATATAATTAATAGGCAGATCTCGCCATCTTGAGCCATCCAAAAAACAAGTGTCTTTTTATAACTTCTAGAAATGGCTTCGAATATGATTTAGATTTTTCTGAGTTCAAACGTAATTGAAAGAAAGGTTTTTTCTTGTTACGTCTAAAAATAGGACCGAATAAGTTTTTTTTCCCTTCAGTATTCTAGAAATGGGGCCAAATATAATTACAGGTTCAATGTTGCAAATTTAAGGTATAGATATCTTTACATAAATCATTTTCTTGAAACTGCAAATAGGACAAACATATTAATTAATTTTGCAGGTATTACCGTAAATGCATTCACAATAAACGCATCTAAAGAAATATTTTTTTAGTTTACTAAAAATAAAGATTCTGAATCAACAAATATTGTGATTAAAATCAGTATTTCATCGATGCGTCAATTAAAAACATTTAGTGCCTTGAAAACAAAAATATTGAATTTATTAAAAGTGATATTAATTTAGACATTCGTCCAATAAAGTAATTGGTTCGCTTACGTATTACTTTAATTACCTAAAACACATGTGTATCCGCTCTTAAGAAAAATAATGTGAATCATTGGAAATAAAAATTAGCTTAATGTAAAGAAATTTACTGTTTACAATAGCTTTATTTACTGATACTTTCAAGATCATGTCTTTTAAATTCATGATTTATACAAACTGGTAAAGATGTGATGACTAGTGGTGCTTATACTTTCTAGGTACTGGCCGTGTCTAGAAATAATTTTTCTAATGATATCCACATAGAGTGTGAAGTAAATAAATTCAAAGAGTGATTTTAATGACAGGAGAATTTAAGACCGTAGCTTTACTGAACAAAAGCCAAAATTACATTAAGGCAATGATTCTGCAGAGTTCTCTCAAATTAGCAAAAAATATAAAAGCAATCACTCCTGTACTATCTCTGATTTCACACACTCCTTTGTGCCGATCAAACGAACACACACCGACACTAAAAGTTTCGGCATAGCTTACAGCAATAAAATAATAAAGTAACGAAAGTCTGGGAATTTCTGCTCAGATGAGGCCGTCAATATTAGGGCAGGAACTGCGATAGGCAGACATCCAATCTTTGACTAAAAAAGGGCCTATTCTTATACGTGAATAAAAAAGGGTCGAGGGGGAAATGCAGGATAATTATAATAAGAGCCCGGAAAATAGTCCGCCTTCGGTGACCCGTGGGTGGTGTTAGTTCTGCATCTAGCGGCAAGCTAGGCGTGTAGTTCTATTATGCCCTGCGGATCGCTTCTTTGTCTAGAGGATGGTGGTAGATTAACCGTCTTCACTTCGCGTTTAATGAAATTTTTCACTTATTTATTCTATCCACAGAAAGTGAGAGAGAGATAAACAAAAATTGGTTGGTAAATGCGTCTTAGTATATTATTTTCTTTGTGATGGGGGCAGCAGGAATGAGGAGAAGGAAAGGAGAGTGGGTGTGACTCGAAGGCTATAGAAAATAGTACCCTCGAAGATTTTACCAGCTCAGATGAGCGGGGTTGGCGAAAGAGTATTGTCGGGAGCCTTGAAACGCTTAGGAAGATATGGTAGATGTCGATGTGGCCTGAGTTGTCAAGGGAACTGGTTCCGGAACCGCCGGTGACCGGGAGCAAAAGTGCTCTTCCACATAAGGCGACACTAAAGATATAGGGTCTTGTGTAGTGAAATCTAACACAGCGATAGCAACTTTAACCTTAGGGGCTCGCGGACTGCTAGTGGTCGATGTAGCGTGTCAAAGCAACTTACTACCTACCGCCGTTTGAAAAACGTATCGTGGTTCTGCGTTGAAACTCAGCAAGCGTAAAGACAATGATACGGAACTATTCATGGGTAGATTTCTACGGCGGGTATCTCTTGTCACGAGTCGACTGCCTCTGATGGCTAACAAAATGCCTTTCTTCTTTGGCAATCAGTGGAAGTTCCTCAGGATAGCAGGACTGCGGTCGAGGGACATTTCTACATGCTCGAACTTAAAGAAGTTCCTTTCTGGAGGGTACTTCTTGGCACAAATTTTGATTGTACGCGTGAGAAGGAGAGCGAGAGTGCGAGAGAGAAAGAGGAACAATGAACAAGGACAGTGAGAGATAGATATTCCACAAATATTATTCAGATCATACTAATGCGGCTTTCCACATTTTCAGCTACTTTTTCTTCTTGTTCACCAGCTCAAGGTGAAGACAAGTTTCATGGAAAGCTAGCCTTGACCGTTAGAAGGTAAAAAAAAGGAACAGTCACTTAATGTTTCTTGCTAGACCGAAGGCCAATCAGAAAGGTTCAGCTGCGCATTAACCAATCGTCGTGAATCCTGCGGATGAGATCGAAAAAATGTAGAAATTAGTAGATAATTGTTATCCAGGAGGAATTCGTAGTTAGTTTTTTATTTTGACATTCGCTACTTGTATTTCTTGAATTTGACGATTTTTTGTATCTCCATTTAGTGAAAACTCACGTGGACAATTGTTTGATTTTCCGAGCTTACCAGTTCGGCCATTCAACCTACAACATGAGGACTAGTTCATCTGAATCAGGAATTGTCAAATTCACATCTCACACCAAGATGCAGTTAGCAAGTGCCAATCATGTGAAGATACTAACGCATCCATCAATGAAAGCATTGGTGGTTGTTAGATGAGGGCTCACAGCTAGTAGATGCGGAGTCTAATGATATAGCTGAAATTTTACAAGACAAGTGAAACGGTTTTAATAAACATATTGTGGCATTTTTAGAAGCTTCCTAGGCCTCATGTAAGTAGGCAATTCAAATGTACCATGCTCCTAAGTTTGTCCCTACTAAAAAGTCCGACAAAGTAGTTACTAAATTTGTTAAAACATTGTGGCATTTTAAGAAGCTTCCTAGGCCTCATGTAAGTAGGCAATTCAAATGTACCATGCTCCTAAGTTTGTCCTACTAAAAAGTCCGACAAAGTAGTTACTAAATTTGTTAAAACTGGTTTTGCGCATTTCAACGTCATAATTCTATATCAGGTAAACAAACTTATTAAACAATTTTTGCAACAAACTAGAATTTAATCTAATACAAACTTTTCCAATGTCATGCGTTAATTAGCTATTACTCTACTTCTATAAATATTATATATTGGTGATAGGATTGGGCAGATTCTGGACGTTAGCGTATGCGATAGGTGTAGTATTTGTAGCTAAAGGAGCAGATGCTTTCGGGAATTTAATTTGTAATTATTTCTTCAATAAAAAAGTCCTTTTGAAAGTTGGCATTACCGCACGGTGTCAATTTAGCGTTCATAATAGAACAAAATCATTGGTGATTCAATTGAGTAATAATAGTGAGAACATAAGACCCAAAAATGTGATGAAATATTCGACTGTCGTGTTAAGATCTGTTAAGTAACGGTTTTATAAGAGCTAGGAAAAATTTTCCAGTGAATACTGCAGCAGATACATTAAGAACTTCAAAAATGAAGTTTTTGAATAAGTACTAATTGGATTAAAAATTTTGACCGTACTATGGTTTGCAAACATTATATTTTAGTGTAGAATATTTTTCAAGTAATTCATGTAAAGGAGAGCGGTTCACTATTGGTGTAAATCTAGCACTTGAAAAGATCCTGCGATCCGGCGGTTCGAACCAACTACAATTTGACTGATTTCTTCTCGTTGTAATGTGGTAACGACTTCGCTGTCCATGTTTATTTTTACTCGTTTCATATTTCCGTGACCCTTGTGATAAGCATAAATTCCTGCAAGAGTATTACAACTCTCTAAAATTGCAAAGACGTCACCATCCAATGTAGACATAACAATTTGTTCGTTTGTTGGAACAGGCTCATAATGGTTACGTGCGTTATGTGAAATTAGGATTTTTAATTTTGTATTGTCAGGAAAAGTGTATCTTCGAAGTTCAAATATCCGGCTTATATTCTTATAGGAAATTAGCCTTATAAATCTCAGTTGTTCAACACCATATTCCTTTCCATCAGGGGAAGGCAGGCTTGTAGGTGGAGCTATGTACCTGGCAGGAGGATGCATAGACCTGTTAGGAGGATTTATGGACCCACCAGGAGGAGACCTGGACCTGATACGAAGACATTGTTCGCAAGGAATAGAATAATTCACAGGTGAATTTGGCCTTTCGGAAGAAGAAGATCGGCCACGAGGAATATATATAATTGGAGTCCCATTAGGTAAACAGTCGAATTGTGAACTTAACTCTGCAACAAGAAAATATGGCATTTTTCTAAAGTATTTGTTTTGTAGACGAGTTGCCAAATTGTAAGGTAAGTTCAAAGAAAGGAGAGCAATTTGCCCTGGGCAACTTCTCGGAAACTTTCACAGCAATGCAAAGAGAATATAATGCCGGAGGGTTCACAGATGTCACTGACGCTTCCAATCTGATGAAGCATAAAAAGCAACAAAAAAAACTAATTAAGAAATGCAGACATTTCTGCCATCATACTTTTAGTATTAAAGAACAACTGCTTTGTTCATTCTTGCAAAAAAAAACTAGTCATTGAAGCGTTTTCAACAGTTAAAATTTAAATCTTGAACTACTGAAAGGCAATAGTGTCACTAACTGGAGTTTCTACCTTAATTACTATATAAATGCCCTATAAATGCTGAACATTTAACTGTTTGGTATACAATTCTTCTTGATTGTAGATTCTATCGCTTAAGCGAAGATTAAATGACGTTTAAAAATAACAATTTCCTTAGATAAAGACCAACGTCTTTGGTTTTATATTTACCTATATTGTAGCAAGCTAGTCGTTTTAAAAGTAATTCTAATACGAGAAACTGCATTATTGCCCTTTTGGCTTAACCTTTATCACTGATACCTCGAAATTGAAAAATTAGATTAAAAATTAATACTTTTAAATTTCCATCATAATGAGAGTGTATTAGTTTCGTATGAAATATGGCGATCCAAGATTTTTTCAGGCTTCCTAGTTTCTACAAACCCTGAATCTAAAAATGCGGGTTTACTATGATGTGTATCTGTCTATCGCCGTCCAGCTATTTTGGAGAAAATAATTGAAAAGTTAGTGTTTTTCAAATTGTTGAGACTACTTTTTCAGATTTGAAAATTCTATGTAAGTTTATTTGTAGTAATAAAAGGACGAACAACTAATCCCATGACTTTCTTCGATAAACAGAAAATTATTAGACTTATAGCATTCTTTTAAAATGAATCTGTTCTATCATCAGCGAATGGTACTTCACCGACAAAAAATATACCTTCGAACCCATGGGGTCAAAAAGTCCACAATATTACTTTTGCCATTAACACCTAGCTAAAAGTTAGCGTTATTTTCTTTGATTAAGGTGCTTATTCTGATCTCTCTGATAGCTAAATGCAAACGCACCTGACCGAAATAAGAAGTTCTGTGGTTACATTTCCAGTAGAGCGAAGAGAGAAAGATCTTTTCTTCAACAAAACATTTAATTTTAAATTATACGATTTACAAAATCCAAAATAACTTACGCAAATTAACATATCAAGTGTAACAACGCACGACATGCAAACGTCAAGAAAATAAAAACTTCTCTTTTTGAAGGTACTACGAGATTATTATAACAATTTTTTTAAATTTCGTTGAATAATCGAAAACCAATCAGACTAAGATGCAAAAAAGATGAATGAACAGAGATTGTGAATCTAAAGAACAGTGCTTTTGTTTTATTCGTGAAAAACAATATCAAAAATCAGAACATTTAATTTCTGGACAAACGACACAAGCTATAAAAAAATAGAATGACAAAAGTTGTTTATCCAAAACAATGCTCCAAATTTGTTGGTCATAATTTTTGATGGGACGCGCAGTTCTTGTTTTAGTCGTAAAAAGAACATTAAAATTTTAAAAAAGTCTTGTTGGAAAACGACACAAGGTATGAAAAAAGATTAATGGACAACGTTATGAACATTATGAATAATTTCGAGCAACAGACAGTACATTTTCTTCTAAACGCTGAAAACAAATTTACCAAAACCAAAAGAGCTTTAACAACAGAGAATTCAGATTCTTAAAATTAAAGTTGTAATATGCAAATATCCTATCGAGCGCGAAATGCGAGAAACAACAATCGTGAGCCTTAGGCGCGCTTAAACTTGTTATTAAAGTTTTTTTCACAAAAGAGAATCCACAATCACCAAAAAATAGGCATCGATTCTTTGACCTAAGTTTTAAAAGTTATCTGTACAAATGTGTGAAAAAAAGAGCGAGCGCGTTGAGCGAAGACTGAAAAATGTAATTATTTGATTTAAGGTTGAATACCACTCATTTTTACTTCATTTATTATTCGAAATTAGTATTTTTATTCGAAATTCAATGCAGCTAACTAACTTTCTGTTCAGAAATTGAGGTTTCCCGGTTACCAAGTATTTTTTGAAGCTTACAAAAATAAAAAGTAATTATTGCTTTTGACTTTGAAAAATAATTTTTTTTTAATTGAAAGGTCTGGATTTCTCATATGAAAATTAGATGATTCCAGCATTTGGTTCCAAATTAGTTGAACTATAAAACATTTCTATTATATATTCGTTAAGGCCTTTATTAATCTCTTGATGTAAAATTTCTAGTGCTAAGAAAAAACAAATAAATTCTAAAAATAAAGAAAAATAAAACTAAAACTGGTCTTAAAATATGAACAACCAGAGTAGGCACTAATTGTTTGCGGATTAAACATTTAGTGTTTGGCTTATTTTGTTTCAAAAAAATTCCTCCGTGTAATGCAAATAGTTAAAAATTCGATTTTCGAGAACAACAGAAAACAAATTTTTTAAATCCCCTGAGTGATGTACGACATCTAAACGTCGCATCCATCTGCTTGGCTCTGATTGTTAATATCGTATAGGAAAAAAGTTGAAAAAAGTTCTGTTCAAGCTAAAGTATTATATATATTTGACTATAGCAAAATTGTATAACTCTAAGTCTCTTAGTTTGGAGTCATTCAGAACAGGCTCATAAGACCGCGATTGTGAACAAAAGTGATTTTTCGTGTTGAAAAATCAAGCTTTTTTATTTGAAGTTGCAACCAATTTGCAAAAAAACCGTCTTCCTGGTTCCACATAAAATATTTAGCTAAAAGGTAAACTATTTTGTTGTGAATTTGTCTCTTTTACTTAAAAGTTCAGCTGTTTGGTTGTCCATGCTACATTTCAGTAAAAATTTCCTTTGGCTGTGGTTAAAAATTCCCCCTTTTGTGTTAAAAGTCCATCTTTTTTGGTGTTTAATTATAAATGTTTCGGTTGTTAATTACTTATTTTTCTCCTATTATTACTTAATTATTGGTAAAGTGCAAAAATTTAGAAAAACTTCATAGATTAGTATATGTACTATTATATAATTATATTTACCCATAGAATGAAGAGCGATTGCCAAAGTGAAAACTACAATATAATCGATAATCATTTTTTCCAAGCAGAGAAAAAACTAATTATACTAGTGTTTTATTACAAAATATAAGTGTTCAAAGCCTTTATCTTATCGATTCTAAACGGCAAACTTGGTCTTCTTGAGTATTTATATTTTCTAAAAAAATTTCCAGAAAAAATGTATATATAACTTTGGCAAAACTGACATCATGGATTTTTACACCACAATTTTATCTTAGGTAAACGAACCAGCAAATGATTTTACCCGCAAACTAGAATTTGATCAAAAGAAAAATTTTTAATAAAAGATTTATATTGATCTTTAATAAAATATTTTTTAAGAAAGCTTTTTTCTCTGATAGAAAATATGATTTTTAAATGACACCAAACTACACATTTTCTTAAGAATTGCTCCTAAAATTCTTGGAACGAGAATATTGTAAAAAAAGCTCAGCTTTTATTGTTAGCGTGAAGAATGACTTCAAATTTGAAAATTCAGAAAAGATATCGCGGGTTACCGCTGGGGGCCAGCCTAAAAAGTTGAAAGGTCACGCAAAAGCGAGCAAAACACGGTCCGTCACACGGATTCCCACCACGTGACCCCTGCCCCGCTCTCAAGTCCTTCCCTCTCTATTTCTTTTAATTAGATTTATAAAATATTTGATTTTTTGTGAAAACGACATAAGCTCTAATTGAAGGTCTAATAATAAAACAATTGACCTGGAAATTACCTAAAACAGAGCTGTATCTTTTTTTTATTAGTTTTTAATGAGATAGCTAAAAAAGGTTTTTTTTTCAAGCTTACTGGAATTAGGATCAAACTCATTCGATAGGAACTCTCCGGGCAAAATTGGACATTTATGAAACCTTTTAAATTAACAAACACGACCCATAACAAGATTTTCAAGATGAAAGTAGCTTCACGCGAATTTTTCTGGACTGGAATACATCCATTTAACCTGAAGGTTTTCACGGACACTGAGTTTGCACCTTCCTTGATTACGGATCTACCACCGAATTGAGTGCAGAAAGTTGGTGTACCTAATGCTACTTCTTCCATTGAAGGACATGAGTTCATTAAATTAAAAGATGATAGACAAAATGTAACAGAAGAAAATTTTGTTGAAGAAGCTGAATTTGTCTCAAATCTTAAATAACCTATATCACTACCCGATTCTACACAGCGCCGAATTACTTCACAAAAAAGACAATTGAGCACTCTGGAATCCCGACCGGCGATAAATTCTATCAAGCTTCAAAGCGTATAGCTCAAGAAGAAGAGGATGACAATGTGAAAAAGGAGCAAAAACAGAAGGAGAAAGTAAAGATAAAGGAACTCAGTGAAGCGAAAGAAAGGACAATGTTAGCTTAAAAGGATTTAAAAGAAAAAAGATGAATTTAAGAGGAAAAAGGAAGTAGGTGAGGAACATGAAAAAAGAAAGAAAGCGAAACAAAAGCTGGGAACAGAAAATAAATATATAAAAGAAAAATTTTAAGCAAAAAAGAAGTGAGAAGGAGAAAAATTAAATGAAGAAGACAGGACCCGGACATCGAGATTTAAACTGTGAATTTGTCGCTGTAGTATATTTTGAGAACAAGATCAACAACTAAGGGCATTTAAAAAGAGGATAAAGATTGAAGCTTCGAGGAACATATTGTATTGACTTTTTTATATAAATACATGTTACATAAAAAAATTAATTTTTTGGTGCAAACGATTCCAATTTACACGTCAAGTACATATTCAACATGAAAACTCCCTGCGATTGGGCGGCATACACCTACTGCAATGTCATTGATCTCTTTTCGGGTCAACATGGCAACCATGCCGCTTAGCATGTTTATTTTTGCCCGTCTCATATATCGAACTTTCTTATCATAAACATAAATTCCAGAAAGAGTATTATAACTCTCCAGTATCGCAAACACGTCACCATCCAATGTTGCTATAACAATTTGTTCGTTGGTTGGCATATTTGCAAAAAGGGCATCATTAATTCTCATTTGCACTGTTGTATTCGGAGGAAAAGTGTATCTTTGAAGTTCGAATACCAGGTTCATATTCCTATAGGGAATGAGCCGAAGGTTCCTAAGTTGCTCAACTCCACAGCCACTTCCATCAGGAGAAGGAAGCCTTGTAGGTGTGGCTATGTACCTTGCAGGAAGAGCTATGGATCCACCAGGTCGAGACCTGGAACTGTCAGGATGATGCCTGGACTTGGGAGAAGAAGACCTGAATCTAGAGCGAATAGGAGCTTCGACAGGAAGACGAGAATTCTTAGGTGAATAATGTCTTTCAGAAGCAGAAGAAGGTACGCCTCGAGAAACATTAGAAATGGGGACGCCATTAGGTAGACATTCAAACTGCGAACCTAACTCTGTAACAAGAAGGAGAGGATTAAATATTTCTACGATTGTCTGTGATGAATTAAGGAGAATATTTTGACTTCAGGCTGAGAAAAGGATGAACATTTTCCTGGGTAACCCCTTTAAGAGGTTGACTAGCAGTAGAAAAACTGTAGAATTAAAAATGTGCTAAACAAAAAAGAAAAAGGCAGTCATGTCTTACAATAAAATAGTTTTATAATTACTAATTATTATAATTATAACGGTAATTTCCTAATCCTTCATTATTTTGTCAAAATCCTGTGGAATTTCGTTAAATTATTTCTGTTAAATTTTCAGTTAATGCTTTGTTGCTGATTTTTAATAAACTAAAATAAAAAATGTCCTCAAAATACGAACAACTAGAGTAAATACGAATTTTCTTGTACACTGAGAATCTAGTGCTTGGATTATTTTGCTAAGACAAAATTTCTCCGTGGAATTTAAATGGTAAAAAAAACGATTTTCAAAAACAAAACAAAAATGTCTTTCAAAGTAGAAGTTAATTGTTTTGTTAAAAAAAATTTTTTTGAGCGTGAAGACCTGTTCAACCATCTGAGTGATGTACGATATTTTATTCGAAATCAGCATTTCATGAGACTGTAGGGCCGTCTGAAATCTAAGGCCTTATATTTAGAATATATTGGAATGTGAAAAAATACGACTAACGTGTGATGTATCTACTTGGCTGTAATTGTTAGTATCGTATGGCCCAAAGTTTGAAAATTGTTCGGTTCAAGCTAAAGTAATATATATGTATGCCTACAAAAAATTAGATAACTCTCAATATTTTAGTTTGTCAGCCTTCAGAAATAATACTATTCTAGAAGTTGTAATAATGCTTACTTTTATGGCGGCGTTATAGGATTCTAAGACGGCAAATGTGCAGGAAAGTAATTTTTCTGGGATTAAAATTAAGCTTTTTTTAGTAAAAATTGAAGATTATTTGCAAAAAATTCGTTTTCTTGCTTCCGAATAGAATATTTATCTAAAAGTTAAACTATTTTGTTGCAAATTTGTCTCTTTTACTTTAAAGTTCAACTATTTGGTTGTCAATGCTTCATTTTAGTTAAAATATATACTATTCTATGACTATATTTACCAATAGAATCAATGACTATTGCCAAAGTGAAGACCAATGTATAATCGATCATCTTTTTCTCCAAGCAGCGGAAAAACTAATTATTCTACTGCTACATTATAAATGATATATATCTAAATTCTTTACCTTATCAATTATAAACGTCAATCTTGGCATTCTTAAATACTTGTATTTTATAAGAAATTTCAAAGTAAGATTGATATCCCGGACTTTTTGGCCACAAGTTTATCTTAGGTAAATAAAGTGGCAAATAATTTCAGCCTCAAGTTATAATTTATTCAGATAAAAAATTTTTACTTTAAAATTTTTTCAATTCAGTATAGGCGTTTTTTAAAATTAATTTTCGAAAATAGCTGAAAATTTCAAATGTTTAAATTTGTGTAAAAACGACAAAAGGTACAATAAAATCTTTAAAGACGAAATTATTGACCTGAAAATTACCTAAATGCTAGAAATGGAATCAAAAACAATTAATAGGCAAATCTTGCCATCTACGGAGTGGCGAACTTTAAACTTCATGTTTCGTTTTAATCCCTAATTCTGAAGGTATTATCATGGATGCATTTATAATAAACGCGTCCACAGAGATATTATTTTAGTTTAATGGCATAAAGTCTGTGTATTAACAAATATTGTATGTAAAATAAGTATTTTTCTCCAAATAGAGTAATTTGTTCGCCTACGTATTGATTTAATTACTTGAAACATATGTATCTTCTGATAAGTAAAATAATGTTAATAATTGAAAATAAAAATTAGCTTCATGTGCAGAAATATACTTTTCGAAATAGCTTCGTACACAATACTTCCGAGAAAACTTTTTTAAATTTATGATTTACTAATACACTAATTAAATTAAATTAAATTAATATAGTAATTAACTAATATAGTATACAATCTGGTAAAGATGTGATGAGTGGTGGCGATCAGACTTTCTAGGTACTGGCTGTGTTTACAAATAATGTTTTCAGTTATATTCACATGGAGTTTAGAGTAGTCAAATTTAAACAGTGATATTATTCACCAAACAATTTGAGACCGTAGCTTCACTGAATTGAAAATAGAATTACATAAGGGTAATGATTCTGAAGAATTCTCTTAACTTGGCAAACAAGATGAAAGCAATCACTCATGTGCCATCTCTGTTTTTTGACAACTCCTTTTCGCTGATCAAACGACCAAATACCGACATTGAAAGGTTCGGCAGATTTATTAGCATTGAAATAACGAAGTAACTAACGCCCTGAAATTTCTGCTTAAATAAGGCCTCAAATATTAGGGCAGGAGCCGCTACAGGCAGGCATCCAATCTTTGACTATAAAAGGGACTATAAAATTCTTATACGTGGATAAAACAGGGTCGAGAGGGAGGGATATCAAGTTAAGGATAACAATATTGCGGATGTTAGTTTGCCTTTGGTGAACTAGGCGTGGTGCTAGCTCTGGATCTAGCGGCCAGTCAGCCGTATAGTTTACTCATGTCTTGACGAATGATTCTTTGTTTAGATGACAGTGATAGATTAAACTTCTTTATTTCGCCTTTAATGAAATTTTTCCACTTATTTATGCCGTTCATATAGAGTAAAAGAAAAAGTGAGATAAACAAAAAGTTGGGGATGAGTACGTCTGAGTATGTTTTTGCTTTGTGTTGGGGATAGGAGGTATGAGGATGAGGGAAGGAGAGTGAGCGCAGCCCGAAGGCTATAGAAAAGAGAAATTAAAACTGCGAATTGCGATGCGAAAAGGTTAAGTCGGGACCCTTGAAAAGCCTAGGTAGATTCGGCAGGTATCGATTTGCCCTCGGTATTTACTACCTTTGGTGCACACTTTAAACGAACTCGCCAAGTGTAACGACAATGCTCTGGTACTATCCTTTAGCGGATTCCTACGTCGTGGATCTCTACTCATCTGTCGACCGCCTCTGATGGCTACCAAATACCTTCCTTCTTTGGAAATCAGTGTAGGTTCCTCTGGATCGTAGGCTTGCGCTGGTAGGCGTGCTACTGCACCCTCAATTTGACGACTTTCGTTAAGGTATAACGCCGACTGCTGGCGCGTCCGCTGCCTCGGGGGAGACGTTCCTACAAGCTCAGACATTGAGAAGTTTCTTTCTGAAGTGTACTTCTCGGCACAAATTTTGATTGTACGCGTGACAGAGAGAGCGAGAGGGCGAGAGAGAAAGAGAGACAATGAACAAGGATAGTGAGATACAGATATTCAACAAATATTATTTAAATTATACTAATGCGGCTTTCCCCATTTTCTGCTAGTTTTTCTTCTTGTTCAACAGCTCAAGGTTTAGATTAGTTCTATCAAAAGCCAGCCTTGTCCGTTAGAAAGTGGAAAAAAGGAAGATTCAGTTCATGTTTCTTGCTAGACTGAAGGCCAACCAGGAAGGTTCTGCTGTACGTCAACCAAGGAAGATTAAAGCCTGTAGTCCGTAAACCAACCTTGCCTTAAGGCCAGCTACGTAACCAAGATGTTATTAGATTTACATAAAATAACTAATTTTTTAAAACTTTAACAAACTTGGGAAGATGCGTAAGTAAATAAGAAAGTGACGACTAGAGAATGGAAGGAAGGTTAGGATTGAGGAAGGGAAAATTTATGAGGGCTTAAAACCCGAACTTACTTCGGGAACCGAAAATTCTATTAAAGAATTTAAGGTAGAGAAATGACCAAAGTTCATGGTGTATCGTAAATCCTAAGACTGAGATCGTAAAACCACCGGAGATGAAGAAAATTTACGAAACTGGAGAAGGTTTTGCCGAAGAAACGAATGAAAAAGCACTGTTGCTCACGTATATGATTGTAAATTTCAATGAGGCTGTGGAGCTTTTTCAAAGAGTGATTGTGTTTTAAATTTATAGGCTTGTGGCTTGTGGGTTTGTTGATATTGAGCTTGCGGGTTTGAGATTTGTTAATTTGAGATTTTAGGTTCGGAGACGAAATTTATGCGGAAATTCCAGGTTTTTAACCCTTTCTTGAATTTTACTGCTGATCTTAACCCAAAACTATTTTGTGGTCCTGTGTTACGGGTGTAATGCTAAAACTGAAAAATATTGCATAACTTATATATTGTGACGTGGTAATTCTCACCAAGCCCAAGTTCATAGACTGGTCACAACTATTCAATGTCCTTTTAAGTAAAAAAAAAAGAATTCATTTAAAATCAGTACCTGGTCTATCACATAATTGAAACAAACTGTCAACTGACAAAACCACTGATTAGGATGAGTGAAAACATCTAATTATGTCAAGGAAGAGGGACCCCAACATGAATTGTCGCAACAAAGCTTTAAATAATCATCAATGATTGCTGTAACCGGATTTTTCATGAGTTTACCCGAAAACAGAAAACTATCCCTATCAGGGGGTGGAAACTACACCGGTAGAATAAAAGTAGGTGAAATAGTGTCTAATATTTTTTCGTCATAACAGTATAATATGCACCTGAATTATACTCACACAGTAACGCTCCGGCTCTTGAAAATCAAGAAACTACTCATATGAGGAGGTGGGAAATGCATCATAAAGAATTTAACTGTTGAAATTGCTACTATCAAAATGGAATTAGAAAAGCAGCTTTCTATTAAAGAACTCCCCTTGAAATATGTGGGCAACGAAGATCCTACTAAAGCTGAAGGTGTACGGAGGTTAATAAATATAAAGTACCGAATCCACTAGAAACATATCCGGATATTAATAAAAATGACGCTAACACCGAAATCCCAAAAAAATATAGCACCTTGAACCAACATAAAGACCTCTGTCCAAAATAAATATCACAAATGATCTGCGTGCACTAAAGTAACACCTTACCAGTTAGGAAGGGAAGGGGTCGAGAGCCACAATGTCGGATCAGGTTGGATATGGATGTCGACAAGGTAAAGTGCAAATTGGGTCGAATAACTCAATGTAAAAAGGAAATCGTACCAGAAAGCTGATAAACCATGTTACTAAAATTATTCACCCTCGGTACATGGATACATTAACACCATTAATATTGGATTAAATTATAGATTCCAAACGACAGAGTCTGATTTTTTGACTGCCACACTGCGAAGGTTTAAGAAAAGTAGTGCACGTAGGCAACCTAATTGAAACTTTAAGGCAGATGAAAGAAGGTTCTATCGTGTACTAAGCGTAGAGCAAAATAACCAGAAAGACGCCGAAGTTCCTCAATTGGAAGATATGACTGACTACTGTCGTTTGTTTGGAAAAAAGCTAAGGAATGTCACAGCTTTAGATGCTTCAGCCGTTTTGAAAAAGCAAAACACCTAGAAAGCTCCAGTGACTCAAGCTCATAAACATTAAAGAAATTTGCACATAGCATATACGAGGGTGGATTGATAAGTTTCCGGCCTGACCAAGAGATGGCGCCACTAGGCCTACCTTGAGGTGGCGTTCTATAGTACCATCCTTAGATAGC
>NC_046666.1:17950631-17996330 GCF_010883055.1 Belonocnema kinseyi | reverse complement strand
TCAGCCTTGGAGGAGATTATGTTGAGAAATAAAAAAAAAAATTCTTAAAAACGTTGTTTTTCTTGGTCAGGCCGGAAACTTATCAATCCACCCTCGTATTGATTGCAAGCGAGTGTTTCCTTACGTGAGGCATTACTATTCGCTTAAAATCTTGATTCTTTAGATAATCTGCCAACGCATAATTGGCTTTCCATGTCGTGCGATGATGCTTTCGGGATTATGAAAAGTCAAGGATATCTAGATCAATACGTATGAGGCCTGATACGAGGGTAGTTCAATAAGTCCTTAGAATAAAGTATAAAAACAATTTTTTTTGGGTAATTTTTTTTCTATTTTTCAACATAATCTCTTAACGAACAATTTTTTTTTCAATTGGTTATAAAAACACGTAAACTCAGAAGATGTGGACTGTGACTGCACTATATATCTAGTCGGGAGTGGTGCTGACTGAAAACAGATGATTTAGAGCGATTCGCGCGCCATCTGTAGTAGTAGCTCATCTTCTGTACATGGATGATCTGAAACTATATGCTATTTGAGACCAGAAACTGTGGCAAGTGATCGACGTCAAAATCGATGCAGTGACTGTGGGTGAGTCATATAAATATCTGCGTATTCTTGAATCTAAGGGTATTCTGCATACGATAGTAAATACAAGCTCAAAAAAGCATTAAAAAGACCGATCTTTTTCTGCTGAAACATGTGTGGAATAGAGAATAAGAACAGTTAATATATTTAACAGAGTTAAATATTACACGTGAGATTAATATGTAGTTATCGTAAATAACATTTCGCTAAAAGAGTTTTCGCGCGAAAATATCGCACGTAATATATTTTTCTCAACGCTTAGTACAAATCGCCCTCCTTTTCGATTAGCACGCCAAAAAGTGATCGCCTACGTGTCCAAGTCGATCGCCCGCTTTTGAATCCCTCTAATCTGTTACATTGTTTTGGCGCGAATGATACTACATTTGGACGAATTTGTGACTTTTTTCGAAGACCTAACTGTTCTTCTTAAGAAATGGCTGATCCCAGCAAGATTTCCATAATATAACCTGATTCCTCTTTGTCAAGATCTTTTTTGAAAAAAATATATTCCTCTTCACAGAAAACACTTCAGAAACTGAAAATTTTAGAACTTTAAATTTTCATTATTATCTGAAGTTATTCAAGTCAAGAAACATAATTGCAGCGACATCTTTTAGATTTTTTTTATTTAGTTTCATCATTAACGACTTTTATAACTTTCTACGATGCGTACATCCAAATCACGAACTTATACTTCTATGTTTGCATATTTGGGGAAAATAAATGTTGGGAGAAACAAAATTTGAGTTAACTGACACCTTATACTCGCTAACAGGCTGACCAAGTCGGCTGATACTGTTAGCGTGAAAAAACATAAATCACTCACACATAGTCTTATTTCTTATGAAAATAAAAAAACGGATTGAAACATATTGTTTTAACTCTGCTATTTGGAATGCCATGTTGATACCCAAACATTTTTTCCAGTCAGTCAATCAAATTTCCACATTTCGGGTATCTGAAGGTTTAGTAAAAAATCATTTACACCTCATGGAATATGTATTCTCATGCTGTCAGCAGGAAATGTTGAAACCAGGCACAGATCTCGGAGGAAAGAAAAAACCCCCTTCTTCAGTAACTGCCGATAATCTGGCTAATAAAGTAGAGATAATTTATATGAAAACGTCTATCCAAACTGTGTCACATACTTGAGTGTTTCAAATGATAAATGATTACACAGAACCACAAAATGGTTTTGAGAGTTTACTGGGATTCTAATAGGTTTAATTTATGGTTGAAGGGTCATCTTAGACTACAAATGGAGAAATTGGTATAATTTGTGGTTGGTGGGCTTAAGGTTTGTGAGTTTGGCGCTTATAGGCTTGGGGTTTGTGAGTTTGGGGTTTGTGGGTTTCTGATTCGTTGGTTTAGGATTTGTGAGTTTTTCGGTTTGAGGTTCGTGGGTTTTCGGTATGTTGGTTTGGGGTTTGTACGTTTGTCGATATGGATCTTGTGGGTTTGGAATTTAAGAATTGGGGGTTTTACGTTTATAGATATGGAGCTTGCAGGTTTACGATTTGTGGGTTTGGAATTTGTGGAATGAGGGGTTGTACATTTGTGGATATGGAGCATGTCTGTTTGGGGTTTGTAGATTTGTGGATATGGAGTTTGTGTATTTGGAGTTTGTGGGTCTTGAGCTTGAGAATTGCGAGTTTATGGGTTTTGAGCGTTTTGGTTTAGGGTTTTTGGGTTTGTTGATATGGATCTTGTGGGTTTGTAGCTTGTTGGTTTGGGGTTGGACTTTGTGGGATTTGGGCTTGTTAGTTGATGGTTTTTGGTCTTGTTAATTTGGGGTGTGTAGGCTTAGGGACGAAATTTATGCCGAAATTCTAGGTTTTTAACCATTTTTAACATTTTATTGCAAATCCTGAATCCTGATGTGAGTCTGCCAATCTTAGACTGCTATAGAAAAAAGTAAATATTCTATTGATGTTTTCACTAAATTGTTAGTAAATAGAGATTTTTTGCTTGTTTTTTCTTTCTCCTCGCTTCTTTTTCTAAGGCTATGTGCATGAATGAATAAATACGGAATTTAAAGTGTTAGCATTAACGCAATAATTATTAATAAATATATAAAACTTTCGATTTTTAAATTGAAATATTATATTATTGTCTGAAAGTTCATAATTTTTAGTTTAAAATTCAACAGTTCTGTCAAATTCTTCTTTATTGTAGATGTTATTGTTTGATTGGTGATTAGAAAGCTTTTGTATAAAATTCTTCTTTTTTCTTAATTCTTTGTCAAGATTTGATATTTTTGCTTTAAAAAAGCAAATAGCTACAAATGATTTTCTTTCAGTTAAAAATTCCACTTTTTTATATTAAGTTAACTGTTTCTTTAAATGACATTTTTTTTGAAAATTACAATTTCAAGGATAATTAGTATTTTTGGTTTTATAAATTTAACAATTTGTTGAAAACTAATGCTATTTAGTTTAAATTGGATAATTTTTGCTTAAAATAGTATTATCTAGTTAAAAATTAAACTTTTAATGGAAAATTTTTCTTTTTGGATACAAACTTATCTCTTTACTTGAAAATTATACTTTCTTGGTTGAAAATCCTACTATTTTATTGAGAGCTTAACTGCTTAGTTGAAACATCGTTTTCTCTTTAAATTACCTTTTTTTAAGTATACCTTTTGAAAGCATTATTTCTTCATTAAAAATTTATTTTTTCAGCTAGGCATTAACCTATTCGTTTGTCGTTAAAAAATGTATCGTGAGAAGTTGAAAATACAACTATTTGATAGAAAATTGTATTATTTTTTTGTAAATCTTTTTTAACTAAAAATTTCCCTTTTATTATTCCTTAATTATTGGTGGAATGCGGAAAAAATAATGATATTTTGTAAATTACATATACTACGATATTATTGTATTCACCAATCAAATTAAGGATGATTGCTAAGGTGAAGACCAAAGTATCAACGATCATCATTTTTTTCAAGCAGAGAGAAAACATATTATCTTAGTGGTTCATTACAGGTGATGTGCGTACAATGTCTTTAACTTATCGATTGTAAGTTTAAAGGTTGGCAATTTTTAATATCTATATTTTAGAAGACAATTTCCAGAGAAAAAATTATTTGCCAAATTTGGTAAAACTTATATCGCGGATTTTTACGCTATAATTTTATTTTAAGTAAATAAACAAGCAAGTAATTTTTGCCGCAGACTACAATTAAATATGATAATAATTTTTTCTAAGAAAAGATTCATAATTATATTCAATACAATTTTTCGCAATAAATTTTTTTTCTCTGGTAGAAAATGGCATCGAAGTTTAGTTAAAATAATAGATATGATTTAAATAAATCGCCAAACTGTATATTTCCTTAAAAGTTGTTTTTAACAATCTTTAGGAAATTTTCTTCACATGGTGCTCAGATTTTGTTAAAAGCGTAAAAAATGACTTTAAAACTTTAATTCTTAAATAAACCACACGAGATGTAAGGAAAAATTTCAATAACAAAAGGATTCACCTGAAAAATGTTTACAAATCTCTTGTATACCATTTTCGAAAAGAAGAATACTTTTTATCTTGACCATGAAAAATGACACAAAATATAAAAGATTTAAATTTTGGTAAATATGACGCAAACTACCATCAAAGGCCTTTTGAGAACATTTTTTTCATGGAAATGACTTATATATTATAGGTGGAACATTTTTTTGATGACATGCGTGACTTTTGTTATACTGTTATTGAAAGAAATGTCTTTCCGAGTTGTTTCTTTAAATTGGGTCAAGTATCAACGAGAGGTAGATTTTTCCTGGTTGTGGTATGAATAAATAGAAAAGGATGTTTTTCAACAATACTGGAAGTGGGTTTAAATATAATTCACAAAAAAATTTTGGCCGAGTTGAAATCTGGAAATGGAGTCAGATAAAAATAAGAGGTAGATTTATCCTAGTTAGGGCAAAGTAACCTAGAAGCAAATTTTTTTTAACACTGGCAAAGGGTTCCAGTAACATTTAAATTGCTCTGAGTTCAAATATAAAAAAAATGTTTCTCAGTTGAAATCTGTAAATAGTTGCAGATAAAAATGAGAGGTAGATTTATCCTGGTTGAAGTACAACCGCGTAGAAACAAAATTTTTCTATAACTGGAAAAGGGTTTTGATAATATTTAAATTGTACTGAGTTTATGTGTAATAAGAAGTAATTGTTTTTTTCAAAATAGGTCTGGAAACAGCGTCAAACATGAACGAGAGGTCAATTTTTCCGGGTTCTGGTATGATCAAATAGAAACGAGTGTTTTTTTTTAAATATTGGAAGTGGATTTAATTATAATTATTTAAAAAAATGTAGCTGAGTTGAGATCTGGAAATGGTGTCAAATAAAAATTAGAGGTAGATTTGTCCTGGTTGGTGTACAATCACCTAGCAACACATTTTTTGCCCTAAAAAAGGGTTTCAATAAAATTTAAATTGTGATGAGTTCAAATGTGATTGCGAGAAATTGTTTTTCCAAATTAAGTCTCGAAAGAGGGCCAGATATGCCAAATAGGTAGATTTTTCCGGGTTATGGTATCATCAAATAGAAACAAGTATTTTTTAAATAATACTGGAAGTGGGCTTAATTATAAATAATAAAAAACTGTTGCAGAGTTGATATCTGGAAATGCTTGCAGATCGAAATGAGACGTAAAATTATCCCCGTTGGAGTACAACCGCGTAGAAACAAATTTTTTCTATACCCTGGAAAAGGGTTTCAATAATATTTTAATTGTCCTGAGTTCAAATGTAATAAAGAGTAATTGTTTTTTTAATTAAGTGTGGAAATAGGGCCAAAAATGAACGAGAGGTACATTTATCCGGGTTGGTGTATGGTCAATTAGAAACGGGTTTTTTTCACAATGCCGGAAGTGGATTCAATTATAATTAATAAAAAAGTTGCTGTGTTAAAATCTGGAAATGGTGGTGTAATCCCATCTGTCAACAAATTTACAAAAACACAAAAAACCCAAAAGTAACATTTTACCCCAAACTCATTTGACTTTATCAAAAAGATACAATAGATTCAAATTTAACCCCAAGATATCATATTGAATTTTGACCTAACACCTCTTTTTTAAAAAGTTTCAATCTCTGATACAATTGATATGATTATTCTTTTGCGAAATTCGTCTCCGACCTCACACCTTTTAGTAAACACTGTTTCAATTATACTTATTTCTCTTTCAATAACTAATTCTCTGACCGAACTTCAGGAGCAGCAATAGAATCTTCTATCTCACCTGTAATAGCCAACATCTTTTTGGAGCATCTAGAAAACAAAATCTTCAACAAATCCAAACTTGAACCAGAATTCACTACGAAAATGGTACAAAACAGAAAAAAATTTTTCTTGGACGAGATCTGCTAACGCATTATGACATAAATTTTATAGAAAACTCACGCATACAAACAGATACCTACATCCCTCCCCCATCACCAGCCATCACAAAAATCATCGGTCATCAACTCTGTTGTATACAGATCTATATACGTAACAGATAAGGATAACTTACAAAAGGAATTACGAAACCTTAAACAAATCCAGGTACAAAACGATTACACAAACAAACAAATTGTTAAAGCAATAGGCAAATACACTGACATAAACAAGTGAAACCAACCTAATAAAGAAATAGAGAGAGAAAACGACCACTATCCTACCCTACATACGAGCAGTCACAGAAAAATATAAGGAATCCTCAACAAACACAATATCCAAATCATATTCAAACAACCTGCAAAATTGAACTACTTATAAATATCCCTAAAGCCAAAAAGGATATAATTTGTTAACTCTATCAACAAATAATTTAAACAAATGTTTGAACAGTTTTTGGCAGAAAAGAACAGAATTTTCTTTTGGTTGCTTTCAAAGCTCATTGATTTATTTTCGTTACCTAACATAATTTGTTAACTTGAACCAAGAATAATATATATATATATATGAATCAACAAATCCATGATCTGAACATTCCAATGTAAAGTAATACAGTCCTTGCTTAAGGCCGAATAAGACACCTGAAACTGTTGAAATTATGCATTTGTTTATAATAATTGTGGAAAAAATTATCATGTTATACCAGCTGACAAAAATAGATCAATTTGCATGATGAAAAATCTAAATAAAATCTAAAATAAAATTTTCAATTAAGAAAATGGGTCATTTTGAAAAAAAAGCGATTTTTTTTATTCAGTTCGCACGAAAATCGAACAGAGATTTTTCTCCTAAACAGGTATGAATCAGAGTTAAAACGCGATTTGGGTCATCAACTTTAATTTTAATTAAATTAAAAATTGATGTTTAAAACATCAGATAAATAGACGCACACACTCCTACACACACATACACACATAGAAGCGTAAATTCAACCGTGCAACCTCCACGTGGTACTCTTGGGGTATCGTTAATCCCGACTGTAGTAGAAATCAAAATTTTTTCTACTTTTGGAAGCCTTCAAAAAAATCAAATTAAAAAAAAAATTGTGGACAATTTTTGTTTGCAAATTTCAGCTGTACAATCAAACGTCGTTTATCGCAACTGCTTCGAAACGTAAACATCTTGTCTATAGCAACTCGAGAGAGGACCCCGCCACTCGATGTATCCGGAAGGTGGTCTCACAATACATTCCCGCTTCCGCGCTCACATTGGCTGTACGGAACATGTGATCATCAGAGGTCAAAAGATTGACCGTTTGCAACAAGAAAACGGTTTATCAAGCAGCAATGCAACTTCGTAGGGGTTTTGGAGGTTACTTAACTGTAAAACCCACACGCAACATTATTCTTTTCGTGAAGATTTTAAATTTAGGCACTAATGTTTTTTTTTGTTCTCTTTTATTTAAAGTTTGATATTCCAGTGAAAAATGGTCATACCGCGATTAAAAAAAAATTTGATACTTTTTCTCACATTACTTGTTGAAATTGCGCGGAACTTGTAGCTCCAAATTTGTTTTGCCAAAGGATATCAAAACTAGAAACTTAAAGCTTTAAACCATTGTGTTCAAGACCTGTACATGACCATTTTTTACTGAAATACAAGATTCTGAAAGATCCACTCAAAATTTGAGAAACTTTTTTGAACCTCAAATTTTTTCCATTAGCGTATGAAAAAGGAAATAAAACCACAGAAGGTTATGAACCATGTTACTAAAATCACCCAACCTCGGCACATCAAGACATTATCACCATCAATATTTAATAAGATTATAGATTCCCAACGACAGAGACTTGATGCTTTGACTGCCAGACTGCTTTGGTTAAAGGAAAGTACTGCACGAACGCAGCAAAATCGAAAATTTAAGACTGATGAATAAAGGTTCTATCGTGAACTGAACGTAGAGCAAAATAACCAGCAAGACGCTAGAACCCCTCAATTGGAAGACATGACTAACTGCAGGTGACTGTTTGGAAAAAAAATTCCAAACATTACAGTTTTAGGTGCTTCAGAGGTATTGAAAGGGACAAGTAACTGAAAGCTCCAACTTTGATTGTGGTGCACAATTTTTAGTAAAAGTACATGACGAGTGTGCATCATGCGTTTGAAAGATGTGATCAGAAGATCAATGAATACCAAGATCTAATGGCAAGCCTTATCATTTAGCGTATTACATATATGTTACTATAGATGCTGTAACCATGGCATCAAGTGTTTCCTTCCGGGACGCATGACTATTTTCTTTAAGTCTTAAAACTTCAGAAAATCTTGCTTGTCCACTTAAACAAAATTCTGAGTCACCCTATACAATCGAGATCTATATGTATAGAGAGTTAAGAGATGGAGTAAGAATCATATCGTCACTTAAGATGCATCATAGCACATCTAACGTTTTGGGAAAAACGGACTCACTGTTCCTTTATTGCGTCCCTAGAAATGCCGAATGCTGAAATGCTCTCCTGGAAAGTAAGCCAAAGTTAGATTTGCGATGATGCATCTTGTGCGAAGACATACAGGAATGTGAAGCATGTTTCGATTCATTCTATTGTGATTTCGGCTACAGGCAATGTGCACAAATTATGCACTGAACATCTTGAACATTTAGAAATAAGAAGGGTACTGGCAGCAGCTCAGAAGGCGGTCATAATTTTATACTTACAACATCGTCGCAAGAGATTTATAATATCGGATTAAAAATAACTCATAGTATTCTTATCTCATCAGTCACTTAACTTAGTCTGTGGCTATGATAAAAAACAGGTTTCACCCAAGTAACAATATAAATTAATGAGCGTGATAATAATAATTGCAATAGCAAGAATGGAAGACCAAAGAATGTGATCAGCAAATATTGTAAAATGTGGAAAGTCTCGATAATTCCAAATCACAATTAACCTTAGAAATTGCCTTGCTTTAAAAATTTGACTGTCTTATGAAGATTCGTTCAGTAATACTTTCTATACAAGTTAGAGTATATTTTAACTGCAGATACTGCAATAGATACATTTAAAGCATGAAAAATAAAAAAATCTAACTTATAAATAAATCATTTCAACCACTCAATTTAAAAAAGAATAACAAGGCTTTGCTATGTTACTGAATTGATTAGTAAATAGGTTTGATTTATATTTATAGATCAGTTTGAGGAGCGGTTAAATTCTCCACTTGAAAACACCCCGTAATTGTGGTGCGGGCCCCTACATATACTTCACCGAGTTCTTTTCGGCTCAATGTAGTAACCTCTCCGCTTTCCATGTTTAATTTCACACGTCTCATATTTTTATAATGCTTATGATAAACATAAATTCCAGCAAGAACATTATAACTCTCCAATATCGCAAACACGTCACTATCCGATGTTGATATAACAATTTGTTCGTTGGTTGGAATAGGCCTATATCGGTTATTTTGTAATAATATTTTTAATAGTTCATTGGCAGGAAACGTATATCTTCGTAATTCAAAAATTCGGTGGCGATTGTTAAATGGAATGAGCCGAATAAATCTAAGTTGCTCAACTCCACATTCTCCTCCGCCCGGAGCAGGAAGTCTTGTTGGTGGAGCCATGTACCTGGCAAAAGGAGCTCTGGCCCTGAGAGTAGAAGACCTTTTCCGGACAGGGCGAGGAGTTTCAGCAGCAGGAGGAGAACTTTCAGGTGAATCATGTCTTTTAGATGAAGAAGAGGGTGCGTCATGAGTAACATTAGGAATTGGGACTCCATTAGGTAAGCAGTCAAATTGCGAACTAAACTCTGCAAGAAAAGAGCAATGGTTTTTTGAAATATTTGTTTCATAAGTAAGTGACCATATTGTTAGGTAGGATCGAAGATAGGAGGAAAATTTGACTTTAGCAACTTCTTCGAAGATTTACTAGAAATGTGAAGAAAACATCCTTTCGACTTTAAATTGTAAGTAAAAAATAAGAAATACGATTCCTTATTTCTTTACACATGAAAAATTATATGTTAATTTTTTTTAATGCTTAAATAATGAAAATTAGTGATTTTATTTTTCAAGCGCAGCATCTAAATAAACACTTTAAAATTTTCCCCTTGTATTTCTTTTATACTCTTGTTTGAAGATTTCTTTTGTCAATAATTATAACCCAATAAGAAAATTTCAAAAATTTGTTTGTACTTGGTTCATCAATGTGGATGCAACTTATTGGTTAAAGACGGGCCTACGTTATTAAAAAATTATTTTATTAGTTAAAGATCAGTCTCTTTGGTGGTTGTTCGACCAATATTGTTCAAAACTATTTTTTTAAGTTTCATAACAAGAAATTAAACTATTACTCTATTAATTCAAAATTCATGAGCGCGAGTTCAAAATTAAACAATTTGGTTTCGAATTTATATTTTTTGTTTTTCTTTTTTTATTAAAAAAATTAATTTTCTTTATTTAAATTATAATTAATTTATGACAGGTTGTAAAAGTAGTTTTAAATTTATTTTGTTACATTAAGTTTCATCCCTTTCTTTTTTGCTTTCTAAAAATAAATTTTCTCTTTTAAAAGTTGAAATGGTAAATTTTAAGTTGAAAATTTTGTCTCTTCCTTGGTTTGAAGTTTATTCGAAATTACACATTTTAGTTTTATTTCCCTAGTTAGTGTATGGTTTTTTCTGAAATATAATTTTTTCAACTGAAAATTTGGTAAATACATTCTTGGTTAACAAATTTTTTTTGTATTGAAAATTAATTTTTGTTGATGGAAATTCGTATTTTTTTGTCATTAGTCAACCTTTTTCTAAATTGCGTGAATTTTTAGCTTGAATAGTGGTTTTTTTAAAATTGATTTTTTCCGCGAAGATACCTGTCAAATAATCTGAGTGATGTACGATATTTGATTCGAAAAAAGTAGTTTATGAGACTGACGGCCTGTCTCGTAAGTAAGTCATGATGTGTGAAATATCTTTTGTCGTGAAAAATACAACTAATGCGGTACTTATCTATTTGATTTTGAATACTGCTTTTTGGTTAAAAGTTAATTTGGTTTTTGTTAAAGGTTCAACATTTTGCGTCGAAATCCACCTCTTGTAGGAAAATACAAAATATTTTAGAAATTATATATGTAATATTATACTATTATATTCACCAATAAAATAAAGGGCGATTGCCAAGATGGAGACCAAAGTGTCAGCGATCATCATTTTTTCCAAGCTGCGAAAAAACTAATTATTCAAGAGCTTCATTTTGTTTGATATATGCCCACAGTTTTTATCTTTTAATTTATCACCATTAATTTTGGTCTCCTAAAATTTTTATATTTCATGAGACAATTTTCAGAATAACAATTATTCGCCAAATTCGATAAAACTGAAATCAGGGATTTTTACGCTATAATTTTATCTTAGGTCAACAAACTAGCAAATAATTTTTATCGCCAGCCAAAATTTAATCTGATCAAAGTTTTTTACAACACAAGTTTTTTAATTTAATACAATGTGTTTAAATGAAGTTTTCTTCTCTAAGAGAAATTTAAAAAAGTTAGGTAACATTTCTCTAATGAAATTGAAGACAACGCAAAATTGCCCTTCTTCGGCGTCTGTCCGTGTGTCCGTCTGTTGACTTGAGTCTGTAGTCTGTACATTGCAGACACGATAATAAGGCATAAAAAGAAAAAAAGAGTTCGTAGAATAGCTATTTTTAATGAAAATTTAAAAAGTGAGCGAATTTTAAAAATCAACTCAACCTAAAAAGGAAAGAGAGAGAAAAAGGACCATCATTCTAACCTGTATCCAAGGCGTCACAGAAGAAACAGAATGTTCCAGAAAGTTCACATCCAAACTACATTTGAAGCACCTGCAAAAACAGGACAACTTCTAAACAATCTTTAAGACAAAAAAGCACTTCTTGGGGATCCAGAAGTACATAGCATCCCTTGTTTTTTTTTAAACAACCGTCAATTCATATCTCCCTACCTTTGCTCCTATTTTTTCGTGTTCTAAAGATTCTAATTGTTTCCCAAAAATCTGTCATGCTACTGTTTTCTTCGACTTCTTCCCACTTCCCCTCTCTTTCTGTTTTCTTTTTTCTTTTATACACTTCATTTATTTTACTTTTTTGTTTATTTAATTTAAACTGATCATCCTCGTATTTACTATTCCGATATTGAGTAAAGATTACTGAAAGATGATCTGAATCTATTCGGACTTCCACACTGATTCCTCTGACCAGAAATTCTTCCTCTATTCAAAAATTAACTATGTAATCTAGAACCGATCCGTCCCCTCAGAAATGCTTCAATTTGCTATCTCCATCACCCATTATTCTCTTATTTAGAATTTGTATTCCTTGATTATCGAGGATCTTAGAAATTTCCTTAAGATGAAATGTAATTTACTTTCTAGGTTCTCCAGAGGTTATTTGAAAACCCTAGAAATTGCAAATCCTTTCGATTTTATAAAAAGTTCTTTACATTTTATGGTATCCTTTCAAATAAATTCAAATATTTGATATCCTTTGAAAATTTAAAATTTAAATTTGAATGTGCGCTTGAATAATAAAAGTATTGTATAGGACCAAGATTGATAAAATTAAACTCTTTTGCAGCAAACATTATTTAAGATGGTATCAACTAACTGACAAATGATATGTAAATATCACAGAAGAATAAGCTTGACGCTTATAATAAATAAGATGAAAACTGTGGGGCATATTATATAATCTTTAATGAAGCACTTAAATAATCATCAGTTATTCTTGTCATCGAATAATTGTTTTTATTATAATTATATTAACAAACAAACGGCATTCCAAGGGTAACGATGTACTTTATTCGGAAATCTACCATTATTTTTTTACTAGCCTAAATTAAAAGTAGCAAAATTAGCCCTTGGTTGGACAATAATAGTAACATAATAGTAACATATTCAACATCCAAAAGTTTGACTCTATAAGTCGACCCAAATCCAATAAATTTAATTCAATTAATTGAAATTATCTTTGTTAGCTCATGGGTAACTGAGGATAAGAATCTTGTGCTACTAACAACATGAATCACAAAGTTTCAGAGTTCAGAGTAATCTTGCTCTACAAACAATTTGCTACACGACAATGTCAATAAAATTAAAAATTAAGGGTCGCTTGAATAAAGTAAGAATACACACACCGGAAAGATTCATTAAAAAAACAAATTGGAGTCATCCTCCTTAGATTAACTATCAGCGTGGCTCGGCATCAGTTCCTTTACGAGAGAGCAAAGCTACGACCCTGTTCTTTCCATGATGACATTTTTTATTTAAATTGGCGATTACTATAGCAACTTAGTAACTTAGCCACCAAATGCGCAGTTATAGTGATTTTACTTATCAGTTTTATTGGACTGAGAAACAAGTTTTTTTTCCATGAAAACTGGCAAATGAAGAATAAATATCTCAAGACGACAAACTTGACGCTTATTAGCGATTAGATAATGCTTTAAAATATTCTACAAAATATTTATCCAAGCACTAAAGTAAAGATTATTCACACTTTCAACTAAATTCTTATGTATAAAGTACATTGATCAGTTTTCCACTACTTGTCAAAAATGATGATGGTTTATATTCTGGTCGCAAGCTTGACAATCTTCCTTTATTTAATTGGTAAATATAATAATATAATAATCACACACACACACAACCACACGTGAATTATAATTCTTGTGCATCGCACAAGTGTTGAGGTTATGCAACGCATCTCGTGTGAGCGATTTGCAGTCAATGTGCAGGCATCAGATAGTTAGAAGAAATAATAATGTTTAATAATCATTTAATAATTATGACTGAAAAAATTAATCTCTTTACAAAGGTGTTGATATTTTTTTATTGAAAACAGGTGAATTAGATAAGAAATTATCCGATAGGAAATAATTTTTTTCAATCAACAAAACATGGGAAAGACTTCTTGGACCTTTCAGATGTGTAGAAGAGATTTAAGTTTAGAAAAATTCACTAATTCTGCAAACCAGAAATTTGCTGAGTTGTAAAAGAAAAAATTGTGTACTAAAGTAGTATATAATCCTCGTTTAAATATAAGAGTATGACTTAAGAGTGGCGCTTCTTTTAATTCAACAATTTTCAATAAAAATGCAATTAAAAATTCTACAGCCAGCAGCGCACCGCATCGCATTAGGAACCAGGTCTTTAAAAACAGCCTTGAGATTTCTTTTATAAAGTTAATTATTATTTACAAAGTCAATTATTTGTTTTCCTGAATATCAACTTCTGCGAGACTTCCTATAAATTATTATTTTAAGGACCTGATGCACCAGGAAATAGAGAGGGGCTATCTGAAACCAATTTGGAGTAAGCATTGGTGAAAGTCGGGACCAATTCCCAGAACAATTTCTGTAGGACGTCATTTTAAACACCTGGTGGGACTCTGATGCACGAGAACTATATAGATGGCATTTGGAGTCAATTTTGGTGATCCTGGATATTAATTTCAAGGAGACTTTCTGTAACGTTTTATTGTGAGAATCTGGTGCGAAACTTTGTACACTAATGTCATCATGTCACACGACTTTCGTAATAAGTTTGCTATTTTTGAGTACAGTACATTCTTGACTATATCCTTAACTATATTACTTTCTCATCAAATCTGACTGTGCATAAGAATTGAACAGTTCAAATATTTTGCCTAGAGCCAAAGGTTTTCCTGGTGTTATTTTTCTCTAATTATTGCAGTTGGAGTCCTGACCGATTAAGCTTCACCGTAGAAGTCGATCACACCTAACCTGGACATTCGCCTCATTTTCCGGATAAACCAGAGGAATTTAAAAAATAGTCCGAATAATACAGAAAAAGAATGTATTTTGCTTTAAGATAGTTGTTCTTCTCTTATTGTGTTCTGTTAATTCAGTTCACATTTTAGCGAATCAAACAGAAAAAAGGAAAGTTCTTTGAAGAAAGAAAGAAGCAATATTCCTTTAGGAAAAGTCTAAACGATAAAACATTTTTAGGCAAGCAGTACAATTTTAGTCTATCGTATGAAAGTGATGGACAAAGTAAAAAGAAAAAAAAACCTAAAAGGCGAGTTGAATCTTAGAGATTTAAATTTGACGATACAAATAAATTAACATAGATATAAGAAATGAGAAACAGTTTTTCTAATTTTTTCATGTACACTTTGAAGTCGAATAGCGTATAATCGGATAGTCGCGCGTTTTTCCAAGTGTGTACATCAAGCCGCACTAAATTCAGATGAAATTTCAAATAAAACCTTCACATGAAGCTTTCTGAATAATTTTTCCTTTCTTATCTTTTGACAAATGTCAAAAAAGTTTCCCAATGAAAGTTTCCCTTTCTTTCTCAGCCTTGCGTCATAATATTGCCATTTATTTATCAGACGCCAATTTACACAAAATTTAATTATCTCTTTCTTGTTGCAGATTTAGGTTCATCGGTCGAGCGTTCACCTAATAGTGCCTTCACTCCTTATGTTCCTCGTGGCGGAGCCTCTTCATCTTTTGAAAGACATAATTCACCTGAGAGTTCTCGTTTACCTATCAAAACTACTGGTCCCACTAGGACAAGATCTCCTCGTGGTGGGTCCACAGCGCCTTCTTCCAGATGTACAGCTGCCCCTACAATGCTACCTTCTCCTGATGGAGTAGGATATGGAGTTGAACAATTGAGATTTATTTGGCTGACTTCCCGTAAAAACCCACACCGGATATTCCAACTTCAAAAATACACTTTTCCTACTAATAAACATGTACAAATGAGAATAGGAGACAGCCGTTTTGAACCTGTGCCAACCAACGAACATATTGTTATATCCACATCGAATGGTGACGTTTTTGCAATATTGGAAAGCAGTCATTCTCTAGCTGGAATATATGCAAAAAACATTTCTTACTATCCCAAACGGGCAAAAATAAACATGTCAAGTGGCACGGTGACACCATTGACCAAGGAAGAAATCAGTGAAATTCCAGTAGGCAAACGCAACCCAATTAAAGGAACTTATAGGGTTAGGCATTCATACCAATTGTAAACCACCATCCTTTACCAGGGGTGTTAGTTCAAATTTACCGGTTTTTCAATCAAGAAAACACTTAATCCGCAAGAGAATCTCAAAAACATTTTATGCAAAGTATTGACCATTGGATCCTACACATTTTGCCCATCTTTCAGGCAAATCATGGACGTCTGGAGAGTACGGCGGGTGCGATAATATTTCCTAATTCAATGCTTCTTATGCGTTCTTCACCACTTGAGTTGTATGAGACGTTGTGTTGTCATGTTGCAGGATAACTTTGCTACGTCTTCGGGCCCATTCCGGCCGTTTTTCGATTAACGCATGATTCAAATTAATAATTTGTTGTCGGTAGCGATCTGTATTCAACGTCTAACCAGGTTTTAATAACTCGAAGTACACCACACCATACTGTTCTAACCAAACACAGAGCATAGTCTTATGGCCAAAGCGACTTGGCCTTGGAGTCGATGGGCCGACCTCACCAGGTAAAAGCCACGATTTTTTCCGCTCCGGGTTTTCGAAATAAATCCATTTCTCGTCCCCGTGACAATTCGATGCAGAAAAGATTTTCTTTCGAACCGTTCAAGCAGCATTTGACAAATGGTTTTTCGATTTTCCATTTGTCTATCGTTCCGTTGGTGTGATATCCATTTTCCATACTATTGGATTTTTCCCATGGCTTTCAAACGTTGGAAAATTGCTCCTCGGATCACATTTGAATTGACGAAACCATGTCTCACATGTTCTAATCACTGGATCATGTTCGCTATAAGTTGTTACTCGCAATTGATGAGCTTAAACTGCTTTTTTCTTTTAATGGAATAAAAAAATCAACGAATGCCGCAATTGCAAATTACTTAGAACGAAACTCGACATATTCACTGAGGTAAAGAACTATGATGTTATTATTTTGGCAGAATAGAATTGTGTATTTTTGAAGGAAATTTTTGAAGTCCATAGAAAAATATGACATAGATGCCAAATCATCGAAATGTATACAAATGTCTAGCGACATCTGTGAGTAAAACGGTAAACTTCAACTAACACCCCTGGTACACACATATACAAATAATGTTGAAACGAAATATAATTTTAGAAAACTGTAGTCGGATCAAAATGTTTCATGTAACTGGTAATTATATTAAAAATTCAGTGTGTTATGATTTCACAGCCTTGACCTTATACTAATCCTCTAGTTTTTAGACCTTGCTCACTGATTTATTTAGAGGTAGGACATTATCCTGAACTTTCAGTTTCGCTCTTTCAGTGCGATTGATTACTGTTGTTTCCGCTTCAGTTCAGATTATTCTCTCTGACCTGGATTAATTCCACATATTTCTGAAAAATCTTTCATCGAGCCATTGATTCTGAATGCAATGTAAGTATGAAAAATCATTAATTCCTACAGTGTACGGCCCTTTGAGTAATCCAGAACGAGTTTGCTTATTACCGTTGATATTGCTTCTTTCCAGTGGCAAATTTCTATTCAAGTCTGACAAACGCGTGCTAGGACCTGGGCTCATATCCCTGCAGTGTTCTGACAAATTAGAACCTAATTTCGGCTGAAATCAATAATCGGCCACTGTGCGCAGGTAGGATTTAGGGCGGAACGGGGTGTTATCGACAATTTCTAGGCTCTGCAGCACATGCTAAATAGAGAATTAACAAAGAAGGGTGTTCACTTAGCACTCGCGTACGCAGGTGACATAGTGCTGCCAGCGACAAGCAATGGGGCCTTAAAGACGGGGATGAAAAGGATGAGGAAATAGCTGAATTAGAATGGGGTAGAGCTGACTCCTGAAACGTCTAAGGTTGTGCTGTTCAGGAATAGGGATGAAGATGGTAAAGGAGGTAAGTGGAAGTGGAAAGCAGAAAAGGTACAAGGGGTAAAATATTTTGTGTACCTGGACTTCCTGTTTTCGAAGAATGGTGGGGTGAATGGTCGTATAAAAGAGAAAGTAAGAGGGGCAAGTTTGGCGATAGGACAGGAGAGGCTACGCCTGCTTTTATTGTCAGAAGGGGAATGGGGATAAAGAGTTTAGGAATTATCAGGGGGATTCGACGCGTAAAGATTAACTCGGCACAATGGTTTATCTGAACCCGGCTGAGGGTTCTGAATAAGCGAAAACAAAGCCCGCGTGATGTTTGCCTTCGAAGTTTAAATTTTAACAAATGGAGTACCGGGGATGATTATTAGAACGACCAAATCCTTGATAAATCTGATGCATTTTTAAAATCTGAACTACCAGAATTAACAATTACAGCGTTTGTGCATTTGAAAAATCATTTCGGTATCTCGAATTTTTATTCTCTATCCCACTTCCCCGAGGAAGATGTGACTTTAACAGCTAGATGACGAGCCAATAAAAAGTTTATTGTAAGCATAATTTTTTATTTAAAGTCTGTGAATACAGCGATTTCCACATAATTCATAAGCGCATTTCTAGCTACTATTTTCATGAATTAATAAGGATAATTATTATCAATAAAGGTATTAGAAATATAAATTATGTTTTTCTTGTGAAATTCAAGTTCAGTTAATTAAATGGCTCTGTCAACTAAGGAAAATATACCTCCTTTTGGTGAAATGTAATGGCTAAAACGGAAATTCAATGCGCGTCCTAATTTTATAAGTTTTTTTATAATAATCAGTTTCAATATACTCTGTGGCAAACATTAAAGATCTATTCGAAAAAATTTTTGTTTGGTTAAGTGGTTTTTCTAGGGTGAACTGTAGTGAATCACTTGTATATTATTTATAATTTCATCATCTTCTATTATTTTACACATATAATTAGTACCTAAAATCATTCCACTAAAAAAATTAATGTATAAAAGCTTGGTTGCCAATTGGAGTACGTTCAAACAGTTGACGCTTAAGATTAGACCATTTTTTATCACATTCAACACATTTTTGTGATAAATACTATATGCTGATGTAATCCACCTGAGATAAAATTGTGTGATAAAAATCCGTGATAACAGTTTTCAAGGATTTGAGAACGAGTGTTTTTCCTCAGAAGTATCAAATAAAATATTAATATCTCAGAAGGACCATACTAAAGCTTATAATCGTTTAGATAAAGCCTTAAAATATATTCTAAAATATGTAATGAAGCACATGAAAATACAGTGTTTACACTGTTAACAAAGTTCTTAATTATAACGCACATTGATCAGTTTCGACTCTACTTGAAAGAAATGATAATGGTTTATACTCTAGTCGCCACCTTGGCAATCGTCCTTAATTCTATTGGTGAATATAATAATAAAAATAAAATTAAATTGAAAATGTTATTCATATTTTAAGTTAGAGGCTGCTTACACAATAATTTTTCCCCAAAATGTGTCATTAACAATGTAATACTTGAATTTTTAACTCTTAAAATAAACCTTTTATAAAAAATATTAATAATTGATAAGATGGTCAAAACTGCATCCAAATAGTAAAATTTTTCACCGAAAAGAAGATTGTTCATCCAAGAAGGATATGCTTCTGAAAAAAGCATGAATTAATTAGAAAATACAGAAAGCTTGAACCAAATAATTAAACCTTCCTAAATCAGACTTTTCAATCGGAAAGAATTGATTTGTTACCAAAAAATAGTTAGTTTATCTTATTGAGTTCTAGTAATTCAGTTCGCATTTAGGTAAAACAAACATAGGAAGTTAAAGTTCTTTAAAAACAGAAAAAAAGAGGAATTCTTTTAAATAGTTGTAAAGAGACGAAGACGGGATAAATTGTAGTTTTTAAACGACGTGAAAGAAGATCTCCCTGCTTTAGTGTTGCGTTATAATATTGTCAATAATTCATTAAATACTAACTTGAATTATATGTTATTATTTCTTTCTTGTTGCAGATTTAAGTTCACAGTTCGATCACTCACCTAGAAGTGCCTTTATTTCTTACGTTCCTCGCGGCAGAGAAGGACACCATTCACCTGAAAGTTCGCGTTCTTTTGCCGAAACTTGTCTTCGTGCCAGGTCCAGGTCTCCTCCTGGCAGGTGCACGGCTCCTGCAGCTAGGCACCTAGCTCCACCTACAAGACTTCCTTTCGCTCATGGAAGGGAATTTGGACTTGAACAATTAAGATTTATTCGGATTATTTCCCATAAGAATTCACGACGGATTTTCGAACTTCGAAGATACACATTTCCTGAAGATAAACAACTACAAATGATAATAATAGACCGCCATCTTGAACTTCTGCCAACCAACGAACAAATCGTTATATCAACATCCAATGGTGACGTCTTTGCAATATTGGACAGTAGTAATTCTCTAGCTGGAATATATGCAAAAAACGTTTTTTACTATCCGAAACGATCAAAAATAAACATGTCAAGTGGCATAGTTACACCATTGACCGAGCAGGAGATCACTGACGTTCCTGTAGGCAAACGCCGCCTAATCACAAGGTGCTACGAAGTGGTGCATGTAGACCAATTGTAAACTGAAATCCAATACACAAATATTAAAAAATGTGACAATAAAATATCATGTTTGCAAATTTTAGTTAGATTAAAATGCTTCTAGCAACTTAAAATAATATTAAAAAGACAGTCTGGTATGGTTTTCATAGTTTTAATCTTTCACCAACGCCATTAGTTTTTAGACATTTCTAGCTAAATATCGATCAGTAAACAATACACTAAATTAAATAGAAGTTAGATCTTTCACTGATTATTCAGTGATTGAGAAATCATTCATTATTAAATTCATTGGTTCCAAGGTTCATTGTCCTTCAGAATCATCTAGACTTCTCATATTTTCTAATATTCCTTGAATTGCATGAATTTCATAAATTCCATGAAATTCTTAGATTTCACGAATTCGCATAATTTCATTACTTATTAGAATATAACTAATTCGTGAAATTCTATGAATACCTCAAATATGATAAATTCCTTTAAATAAATAAATTTCTTAAATTTCATAAACTGCTTAAATTCGACGAATTTCTATAAATCTGATAATTTCTTGAATTTCATGAATTCTTTGAATCTCATAAATTCTATGATTTTCATGAATTACATGAATTTCTCGAAATAAATTATTTTATAAAATTCCATGAATTCGTAGAATTCCATTAATTTCTTGAATTTCATAAGTTCGATTAAATCAATGGGTTACTTAAATGTCATGAATTCAAAAGTATTATTATTATTATTCCTTAATTTGTTTTTTTGACTTAAGGTCGATACAAATGAGTAACAATGCAAGATACAAACATAGATAAAAAGTAATCATGTGCAAGCAGACGAAGCAGCAGAATAAAAAGAAGTAACTAACAAAAATTGTATAAGCAAAAAAATTGTTTAAGGTTGTCAAGACAGTCACGACTCCAGAATAAATGCTCTTGTTTCTAGAATCTGCCGGACATACAATGCAACTTTGCGCAGCTCGTGTGGACAATTACAGTTTAAAAGACTCAGCCAATACTGGCTGTTAACTGTCGTGGTTGCTGGGTGACCTAAGATGATATTCTTGAGTCAGAATAGGCAGGACAAACAGCCAGCAAATGATAAAGGTCTTCTCATACTAACAGGTTGCATATAGGGCAGAGTCTAGCAGGGTCATAAGTAAATTTATATTCTCTAAAACGTATACAACCCCTGATAGAGCCCAGAAGTCTAAGTTGAACAATAATAGGAGCATAAAAAGGTAATCTAAGGTGAAGATATGATTAAAAGTCCGGATAGAGGTTAAGATGTGGGAAGACTTGAAGACTACTTGAATGGAGAAATCTTTCATAGTCGAAACGCCAGAGATAATCAGAAAAGTTATTTAGAAAAACATCCATATTTTCAATAAGCGACGTAGAATCCAATTCTACCCACATTTTCTTCGAGTTACATAGAGTGAACATATTTTTGAGCTGGAGAACCCAGTTATACTTTGGGTTGCAATCAGGTTTCAAGGACATTGCCTTTAATTTAAGAAAACATCTTTCAGGATACCTATCATCAGGCATACCCAATAACCTCGACAACCATCTCAGCGCTGACTTAAATATATCATAAGCTAACTGTAATCCACCTGCCTCTAAGCGGAGCTTATCCAGATGCGAATAAGAATTTGTATTCACATGGCTGAGCTTTGTGGTATGCCATAACTTTTGATTTTGCTTCGTTGACCGTTAAAAAATTGTTCATACAGTATTGGGTAATAAGGTTAATTTTTGCTTGTAAGTCAGCCTAAGAGTGAGCGAATATGACTATGTCATCAGCATAAGCAAGTAGGATAACGTCACATAAGTGATCTATTGAAATTCCATGCATACCATGATTTCGTAAGTACTCTTCTAGATCATATATGAAAAGTGCAAAAAGGAGAGGAATAAGGATCTCACCTTGATCGTAAGTACGAATAGACATATTAGCGTTATCATAGAGATTTTTTATAATTCGTGTAAGCTTAGTGCATATGCCTATTCTTATGAGTTTGCTCCATGGGTGACAGTGGTTTACTGAGTCGAAAGCCTTTTTAAAACCTATATAAAAAACAAAGATTCGTCGCTTTGGGATAGACAAATGGATATGAATTAAAGAAGTTAGGGTATAAATATGATCAATACAACTTCTTGCAGGCCTGAAGCCGGCCTGATTTTCTGGGATAATGTTTACCTCGTTGACACACGCTGTCAATCTCGTCAACAGGATCTAAGCAAAGATCTTAGTAATAGTATTTATAAGGGCAATTCTCCGGTAAATATGAGAGTCAGATTTATCACCCTTTTATGCAACATAAATGCATGTATTTTGGCCCAGCTAGCTAGGACTCTTTTCTCAGCCCAGATCACGCTGAAGAGGCGCCCTAAGTATCCTACCCAATTTACTGGAAGGTTTTTAAAAAAATCATTGGGAATCTTATCCTCGCCCGGTGCTTTATTGCGTTTACATTTCAATAAAGAGGCTTTAGTTTCATCAATCGAGATATCACAGTCAAATAATGGGTATTTGTTAAAAATCCGCTGTATGCAAATGGGAGCCTCAATCGGATAAAGAGAAAAAAGAAGGTCTTGCCATACATGCCTGCTTACATTGTTAGTCGAAGGAGACCGCAATCTAAATGTATTGACCGCTGCCCAAAAATCCTTAAAATTATTACAAGCCGCTAGTGAATTCATCAGTGCATATTCGTTTTGCCTCTTCTTGGACCTACGTAACTCCAGAAAAGGTCTTTCGGTTTCTAGATATTTTGCCCCCTCGGCATCGGCAAAACCCGACCTTTTAAAGACATTTGATGATTGTCTAAGGCTACGGCACGTGACTCTACATTCTTTATCATCCCAAGGTTTTTTTCCTGGGGTATGCTATTTAGGCTTAGCGAGTAAATTTAACTTATCGGAAATAGATGATATTGTGAGAATTAAATTATTATTTAGAGTATTTATCTCGCCATTAGAGTACGCTGAATTCTCAGAAATAGACATTTCATGTATATAGTCACATTTGCGGTTTTCATTTCAAATTAATTTATTGTACAATAAAAATGAGTCTCCACTAACATTTGTGTTTACCTTTATGAAATACAAAATATCAACGCGAACAAGATCGTTAACACTCATGCCCTGAAATCCAAGGAAAGTATAATTTCCAGAAAAATATTTAGGAAATCTCTCATTTAATATCATTAGCTCACTACTCTTAAAAATTTTAACGAGAATCTCTCCCCTTGCGTTTACTCCAGAATCCAATGATCTTCGCTTATACATTGCTGCAGAATTTTCGTGGAGGTATCACCCTTCCAGGTTATTTAGGTTACCGATACGAGCATTAAAATCACCCCCTAAAAACACTGTCAAATCCGGATAACCCGATATAACCCCGGAAAGGTCCTTCTCAAAAGTCTGCTCGAACAGCTTCGCATCCATAGATGGTTTAAAATAAACATTACGCAACATAAATTGAAATGCCCTTCGCCAACATTTAACAAAAATACATGTAGGAGAAATTAATAAAAACGTTGTGCATTATGTACTTACAATAGCGGTGTGATCAGGGATCTAAATAGGGAATTCTAAATTCTTCAAAGTTACCCATGTCTCGCACAGGCAGATGATGTACGAACTAAGTACGTTATTTGCGATATCAGAAAAATTCAAAAGGCCGGGAGTATTTCAGAAAAAGATGCAAAGATTGCTGCTCTTAGAAGATTGAGATATATTATCCTGATTAGCGACTTCTTTCTCTGCTGCAACTAGCTAAACCTTACCAGGCCTTGTAGGTTTTTGACCTTTAGACTGAGACTTTTCTGGCTTTGAAGCAGTTTTGCCTATAAAGAAGTCCAAGGAGCTATGCGATTCATCCGTAATGCGCTTTTGCTGTGTTTTAGATTCGTTTCCTGACGAGGAGTGTGTTTTGGTGGGAATTTGTTCATTTCCCTTTTCATTCAATAGGGAATGGACCTCCGGGCAAGAGAGCTGACGGTCCTCCAGCATAATACTGCTACCCTTAACAATCACGTTAATACCCACATTTTTTAGCTTGGTGGCAGTGTGATATAGGGCTTTTCGCTCTTGCCTTTCCTCTAGGGATCTGTCAAGTGTGACACATAGGTGTTACTCTCTGAAAGCTGCGAGTTTGTTGAGAACCTCCTGCTTCCATCTGCTAGAACTGAAACGCACCAGGACGGGCCTATTGCCTTTCGTTCTCCCCAGACGATAAATGGTGTAAATGTTCGACTTATTCAGTGAGAAACCACCGCTAGTAAGAATATTAAGAACAAATCAGAAGAGATCCCTGTTAGATTCCTCATCGTCTGACAGGTTGTGAATCAAAACATAGCATGAGCGGGCTTGCTGCTGAAGAAAGTCAACCTGTCGCTTGAGTGAACCACACTTTTCCTCTAATTCCTGATGACTTTCTTTCAGCTTTTCATACTGTGCTTTGGATGTGCCAAATTCAATCTTTCGAGCATCAAAATCGGACTTCAGTTGAGCTGTATCAGTTTTAAGAAGTTTGACGTCCTTTTTTGTTTCCTTTGTGTCGGCTTTGATGGAGTTTAAGAGTTTCAGGACATATGAATCGCCACTCATTTTTGTAAATATTAGCTACTTTCAATGTTGGAGATAAGAGCGGTCGATAATAGCTGTCAGCTCACACAAACACACACACACACACACGGACACAGCGCGCTAAGCCTGGACAAATCACGCACACTACTGACCAAATCCCCTTTCTTTTATTTTTAATTCATTTCGTATTTTTCACTTTTATTATTATCCAGTGGTAATAAAAAACATTTGTTAAAAATAATCACCAGCGTTTCGGTACTTTTACAGCAACCTTATCAAATAAAAAAAATTAAAACGTTTCTAGTTTATATTATTTGAAAGTACATATTAATATTTCTTGATTATTAAAAAATATAAGTTACTATTTATTCACTAACAAATAACCGAATTTTTTAATATTTAATATTTCTAAATAATAATTTCACAATATAAAAAATATTTCTGTAATAAGTATTTAAACAAGAATAATAAGAAGACATTCATGTGTAAAGTAATATTGTAGAAAATTTTTCATAAAAAATGATTGTGAAAAGCTTGAAAGGCAATCGTAATATTCTGAAATGGTAAACCTTTGCTATTAGATGGTTCTTTTATTATATGAAACTCTTGTATGTGGCAATCATTTGTCAATTTTATAAGACTAAGATAAAATTGTGTTGTGAAAGTCAATGATATCAGTTGCCACGATTTAGGTAAAACAAGTTTCCCCCTGAAATCTGGCAAATAATATGAATATCTCATAATGAAAAATTTAATACTTATAAATGATGAGATCAGTAGTTACATAGTTGCTTGATTCTTTACTAGAACGTATATTGATTAGTTTTTCCTCTACTTGAAAAAAAACGAGAATGGTTTATACTCTGGTCCGCATATTAGCAATCGTCCTTAATTCCACTGTTGAATATACTAAAATTTGTTTCCTTAATCTATATTGCAAATATTGTTCATGTTTTTATGGGTGAAGCTATCGTTTGAATCTTTATCTCCATTGCTAGACATCTTAAGTAGAAAATTTATTAACTTTCTCAAACTTTTCAACATGCCCTGCACTGAAAACCATACCTGAACCTCACGAGTATTGAAACAGGAAATCCCGTGGCTCAGGGGGAAACATAGGGGCAGATTTATTATTAGTCTTAAATAGTTTTCTGGAGAAACACACGTAGTGCAGGATATGTTCAAAAATATCATTCATTGAAAAATAGGAAGCTGATTATGAAAGTCATATCGATCAGCTTACGGACCCTGCATCAAGCCAAAAAAGCCATAATCTTCGTGCAATTGTAGATAATTTGTAGACTGATGGTAAGACGTGATCACTTTATCCACGGCAAAATGATATTATTACCGAAAGAGTCGCAAGAATCCTTTACAATAAAATTCTACAGGAATCTTCATAGGAACTGTAATCCAAGAACACAAAAACTAATTCCGAATTCACTCTAGGTTGTCCTCTTGCATCAAGTACTATAACATACCTTTACAGTACAATTCTTCATTAATTTTTATATTCATGATCACCGAACCTGATTCTAAATTTAGTATGAATCGCTCCAGTGCATCAAATGCTGCATCAGATGTTTAAAATAAGCTTGTAATATGGAGGCTCCTAGGAGATCATAATGAGGATTACGAAATTTGCACTAAAATCAAACTAGATAGTTTCAGACCAAGTCTTCAAAATGAACTTCTTTTACTCAATGAACAACACATTCTTAATTTTTATACATTATGTTCTTAAAACAATAATTCACAGAAAGTCTTCTTGAGTTTGATATTTCCTAATTTTGCTTTACCTACAGTTAACCTGCCAGTTTTTTTTTTATTCACGGCGTTTGATTTCATTGAGATCTTATTAATTCCATTTTAAGACCTATTAAGAACCATGAAGCACATCAAATTATATTTGTGGTTAAATGTTATTACCGTGGTTATAAAATTCTGGAAAATTTCCTCCAAATTATTAATTTCGAAACCTTATACATTAACATATGCATAGAGACTATCTTGACTGCATTCCGAGTTAAAGGTGATGACACTAGTAACCAATTCCTAAAATAATCCTTCCAGCATAAAATTTCAAACATATGGTGCGAAATCTGAAGCACGAAAACTAACTTGATAACATTCTGAGTGAATTTTGATGATCCCGGATATCAATGTCTGGAAGACTTTGTGTATAATTTTGTTGCGAAGATCGGGTTCCACATTTTGTGCAACAAAGTGGGTCGATGGTTGTGGGGGCTAAAGCGTAGACTTTGTACCCACTCCATCGGCTTGCGGGTTCGATTCCTGCCTCGCACTCTGGTAAAGCTTCGGCGGCCCATGCGGTGAACACTAGCCTAGCAAGGGAGCTGTTTATCTCTGGAGAGTCGTGGGACCGGTACCTCCAGAGAAAAAGGTATCCTCTAAGTACTTAAAGTTGTTGCTCTTGGTGGTTCGGAACCCACCTTAAACTGTGGGCCCCCCTTCCACCACCAAGTAAGTGTGTGGGGGGTGTGTACAGGAATAAAGAAGAAGGTGCAAGAAAAATGTAAACCCTTAGAGGACACATTAGAAGTTTCCAATTTGTGCAATAATGTCTTTCTTTCGCCTTAAAAATTGTCACGTATTACCTTAAGTATGAAAATTATCGACATTTTGTCGAAGATTATTTCATTCACCTTGGGCAACAACCCGAACCTACCGAGCACGACTTTCGTGATCAGTTTCCTATTTTTTTAATACAGGATATTTTTGACTATACCCGTAACTAAGCTAGTTTCTTAAACAGGTTGGCTGGGTATAATAGTTAGAGAGCCTCAGATATTTTTCCTGGTACTATGAGTTTTCCTGACTTTAACACTCGTAAGTAGTGTTGCCGTTCGATAAAATGAATGGCAAGGAAAAGGTCGAGGAACGCAAGGAAAAATAGCTCGAGGCTCCCTAAAGTAGAAGAAGGAAAGACAACGGAGAAACTTAGGGAAGAAATAAACGAATAGGGAATTATTATAATAATCATAATTCAATAGCGGATCCAGGAAGGGGCAATCAGGGCAATCACCCCCCCCCCCTGAATTCAGTAGATAATAAATAATAAATAGACTGTAGGACGTACGGCTCCTTATGTCTATTCCGATTGAGCTTATTGCCCCCCCCTGCAGCTGCCTTCTAAACTAGTCGCGCGTTAATTTCATATTTCTGGAACAGCTTCGAAGAAGTCACCCAAGGCTAATTTTCCTCTTCTTTTTAGTCTCGACTCTTAATATTGCCACACAATTGCAATAGGTTCATAAAACACCATCTTGAAAAAAGGAATCATCTTTTTTTTGGTGACACAGTAAAGTTTACAATTTGATTGTTTACCTCATGGCGACTTTATTCCTTACGTTTCTCTTGGCAGACCTCCTATTACTTTTTCTGGAAGAAATATTTCGCTTGAGGGATCCCTTTTCCTTGTCGAGCCTCCCCTTCTTACCAGGTCCAGGTCTCATCATTTAGAATTTAGAATTTATTCGGCTTATTTATCATAGGAAAATGCATCGGATATTCGAACTTTGAAAATACAATTTTACTGTCAATAAACAGATAAAAATGAGAATGAGAAAAAACCATTTTATGCCTGTGCCTAACAAAGAACAAATTGTTATATCAACATCAGATGGGGATGTCTTTGCAATATAGCAAAGTTATAATGCTCTTGCGAAATTAAACATGTTAAGTGAGATAGTTACACCATTGACCCTAGAAGAAATCAGTGAAATTCCTGTAGGTTCTCGTCGTTTAATAAGTACGTGTTACAAAGTGAAGTATTCATACCAACTATAAACCGCAATTCTTCATACCAGTATGCACAAAAATCTGCCCGCTGCAAATGTAAATTCTCATCGATGGCTGCGCGTGACTGTTGATTCCACTACAGTTCCTCATTCAAATGGAAATTGAAACATACTTATTCTTGTTGCCTGTTTTTTATTTTTTTTAAAATTTTGAATCTTGTTTTTTTTTAATAAAAAATCGACTCGTTTTGCTAAAAATTATTCATTGCAAATGTTCGCACCCTTTTTGGATAAACAACTTGTGTCTATTAATTTTTTTCATACCGTGTATCGTTTTCCAAAAAATTTAAATTGTTCGACCCTCTAACTCCTTCATCCATTCTTTCCCTAATCCATCCATGATATTAATCGCAATCTCTTGGCAGCTTCCTTCATCTTCCCTTTTTCGCCTTCATCCTTGCTGTAAACTCTCCCATGTTTCCTCCTCCCATCCACTTAATCTACACTTTCTGTTCTCTATATATTCATAACACTATGAATATATTCTCTATTTATAGAGAATTCTATCTAGTCTCTCTATTTATATTCGAAATACTTTGGTACTTCTTCCTTTTTTATCATCTGATACCAGTAATTGTATTTTGATTCCTCATTCATCGCCCATCTTACTATTAATTGTCTTTCTCTCTCCCTTTTTCCAATTCTATATAGTTTAATCTAGTCCCGTCTTTTATGTCTCTAGCATTAACGAACTCCCTTCTTTCTTCTTCCTATCTCGTTAAGTTTATCGCTTTCCCTTTTCTCTATTCTGCTTTGACCAAACTCTTTTTAGCTAACTACCCTCGTTTTCCCTCTCTCAGCTTTGTCTCAAATTTCCATATCCTCTTTTCTTTCTTTCCATCCTAACATCTCTGCTCCATAACCTAATAACGGCCATACAAGCTTATCAAATATTCACATTTTTCTGCAATCTCTAAAACCTTCTTTTTTCCATCCCTTATATCTGTCTTATCACCCCTGCTGCTTTTTTATGCATTCGCTTATATAAGCTCTATGATGTCCATTCCTTTCAAAAATATATCCAAAATCTTTTAAATCTTTCACTTCTCCCAACTTTATTCCCATCCATCTTATTCTCTATTCTTTCCTTTTATTATGTCCTTGTCTGAACTTCATTATCTTTGTATTTTCTATACTTAAAGTCAACTATTTAGCATTCAAGTATCAATTTAATTCTATAATTGAGCCCGCCATCCGTTCATCATCCATTGCAATCAACAATATATCGTCCGCATATGCCAGCATATATGTCCTTTCCTACCCTATCCTAACTACTCCAGAACCCTTTGGCTTCTCTCCGCCTTTAAGTCAAAGAACATTGCTATTATTAAGCATTTTTTTCTTTTAATCCACTTTTTTATTATATAGTTCAGAACATCTTTCTATAACTCTGGTCACTTCTCTACTCTCCATACTCCATAACACACTATCCATGCCCATTATGCCCACATATCTTGGTTCACGCTTTGTCATCTTTTACTTTCTCTATTTATTGGCTTTCAAACATCTTCTCGCGTCTTAGCCCTCTTTCTCTTTCCCTCAAAACTTCTATTCTCTTCCTAGTTCTTTTATTTACACGACTCAGCATACTTTTTCTTTTTTCTCTTATACCATTTTCTTTTTATTACTTTTTTCTTTTCTCTATTTTCTTAATTCCTTCTTGACCTCCTTCTTTTTATTTTTATGATGCTGATCCCATACAATTCTATTCCCCTCACTACTAACTTATTTTTTATTTGTAAACACTTTTTACCTTTGCTCCTTTTTTATTCATATTGTTATTATATATTCTCCGTCTAATGTCACTTTTAAGGGTAATTGATTTATCTCAATTTAATCCCCTACCTCTAGTTTCCGGACTGTCTCAATTACCTCATCATCCACTATCACACAATTAATTGGCATTTTTCTTTCTCCTCCTGAGCGTGTATATTCTCCATTCTCAGCTCCCCCTATATTTCCGTTTAAGATAAGCCATCCCAACTTCTCCAAGCTCTTTAGCAACTTCTTTCGTTTCTCATTTACAAACTTAACTTTGGATTTTCTTCCTCTCTTTTCTCCCATTATCATCTTTCTCTATCTCATGTTATCGAATGTAAATCCTCACCTATTATAAGCCCACTCTCTTCTTCATTTTCTTACATCATTTCTTTCATCTCCTCTGCATTCTTTCATCTCCTCCTTTGTTTCTCAAACTGTGTGCCAAAGCACAATCCAATCCCTAATCAAGTCTTGAATACTAGAGTAACACATATAAGTGATAACCTCTAAGGTTCACAATTAAGCGTTCTTATTTTTTTATTTAGTTTAATTAATTTTTAACAAGTTTCGAAATATTTATATTACTTAATGAAATCCACTAAAATCTCATATTATCATGGCTGGTAAATTGACACGGTGCATTTCCAAATGCAAATTTTCGATTCGAATTTTTTATTTCCGGTGGGAAAAAGGAGCGTTTCCTTTAAAACAATTGATCTTGCAGTAACCTTTAAATTTATTCTCAAGATCTAAAATAATTTCACCTACAGATTTCTTGATTAAAGTGACTGCGGAACTGACCTTGAACTTTCTGAAAAACAACTGACAAAAAATACAGGCCTGTTGCGCTTCTTTTGTGACACCCTTTATAAAATAATATAACAGTCGTTTTCTTATCAATTATAGGCGCGAATCATGTCCTCCTAAGATATTTACATTTAATTTGTCAGTCAAGTTAGACTATCTCAAATAATGTTTGGAACGAAAAATATAATACAATGCAAATTTGTGCCGTATCATACGCTTATTACTCGATTACACTTTACAATAAAAAATTATCAAATCTTTAAAGTATTTTTAAAATGGAATTTATTTTAAAAATTTTAAAGAATTTTGAAATCTTTTTTAAAAATTCAAGGGATTTGCAGATATTTTTTCAGAATTTCCCGAAATTTTTGATCATTTCTACTCATCTTATAAGATTATCAAGAATTTCAAGAATTTTTGCAGGATTTCCAAAAATTTGAGCAAATATCACCAGATTTTTGTATAAGATGTAATTTCAAGACATTATGTAATTTTCAAAATTGAAAGAATTTTCAATGTATTTCAATGAATATTTAGGAAACTTTCAAGAATGAGTTTAAATAGTTTTGTTTTTAATGGGTTTCAAATAACACCTAGAGAAACATAAGAAAAAATTATATTTTAAATTCAAGGAATTTCTACGATTTTCAAAAAGTTTATGATTTTAAAGATACCAAAAAAATTCAAGACGTAAACAAACTTAAATTTTCAAAGATTAAAAAAATATTTCACGTAACTAGATTTGTGGAATGAACTCCAAAAAAATTTAGAGCGATTACAAACATTTGAAAAGATTTGCAGGTGTTTCTAATAATTTATCAAAAATTTTAGAGAGAAAATGTAATTCAATTTAATGAGTGTTTCTGCATTAAGGATATAGTGGACCAAGTATTTCAATGATTTAATATCAATAAACAAATAATGTTTATTTTACGAGCCTTTTTGTATTCATTTAAGATGATGTAAAATTTAGAGCTTATGTTTAAACTTCTTCTAAAAAATTTGATTTTTGGCGAATCAATCTGTCAAAAAAGTCCAGGCTATTTCCCGGTTTTATCCGTACAAAATTATATTTTTCTCAAATGGCGTTTAAGTGTGTGTAATAATAATGCTTCAATACTACCTGATTTACTATAATAACATTTTTTTTTAAATTAAAATTTTAGAATTCCTAGGTAAAGTATATATATATTAATTTAGTTTTTATTTAAGAAAAAAAAACAATATGACATAGTGGTGCGATTTGCGATTTTGTAATTTCATCTAATGATTTAAAGATTAATATATTCTTCAAAATATACGTATACATAGATGATTATGAGGTGAAATTTCTCTTTTAGTCCATTAAAGCTGCTTAAAGACTTCCTTCCTCTGCAATTCTCTAATATGAATAGAAAACAAAAGATTGTTGAAAAAAATATTATCATATTTACTTAAAGCCTAAAATCAGTGAGTTAATATAAAATGTATGCTATTCATGCAATGTTTCTACTTACACATAAAATGCTATCTATGATTGTTTATAATATTTATTTTTATTTATATAGGCAACAATCAAAAAATCAACTTATCTTTTTAACAAAGGTCTTGTTTGAGGTTCAAAAGCAACGTTTTACGATTTTCACAAAATATGGCTCGGCAGATTTTAACGCAACAGCACACTAGTGCGATATTGCACCATAAAAAATTGTTGAAATAATTTACTTGGATGCTCCCACGTTAATAAATGACCGATTATTCGAGGTGTTTTTGTGAGGTAATTGACATATTTAACATACGAGGTAGAAACCTTGTAAATAGTCCTAGAAAAAATGACAGACCTTTAAAATTTTTGCTAGTGAGCATGCGCACCAGCGATTTATCAACTCAAGTATAACATTATAAAAGGAACATTGGCAAAGGTGAAAACAAATTTAAAAAATGTCCTGTTTTGGAAAATTTTTTAGGCAATTCCACGGCCTTTTTCGGAGGACACAAAGCCCAAAACACCTGCCTAGTGACGGAGACAACTGGTTCACAGATAGCTCCAGGAACAAAGAGAACGTTGGAACAGGTGTATACCGTAGAAGGAACGGAATAGGCTTTACAATTGCGATGGGGTCTTACGCAACAGTACTACAATCTGAGATTATAACCTCACGCCAGTGCGCCTGTAAGGCAATGGAGTACGGTGGGAAAAGAAACATTCGTATCTGCTTAGATAGCAGGGCTGCTATTACGGCTCTGAAGGGAATGACGACTACGTCGCTGCTAATATGGGAGTGCTTTGAGACACTAAATAAGCTAGCGGCAGAAAACCGACTCACTCTGCTCTGGATCCCTGGAAACAGTGGCATCAGGGGCAATGAAATATCGGACAGGTTAGCAAAGCTAGCAACAAAGGAAAATCTTACTGGACCTGAGCCAGTTGTAGGCATTTCCAGTAGGTCGGTCACTGAAGATAATAACAGTTAGCTGACCGAGGAAAATCAGAATGAGTGGGATGGGGTCTCTGGCTGGAGACAGGCTAGAACACTCTTAGGCTCAAAGCTAAGCCATCATCGAGCGAAAGAAATTCTTAAGCTCGGGAGGAAGGAAGTCAAAATCCTAACAGAAATGTCTATAGGACATGGAAACCTCCGATACCACAGACATAAGATAGAGCTTGAGGAAAGTCCCCTCTATCGTCTGTGAGTAAAAGACAATGAGACTTCCGCTCATATCCTCTGTCACTGTCCCGCGATTGCGGGGAAACGTGTAACACTCACAGACAGTTTCTGCATCAGTGAGTCTGAAATATCGGCCAACAGCGTGGCCGCAGTCCTCTCTCTCTGGAGAGAACTTTGGGGCCACGCTTTAGGCTTATAAGAAGACGCAACGGGGTCAACCAAACGTCAGGGGCTGTGACGTTCTCCATTCAGAATATATAATAATAATAATATTAAGAACGGCAAACAAGAAAATGTAGAAATAGATGTCATATTTTCCAGAGTCTACAATGTGGAGTACTTGTTTTAATTCTAGGAATACGTGTTCAATTACGGGGCGCAACATTTTCCAGGAGGTTTTTCTTGGCTTTGGAATAGCCTTCTTTTTTGAAGTAGGTTCAGGTACGGGAAATGTGAAACAGTTAAAAGCCGATGCAAAGAAGAGGGGAACAGCCTTAATAGCTTATAAAATGAGAGAAAAGGTGACTAACGAAAATCAGGCAATTTAAATTATGAGAAGCAAGGTGACGCACAACATTTAAGTACCGAGAATTGTGGGAAGCAAGGGGAGTCACAAATATCAAGCACCTAGAATTTGGAGAAACAAGGGAACTCAAAAACCAAACACCTCGAATTGTGAAAGGCAAGGGGACTCACAAAAATCAAACACCTCGAATTTGGAGAGGCAAGGGGACTGCATGGTCGTAGACGCGAGAGGTTTCAGGGAAGAACGAGGGATTCAAAACCCCCAGAAGGTCTTCTCGATCTGTATATAGTAGCGATACACGCCGGAGGAAAGGCGTAACGTCCTTCGCGATGAAATTCGGTAAGTCGAAGGGTCAAAGGTATCTCACGGCTGTTGTCGGCGCGACAGCTGTGCGGATTACTCATGTCGCGTCGACCCCGACGGATTTTAAATAGTTACCAAGCCGCGGCAACGAAGAGGTTGGCTGCTTCCGGCCTATATTCTGGATGAGCAGGTTGGACGCCGCAAACGTCGACGGGCTTCCCGCTGTCGTTGGCAGCGGCGTGCAACAGCGGCTCTGCTCTTATAGAGAGCCTCTTTTTGACATTGAGCAACGGCAGACCTATTGGATGACTCGTCCTCTCGGAACGAAGAATTTATGGCGGCCGCCATCCCAACGGACACAAACACGGAGATAAGATGTCAAGTGGCGGCTTCCCTAACCGAAATGACTTGATGAGATGGAGCGGCGGCGGCCCTATTGGCTGACACGACCTGTTTGCGACGCGAGACGGCAGCCCTACTAGCCGACGCTACCCCTGGGTAGCGATGGTGACTAGCGGCTCTCCGAGCCGACGAAAACGTCTAATATTATTCTTTTTATTAAATAAATACTTAATTTATTTACTGCATACATAATTGCTATAAAAAATTACATTATGGAATATTTGGCAAACATTTTAATGGAACTGATAGTATTCTTGTATAAATAACATTCTCTAATTTGATATCTCAGTAACTCAGTATAATGAACTTGATTGTATTTAGATGTAATATTTTATAAATTGTACTCAATGAATTAAATCTTATTACCTTAGGCAATAAAATTCGTGAGAAAGAGTTTATCACGTTTTAAATCCCATAGTAAACAAAGGATTTATAAATAGAAAGTGTTAATTTTTATTAAAATCGTTGTATATCATATCTTTTCGGCTTGCTCAAAAAATATCGGAAACAATTAAGTAGTATTCTCGAATAAAACTATATGAAAAATAAAAAATAATGACTTTATAGTTTGTTATGCCTCTCAGATTTCTGTCAACATCATATTTTCAATATCAATGTCTAAAATACGTTTTCGAGATTATGATATTCTCCATTTTTCTCATTCAAATTATTTTTCGAAAACACAGTACAAAGAATATCATTTTTTCATAGTGTTAATTCTTGAAATGGAGATTCATAATATTTCGTATCTAGAGTACTACTTTGTTGTCTTCGTGTTTCAAATTTTTGTTTGATGATATCAAGCTTAGGTACTGAAATAAGAATAAGTATAATGAAACCACGGTTTTCGCTATTTTGGAATGATATTAAAATGAATTCTAATTTTTTTCCATTTATTCTAACAAAAGGTGTCTTAATGTATATCTGGCTGCAGCAGACTGCCAGGCTCGATGCAGATGTTTTCTTTATGAATGTCAACACGGCCGACGCAAGTTTTGACAAACTGTAGCAACCAGGTCGGGGAAATTGAAAGTTTATTAGGAAGGGAGGATGACTCACTTAAATGAGCCAGCTTGTCGTTTAAAAAGTCCATGCAATCGTCATCTAGTTACTTAAGACCTTCACTTAAATTGCCTTTCAGGAATTACAAGTGAAGAGCACTTAGACCTGATGTTTAGATTTTGACGGGTTCTTCTTTAAGTGTACTGACCTACAATGTCGTGACATTCAAGTAGTCTTCAAGCCTTCCTGCATCTTAAACTCTATACCTAAAAAATATTTGCTTAAAATATGAATATGTACTTGATAATTTTTACCTCGCAAATTTTTTCGCTTCAATTATTCCTCAGCCAAGCTCTACATCCTCCTACATCAGCTCACATGTAATTGCTAAGTATAAATAATTTGCCTATTAATCCATTAAATGGTTGTAACCTAATTTAGTTAAAAATTTCAACATGGTGTTGTTTTTGTTACAAGAAATGTTCTTTTATATCGCTTCTCATTAAGATAGGAATGACATATACAGATAAACTATCAAAAAGTTAGGAATAACTTTGAATATATAGCATATAATAATTCCCTAGGTTTAGGTTAAAATCTTCTCTGTGACAAAAATTAAAATAAAAATTAATTGCCTGAGATGAAATTCTGTTTGAAAAATCACTGATATCAATTTTGACCAATTTTATACAAAAATTTTTATTATCAAAATAGAATGTTAAATATAACTATCTGACAAGGATAAGGTTGACACCTGTGATCGTTAATATGTGTATGGTATATAAGATATACTAGACGATCTGTCATAAAACATTGAAATAATCAGTAGTTACACTGTTGACCAAATTCCTTATTAGCACTTAGAATGAACAGTCTTTACTCTACTCAAGTAAAATGAAGATTGTTTTTACTTTTGTCTCCACCGTGGCAATTGTTCTTAATTATATTGGTGAATATATTAATATTACATTAATATAATATTAAATAATTTTAAAAAGCGTTACAAATGCATCACTGAGTTCCAGTGGGAGCCAATACCATCTAGGAAAATGACATTGGCTTTTAATGGAACCCTGGTAGATCACGTGTTCGGCCATATCTCACGAATGTGAGGTAAGTAGCTACAGGGTGCGAGGAATTCACAGTGAAAATCCAACAATTCCTCTGTGTTTCTTCAGGACACAGGGAAATTTAAGGAGAAGAGTTCTTCACTTTCATATCCCAAGTTTGTGGAATTGGAGTGTCTTATATATATAAGGAGAAGCTTGTATCTGCTTCCAAGAGCCTCCTTTACTGCTGACGTGTCCTAAATGCGACTCACAGGCAACACACTTGGGTATAGATACATAGGTCCCTCTAATGTCACGGTGTCTAATAACATTCATATTTAAGAGCTTAAAGTACTTATGAACGCCAATAATGTATTTAAGCTTAAGATAAATCTAAGCACTCTTGGTTAATCCGTAGTCTATACTAATCTCTCTCATAAACCCCTCGATGAAGCTTAATGCACTCTGGAGCTGACTGGCACTAGAAGAATAATTCAGTAGGTTTCCTATATAAAATACATGTTCATACGTCTGTCTAAAATTTATAATTATTTAACAAGGTTTGAATTTACATAATTCAGTAAAATTCTCACGCCAAAAATAGTTTTAACCTGGTACCTGAAGAGTAGGTCAAGGGATGATGCATAACAAGACGATTCCAGGATGCACCTTATGATTATCCATTTCCAATTTAGTTTTACTAAGGATGTGATCTTTAAGGCGGAGAATGAACATACCTCGTACTCAATGATCTAGCTTGTAACAGCTACGCTAGCAGCGTGACCTAGTTTTTAAAGGGCCTCATTTAATATAAATTGTAATATTTATAAATTGAAAATCAACAGTAAATCATTTGTAACAGTTACGCTAGCAGCGTGACCCAGTTTTTAAAGGGTTTTTTCATATTAATTGTAATATTCATAAATTAAAAATCAACCGTAAATCATTTACATAGAAGAGAAATGATTTTAAGTAGAAAGATAATTTTACAAGATATAAGTATGGTTAATAGTTTCAAACTGTATCCTTTCAAAAAATAAGAAACTGTTCTCTTCATTTGTGTATACCCATTATTTGGTCAATTAGTTTTCAAGTAAATCATGTAGAGGAACCTTCTCAAATAATGTTTCCTTCATATTATTGGTCAGGGGTTCGATAAGTTCCCTGAGGAAAATTTACATCCTTTACTCCGCTTAACCTCTCAATATTGCCACTTATGAATGAAAAACCATCTTAGAAAATATCAAATCACCTTTCTTGTTGCAGATTTAAGTTCGCAATTCGATTGTTTGCCTAATGGCGAACCCATTCCTGGTATTTCTCGCAGCGAATCTTCACACTATTCTGAAAGACAGCATTCACATGAGAGGTCTCTTGTTCCTGCCAAGTACCCTATTCGTAACAGATCCAGGTCTCCTCCTGGCGGGTCCATGGCGTCTTCTTCCAGGTTCATAGCTCCAACCACAAGGCTTCCTTCTCCTGATGGAATTGGATGTGGTCTTGAAAAACTTAGACTTATTCGGCTTATTCCTGAAAAGAATCCGCAAAAAATATTCGAACTTCGGAGATACACTTTTCCTTCCAATGAGCGAGTCAAAATGAGAATAACGGATACCTGTTATTTGCGTATGCCAGTTAATGAACAAATTGTTTTATCAACATCGTATGGTGACGTATATGCAATATTACAGCGTCATGATACTCTTGAAGGAATTTATGCTTATGATAAGAATAGTAAACATGCTAGACGGGCAAAAATAAATATGACAAGCGGCATGGTTACCCCATTGACCCGAGAAGAGGTCACTGAAGTTAAAGTTGGTTCCAATCGTTCGCTCGCAGGATTTTATAAAGTGACGTTTGTAAACCACGTGTGAAATACAATCCTATTCACCAAAGTAAAAATGCTTCAGATGAATCTTCGCACGTTTTTTCAAGCCAAATGCATACTAATCTCTCTTGTGTACTCCTCGACAATAGTAAATGTACTCTGAGGCTGCTCGTGGGGCTATTTCCTCTAAATTCGAACGTTTCGAACGTTTGAATTTTTCATGAATTATTGACAAAATCACGTAAAACTATGAGAAGCATGCACTTGTTACGTTGAAGTCGCTGTAGCAATGCCGAAGTCAGTAAAACTTTACTTAAAGTCGTAAGAATAACGAAACAGTCGTCATACAAGATAGTGAGTCCCCTGGACTAGTTTGAAATTAAAGGATAGACATAACTCATAACTCATAACTCAATGCAGCCTGATAACTAAAAACTCCACAACCCCAAAAGTTCATAATCCTATAACCCTAAACACCCAGAATTATATAACCCAGTAACTCCGTAATCTTATATGGTGTCGGTTGGAGCTGTCTCTCTTGAAAGAATATCAGTAGTCTGCCAACATATGGCTATCCGAAACAGCCTGCTACCTCTTTTCAATATCGTTTGAATCCTGGTGAAATTTCTCCCTCTGCTTCTCACTGAAATACCCTAAATTGATAAGAAATTACTAAATCTGAGCATAATAACTGACCATGACGGTATATAAGCCATGATTCAGGAACTTTGTCGGATCGCGGAACAACTCCGTTGCAAACGTCTCCACGTGGAGGTGCCTCGGATGCCGTTACACGGCAAAACGATTAGACTCACAACTCAAGTCTTACGTGCAATGACATTCACTGTTGCATTTTAGGGTAATAGGATTATGCATTTATAGGGTTACAAGTTCATGGGTGATGGAGTTATATAAATTGGTGTCGTCGAGTTTCAACTGTCTGCCTCAAAGTAATTTTTTGTCGCATTTAAGATTTGAAGGATCATGGGGTTTTGAGTTTATAGGGTTATAATGTTTTAGATTACTGGGATTTTATGTTATTAGGGTCATAGGGTTATGAAACTTCAGGGCTATGGAGATTATGGGCTTTGAGGTTATTAAGTGAAAGACGTATGCAATTTTAAAGCTCACAGATTTCGGATTCCGTTTCAGCAATCAAAAAAACATGTAGATATTAAAATTGGCGTGGCTTGAGTAAGCCGCCACTCATTTTTCGTAGCCATGAATGATTACTGTATAAAACTAAAGTAGTCTCTATTAGATTAAGCTCTTTTCTATGTCAAAAAATGTTCCTAAATTTTTTCAGCCTACTATCAAATTGTGTTTTAAAAATCACTGCTATCAAAGTTAACGAATCTGGCACCAAAATTTTTATTATAAAACTGGAAAATGTAATGAAATTATCTGACAAGGACAAACTTGTCGCATATGAACTTTAACATCCTTACTGCATATAAGATATACTAGACGATCTGGCATAAAGAATTGAAATAATTTGCTGTTACACCTTTAAGCAAATTCTTTTTTAGTGCGTACATTAAACAGTTTTTCATCGACTTAAGTAAAATGATGGTTCTTTTTTATTTCGTCTCCACCTCTGCACTTGTTTTTAATTCTATCGGTGAATATGGTAATATAATTTTAAAAAATTTCACAAAATTAAATAAAATTTACACAACCAACGTGAGATAACAAATGGGAGCAAATGCCATCTAGAAAAATTGCATTCACTTTTAATGGAACAGTGGTAGTTTACACTTGTGGCTATGTTTCACGAACGTGAGATGAGTAGCCACATATTGCGATATGTTTTTGAGTTTACGGACAAGTGGCAGTTTTACCTGCAATTAATCCAAATCAATCCAAACTAATGATTGATATTCAATGTTCTAGAAGCAGATTTTGAATCTCCTTTTTAAAGTCCTAATAACAATTGCTCATTTCCTATGTCGTATAAATCTCCAAGGTAGGGCGCAGCATACACGGCAAGAATAAGAAAAGATGGTTGACAAAGAAGAAAAGCATTGTAGTCACAGATAACTTATCACACCCCGGGAGATTGGAGGACTAAATCTGCCGACCAAGAAGTTTGCATCTTCTTACGAGGGCTTCCTTCATTCTTGACGTGTCCTAAATGTCATTCCCAGCTAAAACGCCTGGGTATGGATGCACAGGTCTCTCCGATTTCAAGGTGTCTAATAAATCTCACATTTACGTGCGTAAAGTCCTCGGGATCCTCAATAATTTATTTTCGCTTACGATCAATCTTGGACCCCTTGTTTAATTGAAAGTCTACTATTCTCGTTTGTGTACCCCCCCCCCCCCCCCCCCCCCCCCCCCCCCCCCCCTCACATTACTTAATGCACTCTGGAGCTGACTTGCTCTAGACCCCTAGATCATGAGATCTTCTAAATAAAATACAGAGTGAGTGACGTTTTGCTCACGATGATTGCTGTCGCCAACGAGGTACCCTTAGAACTACGTTGTATCAAAGATAACGGAAAAACGTTATGTATAAGAGAAAAGGTCTGATGGGTTGGCCCTAGAAGATGTACCTCTGAAAGGCGACGCTCTTCCTTGCAACACAATAATTTCGAAATGTGATAATAGATATACGTTTTTTATGGGACATTAATCTTAATGCATCTCACGCCAGCGTTATTTAGCCTACAATTAGTAGGTTCTTCTGAATATCTGCTGAACCTCTCTTGTAAATACGTTTTTCGTTAATCTCTCTCCAGACAGGTACAATTCTTCAAACAAGTATATTTCAATATTAAAGTGTGAACGTAATTTAATTTAATTTAATTTTGCAGAAACGGATTTGATTAACTCTAAAAATACTAGGTAAAATAATTCTTATCTTTATTGAATGTCTACCCGCCTTAATTGTAATATTAATTTTTAGTTTAAATTATTTTTAACTGATATGACTATTAAATACTCGCAGCAAAACTCTATTATTGCAATATAATTCTAAGATAAATTAATTATTAATTAACAAGTTTTGGATTCACATGATTTTGTGAAAGTTTCACGCCCAAAATAGTTTTGATCTGAAACCTAAACGGTACGTCGAGAGCGGATAAATTATAAGGTAATTCCAACCTAAACTAAATGAGAAACCGTTCCTTTCATTCTTGCATGTCCAATAATTGGTCGACTTGTTTTAAAATAAGTCCTTTACAGGAATTTTCTCAAATAATGTTCCCTTCAAATTGCTGTGAAAGCTTTCGAAAAGTTGCCCAGGGCAAAATTTCCTTCTTTCTCTGCTTGGCCTCTCAAGATTGCCATTAATGCAGGATAAACCATCTCAGAAAATATCTGATCACGTCCTTTCTTGTTGCACAGTTAAGTTCGCATTTCGACTCATCACTTAATGGAAAACCAATTCCTGATTTCTTGTGGCATACCTTTTTTATGATTTCAAGACCACATCCCAGTCCATCAGGAGAAGGACTTTTGCTGCGACTATTTAATTGTCATGTCATTTGAAAATAATTCAATCGATAAATTAATATTCCAAGTAAGGCTTTATTTTCCTAACTGGTTTACCAATCCAGGTTTTCCACATAAGAAATTTGTCTTATAAAAAGCAGGATTACTTAGATCAAGCATGTTTTTAATACTGTAAATTATCATTGCAATTTTACACATAACTCTTCTACCTTGTTTTTCACGGATCCAAACATACAGCACACTTTATAATTATTAACAATATTCTTACAAAAAAAGGTCGCAATAAGTCGAAATAAAAATTGAAATGTTGAAAAAGCTCTATTTGAATTTTCATCTAATCGAAACATTTCAATGGGATAATTTTGAAATGCAACTTATAACCAATGAACATTTTTACTCCAATTTCTTAAAATACTAGAAAAACGTGTTTTCTGTTACAATCTTACTCTCTACCTTGTAAATTATAATTACAGACCAGAAATTAGTCTGTTAAAAAGCAGGATTACTTAGATCCAGCATGTTTTTAATATTGTAAATTATCATTGCTATATAATATATATCTCTACTACCTTATTTTTTCGCGGATCCAGGCATACAACACACTTTATAATTATTTACAACATTTTTACCAAAAAAGGTCGCAATAAGTCGAAATAAAGTTTGAAATGTTGAAAATGCTTTATTTGAATTTTCATCTAATCGAAATATTTCATCAATACATCTTTTTAATACACTTGATATCCAATGCAAATTTGGACTGGAATTTCTAAATATGCTGTGAGAAAGTGTTTTAAATCATGTTTGAAATCTATTCTCTACTTTCTTGTGAATGTTTATTACTCACGTCTCAGGTTTTGTACTACTGTTTTCACTCAACGAAGACTTCTTGCATCCTCGTCCGGGCGGATTCCTTATGTGAAACTTTTGAAGACGTTGTGGATGCATCGGATTCATAATTGCCGGAAGAAGGCATTCGTAGTAAAACCTCCAAAGTATTGAAGGTACCACAGAAATTAAAAGAAAATTCTCTATTTATCATAATGCGGTCAGCGCATATATTTCTTTGCTGTTCATGTACCGTATAAATCTTTCTCGGACAAAACAAGTATAGAAAGTTGACAAGTTTAAATAATCAATTTAAAAACGAGCCTTCCCTTGTTTCCTGATCTTTGATCATTTTTAGGAATTCTTACAGATTATCTAGCGATTAGATGACAATTCAAATAAAGCATTTTGAACATTTCATACTGTATTTCGACTTTTTGCGACTATTTGGTACAAAAAAATCTTAATAATTATAACTTATGTGTATGCCTGAATACGTGTCAAGAAAGAATGTAGAAGGGATATGCGTACTTTGGGATATGCGTTCACTTTTTTCACACAAAAATTTCATTATATTAACAATGACCTTAGTCAAAATTACCCTACTTTTCAAGACTAATTTCTCGACTCGTAATGATTATTTTACAAATTTACACAGTCATTATCATCTATTGACTTTTCATATACAAGTATATGTACCAATCTAAACACTTTTTCTTCAATGAATATGAAAAACCAGAGGCGAAAAAAGTGTTTGCATCGAGTAAATTGAAGGCAAATAACTGCTGATCCTGACGGTCGTTTAAAAAATTTTTCTAAAAATACTTCTTTGACGTTCAACTTCTAAGCGTATACATCATTCGCGTCAGAATTTTAAGAAACATGCAAATCCGTTCAACCTTAAATAATTATTTTTAGCCAATTTTCGGGGAACTTAAAATTTTGTTCATTTCATTGGAGAATCAAGAGAAAATTCAGAAATGAACATAAGAAGTTATTCTTGAAATTGTTGCCAGATGTGAAACACAGTTAGCATAGGCATTGTGAACTTCGGGGCTGCTGTTCGGGGTGAGGTAAGGGACATGCAGTGCAGTGAGTACAACAGCGTGGGCGTGTCTAAAGATCTTCGTAATATTTGTGCCGCTAGAATAGGTAGTTACTTGCCTTCAACTTACTCCACGCAGACACTTCGTTTTTCCCTGTTTTTTATATTTCTTCAAGGAAAATTGTTTCGATAGGTACATGCAGTTGCCGATGAAAATTCAATAGATGAATATGGCTATGTAAATTTGTAAAATAATTCTTACGAGTCGAGAAATTAGTCTTCAAAAGTAGGGAAACTTTGACTAAACTTATTTTCAATTTAAAAAAATGCTTATCACAATTTCAAACTGATAAGTGGGACGATGGTCGTGGGGAGTAAAGCGTAGGTTTTGAACCCACTCTGTGGGCTTGCGGGTTCGATTCCCGCCTCGCACTCTTAAAGAGCTTCGGCGGCCCATGAGGTGAGCACTAGCCTAGCAAGGGAGTTGTTCATCTCCGGAGAGTCGTGGGACCGGTACTTCTGGAGAAAAAGGTTTCCTCTAAGCACTTGAAGCTGTTGCTCCTGGTGGTTCGGAACCCAACTTAAACTGTAGGTCCCCCTTCCACCACCAAATAAGTGTGTGGGCGTATGTAAAGAAATAAAGAAGGTGCAAGAAAAATGTAAATTCTCAGGGGACACATTGGAAGCTTCTATTCCAATTTCAAACTGATATAGGAATAGGGAATTCTTTTATGAATGCTGCAATACCATATACGAGGGTAGTTCAATAAGTCCTTAGAATGAAGTATAAAAACAATTTTTTTTGGGTAAATTTTTTTTTATTTTTCAACATAATCTCCTTAGAGCTCTATACACTTGGTCAATCGCTTTTCAAGTTTTTTTAATCCTTCAGAAAAGTGCTGTTTCGGAAGTTCCTCAAAATAAGCACTTACAGAGGCAATGACGTCTTCGTTGTCTGGAAATCTCTGTCCACCGAGCCATTTTTTCAAGTTTGGAAATAGGAAAAAGTCACTGAGGGCTAAATCTGGTGAATACGGAGGGTATTTGACCAATTCGAATTTTAGTTCTTCAATTTTAGCCATTGAAACTAGGCATGTGTGAACTCGGGCTTGTCGTGATGAAAGAGAATTTTTTTTCTCGCCAAATGTGGTCTTTTTTTTTAAATTTCTTCTTTCAGCTGCTCTAATAATGATGCATAATATTCACCAGTG
>NC_046666.1:17942588-17950531 GCF_010883055.1 Belonocnema kinseyi | reverse complement strand
ATATATCTAGTCGGGAGTGGTGCTGACTGAAAACAGATGATTTGGAGCGATTCGCGCGCCATATGTTGGTCATTCGAAGGACTTATTGAACTACCCTCGTAAGTCATATTCTTCATTGTACTTTCGAAGAAAATAGTGGCTAACGATGACCTTACAAAAGCTTATGTCCCCAGCTCTCTTGATAAGGAATTTTGTCAATAGTGTAACTACTGATTATTTCAATATTTTATGACAGATCATACAGCATATTTCATATACCGTACGTTTGATAACGAGTATCGGTGGGAAGCTTATTCTAATCAGATAATTATATTTAATGTTTCAGTTTGCTTATAGAAATTTTGGTAAAAATTGTCTTAAAATAGATATCGGTCATTTCTGAAACACAACTTTATCACAGGCAGATTAATTTAAAAAAATTTTTGGCCACAGACAAAAGTCTTATATAATAAAAACTTTAAAAGTTTTATACCATAACTATTCAAGCACTTTTCGATTTAGATCAATGTTTTTTGAAGACACTTTTCTTAGCTGAACAGTTTCTAAATGATTATTTTGTGATCTTTTTTGTTTAATATTTCATACAGATATAATTTCTAAATTATCAACGAATTACAAAAAAATTTTAATATTGCATTTGGTGGTAATGCAGACCAGAATTGGAAAATTACGGATATTTGTATAAAAACTTTGGTACCAATAGTCACATTCTCAGGTTTCGCTTCTCTTTCTAAAAGTGACTTACTAATCCTATAGATGTTAACAGCTCTTCAGATATTCCAAAGGATTTTTATAGATTTTAATGAAACCTCAAATATTTCTTAAATGATCAAAGGAATTCTTACATGCTATGTATCTAAAGTTATTTCTAACTTTTTCATTGTTTATCTGATTATGTGTCACACCTACCTTGATAAGAACCTATAAAAAAAACTCTTTTTGTAACAAAAAGCAACGACGTGTAGCAATTTTTAACTGAATTAGTTTATGATCATTCAATGGATTAATAGGCCAATTATTTTTATTCGGCGATTTCATATTCATTAATGTAGGATGATGTAGAGCTTAGCTAAAAAATTATTAGAGCGAGAAAATTGGTGAGTTAAAAAATTTTATGTATTTATATGTTAAGTAAATATTTTGTGAGCATAAAAATCGAAATGACAAAATTTTCTATTTGGCTGCTATTTAGAATTCAGCACATTTAAAAAAATTTCGAACTGTGAATGATAAAAGTTTTAAATCCAATAATTATAAATATTTTGAAATAATTGCCCTATTATATACGATGCGAAGAGAATTAAACATTTTAGAACATCAAGTTAAAATGTGGTGCTTTTATAATAAAATAGTACAAGAATAAGGGGATCAATTCCTTCAGATAACGTATGTAGGTATCATATTTTTAAGATTGCAATTTCAAGTGCATTTCATTTTCAAATGAAAATGCCAGCTCTCTAAGCCAGAACGGAAGGGCTAAAATGCTAGCCGAACCTTTAGTGAAGGAGTGAGAGAAGGGGTATAAAGACATGCAAAAAGAAAAACAACCAATGAGTATTAACTTGAGTGAATTTATTTTTAAAGAATAATTACAATCTGTATATCTAATTCTGCAGATGAGTATGATTTCGCACAATGGCTTGCGGTCCTTGCCTATGGCTGGCAACCAACTGTATACACCTAAGGCTGGTATCCAGCTACAGGGTTTTTTGTAAGGGTGCTGGTATTCAGCTTCCAAGCAAGTGACGTGTCGTGCTAATGCGTGTCCTTATATAGCGGACTTCTTGTGGGCGTTGCGTGGGAGTTGCGCGAAGACGATATAAAAATGGTTGTGGGAAATGTGCGCGTTAAGCTTCGCTGGTGCTCTACGGTTTCTTATTTTTAGTTGATAGAATTTAAGTTAGTTGCCTTCCAAATAAATAAACGTTGTGTGCGTGAGTATTTTTAATCTAGCAATAAAATAGTCTCGCGTAATACGAGCCGCGTATAAGATTCTATTTTAAAAATACAAATATTTAACAAAACAGCTGAATTTTTTAAAATTATGACCTTTAAATAAAATTGTTAAATTTTCCTTTCAACGTGACAAACTATGAGCCTTACATATGATTATACACTTTTTGAATGAAAACAGAGATCTTTTTTACAAAAGGAAAATGCATTTTCAAGGGAAAAAAGATCAAAAATTTTAATCTTATTTCAGATTGGAAGCCTCATATTTTACTTTTATATTTCTCTCATATGAAATGATGGCTATAATTGTAGTTTACACGTGGTGCGCATACGTCACATGAAAATTCCCGGCGATTGAGCGATGAGGACCAACTTTAACTTCAGCGATTTCTTTTTGGGTCAATCTGGTAACCACGCTACTTGATATGTTTATTTTTGCCCGTTTTTGAGCTCTAGCTTGCTTATCGTAAGTATAAATTCCAGCGAGAGTATCATAACGTTCTAATATTGCGAAGACTTCACCCCCTAATGTTGACAAAACAATTTGTTCGTTGGTTGGCATATGCTCATAAAGTAGAGCACTAATTCTCATTTTCACGGGGGCATTGGAAGGAAAAGTATATCTTTGAAGTTTAAATATTTGGTGCGAATTATTTTCGGGAATAAGCCGAATAAGGCTAAGTTTTTCAAGTCCACATCCTATTCCGTCAGGAGAAGGAAGCCTTATGGGTGGAGCTATAAACCTGCAAGGAGAAGCCATAGAACAGCCAGGAGAAGACCTAAGCCGCTTACGAACAGGATGCTGGGCAGGAACAAGGGAACTTTCAGTTAGATTATGTCTTTCCGAAGAGGAAACAGATGCTCCGCGAGGAATACCAGGAAATGGTTCACCATTAGGTAAACAGTCAAATTGCGAACTTAACACTGCAAAAAAATTTAGATGATAAGAAATTTTTTACGATGGCTTATCCAGCATTAGTGGCAATATTGAGAGGCCAGACAAAGAAAAGAAGGTACACTTTTCCTGGAGCACTTCTTCAAAGCTTGCCTAGCGATATAAAGGGAACCATATTCAAAAAGGTTACTGTAAAGGATTTATTTTGCAACTAGTAGCCGAAATAATGGTCATATAAAAATGAAAAGAACGGTTTCTCATTTCTCGAAGGAGCATAGTTTTCAACTATTCACTATTCTTACTTTAAACGCCCGAAGAAGTGCGCCATCATGTTAATGTGGCAGTTTATTTGTATATGTTGGTTTGACTTCGTGTACAATTTTAATTCTGCTTCAAGTTGTGCATTTTTTTACGGAAATAATTTGTTGTTGTTTTTTAAACAATTAATTTCACATTTTATATTCAAAAAAGCCTTTTAAAAACTACGTCACGCTTTCCGCGTAGCTGACACAAGGTAAATCATCGAGTACGATGTATTTTTATTGTTCACTTTTACGATTTTAGTTATAGTAAAACTAAATTCTGGATACCTTATCATAAGGTTCCGGTTAGAACCGCTTTATAATTTATCTTTACTCGACCTACCCTCCAGGTGCCAGGTCAAAACTGTTTTTAGCGTGAACTTTTTTCTGAATTATGTAAATTCAAACCTTGTTAAATAATAAAAATTTTATCTTAGAATTATATTGCAATACTATAGTCATAACAATTTAAAATAATTTATACTATCAATTAATATATTGCGATATTGCATTTGAAGTGAAAAAATCGGTTTCATTTTTTAGAGGCGTTAATATTTAGGTTCATTAATCAAACATTTAAAATGCTAAGCGATGCTGGTGATCGCAACATGTGTCAGAGTAAGCTTCAAAATGTATTTTATATATGACAATAATGATTGAATTTCAACTTTTAACACTATTCTTATATTTTACACTATTACTTGTAATTGCGTAAAAGGTATAGCTATCGGCAGTTGAAAAGATTTTGGTAAACAAATTTTCTGTTATGCAAATTTGTTATAATGAATTATGGTGTTATTTACATCACAAAAAATCACGTTTACACTTTAGTATTGAAATATAGTAGTTTGGAGAATTATTACTGTGTGGAAAGAGATGTAAAAACAACCTAATTTGAAAAGAGGTTAAGCAGGCATTCGACAGAACTTCTACTAAATGGGTGCGTCCAATCAGCTCTGGCTCTCGATGAACAGGATCGACGACCAGTAATCTTTCTATTCTATCTATCATAGACTTATCCTATACTCTCTAAATTCTTTGGAGGCAAAATATCACTGCAAGGCCGGTGTGAATGCTACATCTACCCCCTACAGAAAGTGTCACATAATTGAAGTGAGTAGTTTGGCTTTATCCGTTAGTGTGACTCTTACACACTAAAATAAAGTGGTTGTTGTCACACATGATGAGAGTGAATATGCCTCTAACAACAACTGTTGCGGCAACTTTGTGAAGTTGTCTTCATAAAAATCCCTTTCAAATGGTTAATTAAATGAATACAATACATTCAATCAATACAATATGCACCATTTGGAGCCACAACTCACACCATTTCGAGCGAACAATCACACCATCTGAAGCTACCAGTCACACCATTTCGATTGACCAGCCACAAGATTTAGAATGACCAGTCACAGAATTTGGAGCGACTAGTTACTCCTAGTTCTTTTTAACTCCAACTAAATGTCACGCTTCATTTCAAAGTAATAAGCTCACTTCTGCCTGTAATTTGGAGTGGTAATTAACACCATTGCAGTGGGATCTGAATCCAAGAAATCTACAGAGCATCTCTTGCGAAGCTTAAAGTTTTATTCACCCACAGTGAGATGCATTGAAATTAAAGCGCTATAGAAAACCAATATTTATTATTACATCTGGAAATTATTCTGTGGCAACAAAAACTGTCACTTTTTAGAGGGCCTCCTTTTAGGATCCAGACATCACACCCTTTATCTTCTGCATCACGTTTTGCCGTTAACTTTCATACAACGTAGTTCTCCTGGCTACCTCGACAGTGACACCGAACATCGCAACCAAAACTTCATTCACTCATGTATTTTATTCAGGAGACCTAAGTATCTATGCTTCTAGTATAAAACAGCTCCAGCGTGCATCAAGTATCGCCAAGGAAAACAAAAAAGCGATTATTATAGACTTTAGATTAGACAAGTGTGTCAAGATTTATCTAAAGCAAAAATGAATGACTGGCGTTCCAGAGGACCTCAAGCTTGCAAATATGCATGTTTTTTAGACACCTTGAAATTGGAGAGACCTATATATCCATATCCAGTCGTGGTGCCTATGTATTGCATTTAGGACACTCCAGCAGTAAAGAAGGCTCTTATCAGCAGGTATCTTCTTTGACACATCTAATCTTTCATTTTTTTGCCGGGGAATAAGATATTTGCGATAACAATATTTGTCTTCCATCTTTGGCAACCATCTTTTTTGCTCTTACCGTATATGCCGCGACACTACCATCGAGATACGTAAAGAGTAGGAAAAGGAAAATTGTTTTCGATATCTTAGACTTGAGCTTTGGCAACTGCTCTCAAAATATTTAGTTGAAATAATTGCCTATATGATCTGCGTTCGTGGAGGTTTAAAGCTAGCACTTTTCCATAAACTAGATTACATACTCGCGTTTCAGAAAAATATGGAAACACCCTGTGGCTTCTCATCTCACGGTCGTGAGACGTGGCCACAAATGTGATCTACCAGGGTTCAATTGAAAGACAATCTCATTTTCCTAGATGGCATTTGCTCCTAGTGGGATTCTGCGTTGCTTGTGTAAACTGTTTTTAATTATTTTTTAATAGATTATTATAATATCATATTTACCAATATTATTAAAAGCAATTGCTAAGGCGGAGGCGAGAGCCAAGGCAATCTTCATTTTACTTAAGCCGAGTAAAAACTGTTTAATGTGCAACTAAAAAAAATGTCGCCAACAATGTAGATTTTGATGATGTCAACGTTTTATGAAAGATCCTAAATTATATTTTAGATACAGTGCTTATGTTAACGAGTATAGGTGACCAGCTTGGCCTTGCGAAATAATCACTTTTGACTTTTCGGTTTGTCGAGGCAAATTTTAGTACGAAATTCTTTAGCATTGATATCTGTGATTTTTAAAACCAAATTTTATGGTAGGTAAATTATTATTCAAGCAAACTGAAATTGAGAACCAATGTTTTCACAAATACATTTTTTCAGCAATAGATTCGAAAGGCTATTTATTCAACACTGTTCATTTTTATTAAAAAAAGTGTGCCCACGAAAGCTTTAAAAAAACAATTATTATAATTATACAATAATAATTGCCTTCTTATATGAGATAGGAAGACAGTTAAGCATTTCAGGAGATTAATGTGAAATATGGTGTTTTCATGAGAGAATATCGAAATAATAGAGGGATAAATTTCTTTAGATAACATTAATGTAGGTATCGTATTTTCAATATTTGAAGTTGAAATGTATTTAATTTTCAGCAAAGTAGACGAGTTTCATAGCTTACACGTGGAATATTATATAAGACATCATACTTTTATGCCCAAAAAGAATAATTTTTATCAAAAGAGTTCTTTTCTAAACAATAATTTTTTAATGTTTGTCAAAATTGAAATAAACGTTTGTAAAAAATTTGTTTAATTTCTAATTTAATTCTTTCCTTGAAAATGGGCGTTTTTGTACAAAAATCAACTACATAGTTAGTTTGAAATAACTTTTTATTTGCAAATTAACTTTTCGCTTGGAAATGCCAAATTTTTAAAAATATAAAACTGCCACTATTTGGAAATACTTTATGTACATTTATGTACATACTGTCTTCAAGTCTCATATAATAATGCAATTAGTATTGAATTATAATTATTGTTCCTTTGTTTGTAAGTTTAAGTGATAGCTGTTATAATTAAAGAAAAAGATACTGATTTCCAAAAAGCACTCAAGCTTGCAGCTTCTGCCATTTTAATTTAGACATTTACAAAATATTCACTTAATTTATAAGTGCATAATATTTTTATGACACAAATCTATGCACTATTATAAAATAATACAAATTAAATAATTTTCCACTTAATCCATTAAATAGGTATAAGATAATTCAGTCAGGAATTTCAAAGTAGTGTTCTTTTTGTCATGAAACAATGTATTTTTTTAACTGCTTCTGATTGAGGTAGGAATGGCACATCATCAGAGAAGTTATCACAAAGGTAAGAATAAAGAAAATCTATGGACTCTCTTTGTAACTTAAACAAATTTTAAAAATTTTTGTTTATGGAAATCATTTGTAATCTCTGGAGATTTGTTCAAATCTATACAAATCTAGTAACGTATAACGAATATTTATAAATCTGTGGAAATTTTTAAAACCCCATTAAAACCCTAACATCCCCGAAGATACTGGAAATATTTTTTGATTGCTACAAAATCCAATTTGAATTTATTTTGTTTGAGAAAATGAAGGTTAATTTTTTGCGGGAAGTAGGACGCGTCTTTGACCTATATTTGTGGTTGTGTAGCACCACAAATTCTTTTTTCTTGAAAAAATTCAAAAATTCTTCAAATTCCGCGCTTTAATGTAAAACTCTAGCCCTTTCAAAGACATTTAAGTTGGCTTAAGTATTTTTTTTCTTTGAGATAATTATTTTAAAATTGTTAAGTCACGTGAATTTTTTAGGTCTTTTAGCCCTCAATGGACGTTTCGTAAAAACCTATTTGCAATATATTACGTAACTCAAACATTCCAATATTAAATATTTCGAAAAAAAAAACAATTAGAGAAAACCCAAATCACTGGTATTCAATTTTCACGAATTTCGTAACAAAATTTCGATTAGCAAACTGGAACCTGAAATGTCATTATCTGGCAATGATAATCTTGTCACCTAAAATCTCTAGCATACGTTCTGTATACAGTCTGTCAAGTTAAAGCGTGGGTGGCTTTACTCGCAGTCGGTAAGGTGTATCGACATAATTTTGGTGTCAAAATATTAAGAAGAGCTCCCTCTTTC
>NC_046666.1:17928781-17942488 GCF_010883055.1 Belonocnema kinseyi | reverse complement strand
GAGGGAGCTCTTCTTAATATTTTGACACCAAAATCATGTCGATACACCTTACCGACTGCGAGTAAAGCCACCCACGCTTTAACTTGACAGACTGTATAAGATGTACTATACGATCTGTCATAAAACTTTAAAATAATTAAAAGCTACACAGTTCAAGAAAATATTTATTCGCACGTATATTCTACAGTTATTAATCTGCTAAAGTGAAATAAAGATTATTTTTACTTTCGTATCCAGCTTGGGCATTGTTCTTAATTGTATTGATAAATATGATAATATTATAATAAAATAATACATACTAACACAGGCCGACAAAATTTGACAAAGGTCCGGAACCAGAGACCAGACCTAGTATACCCGAAGGTTTTTGCTGCGCTGAATCCGAATCCGACCTCAGAAAAATTCCATCACCCTCAGTTTTCGAGATATTGTAACCTAAAAGTGCAAAAAACACCGTTTTTTGCTATATTTGAGGTTACATAGCATCTTGAATAATTTTTTTTTTTCAAAAACGGGCGAAAGCATCACAAAGGAGTACCCTTGCCCTCTGAATTCCATTTTTCAGATTCAAGATAGTTTTTTTTTCATCGATATATCATTGATTGAAGTTAAGTATTTTCGCAGTTTCGTAACAACGTTAAAACACCCTATATAGCATATGTGAGGTTATAAGCCCAATTTATAAGTGATCGTATTCGATCGAAAAAATCTATATATAGGTTTTTGAGGTTGCACGTAACTGGGTTTGGGGGTAGAGGAAATCGGGTTACGGGAGTCTCAGGTTATGGGCTCGAAATGGTCTCTGGTTCTGAGAATTGTTGGCCTGTGTAATTGAAGAAAAATTCATACAGCCAACATAGGATCCCACTTGGAGAATATTACTTCTGGGAAAATGACATTGGCCTTCGATCACACTTGTGGCTCTGTCTCACGACTTTAAAATACCCAAATAAAAGGTGCGAGGAAATCACAATGAAAAGTCGATAAAATCCTCGCGTGCCTGGAGGCAAGCATTGTGATTGCAGATATCCTATTGCACGCCGACAGTTTGGAGAACCAATTCTTTTAAAGGAGAAGGTTTTATCTGCTTCCGAAAGCCTCCTTTACTGCTGATGTATCCTTGATGCAATATTCAGGCGCCGTTATGATGTCTTTACGATATCGTAAAGACATCGACAGACCATAAGACGTTCTTAATATATCATAAGGACAACTTCCCGACATGGAAATAGGATATCGTAAAGTTTCTATGAAGATGTCGTAAAGATGTCGTAAAAACTTTTTCAAATTTTGTGCCCATTTGAATAATAATTAAATTAATTTATATTTTTGAAAGATAATTGCAAGCATAAAATATTTGAAGTCAAATAATAGAACACGAAAATAGTTTTATACTTAATTCTGTTAATATTTTTGAATGGGCCTTAGCCATAATATTTTGTAGATTCCCTTGTATTTTATTATTGTTTTTTATGATAATTTGTGTTTCACACACCTCCTGTATGCCACCACATGACATGGTACGACAGGACAATTAGGCAATGCGATGGGCAAAAACACAGTCATTCAACTGTCACGCAAAGTGTAAACTTACTCGAAGAAGTGTAACATTGGACCTTAAAATGGTTTTGGAAGTCTACTCTGCATAATTTCGTTCCCAAACCTACAAACACTAAATAAGCAAGAGTCAAACCCATAAACTAACTAGCCCGAAGTCCACAAACCCCAAACCCCAAATTAACAAGCCCAAAAACCCAGAAGCTCTATATCAACGAACCCACAAACCCCACAACAACGAGCTCTAAACCAATAGACTCCAAATACACATGCTTAATATATAAGGGGATTTATATAAGGGGATTCACGCTAAACGAGCACCCTATTATGAGAGGCAACGGGACTCACGCTAAACAAGCCACCACACGTAAAAGGCAAGGAGACTTTAAATAGTACGTATTATAAGAACTAGACCAATGAGGAAGATTTAGTCAGACTTTAAAACTTCATATGCCTTGACATCAACTAAGCTCAAGTCTCCACATCTTATTCGCTAACAAGCTCTAAAACTCCAAACTCCAAAACCCAAATACCTTACATCTTATAATACCAATTGAGAAATTGATATAATTTCGAGTTAGTGGGTATGGGGTTTGTGGGTTTTAGGTTCGTTTGGTATTTGTTGGTTTTTGGGTTTGGGGTTTGTGAGTTTGGGATTGTTGGTTTAGGGTTCGTAATTTTGTGGATATGGAGATTGTGTATTCGGAATTTGTGAATTCGGAGCTTCTGGATTAGGGGTTTTGTGAATTTGTTGATATGAAGCTTGCGAAGTTGGGGATTTTTAAACAATTTTTGCATTAAACTGAAAATTCTGACATTCTGGCAAAAGTATACAAATAAATTCGTGTTCAGCGACCCCAAAAAAGTAAAGCGTACATATTACAATCCCAGTAAACTCCCAAAACCATTTTGTGGTCCTATGTAATTTTTTTTTACTTTTACTTCTTTTGAGGGTGCTTTAACACGATTGCAGATCACAAAATTTCATTCAGAAACTCCCTAAGAGTGAAAGAAATGGGAAGTGTCTTTTGTGTTTTCTATCTCTTTCACTCTTGCGAACTTTTTGCATACAACATGCTGATTGAGAATCATATAAAAGCGAGCTAATTGTCAAGAAAATCTTTCGATTTACACTTAATTCACATTTTTAATGCTTGAGCCAATTTTCGTACAAATTATAACACTTCTAACAAAACATTAAAAGCATGGATATGAACGCTCTAACCTCAAAATTTAATATTTTCGTTCAAAGAAAAAATATAAAAACCTATAAACAAATATGTTTTTCTTCAACACAGGTAATAACACGGCCGCACAAAATTTCTCCGGGTCTGAAGGTCAGACCATGTTTACTATATGTGTTTGGGGTCGCTGATCCCGATGCCCAAAAAACACCAGCAAGTCAGGGTTCTGAAATAACCTAAATACATTTCATAAATTTTTTTCTAATTTGGGGTTAATACCATGTTTGCTACATTTTTCGTGGTTGCTGAATCCGAACTTGAGGTTCAAAAAATTCAAGCAAGTGAAAGTAAAGACGTACCTAAAAAAACCTTATAAAACTTTTTACTTGATTTCGGGGGTCATACTATGTTTTCTATATAGTTTTAAGGTCGCTGAATCCGAATTTTTAGTCTGCAAAGCTGCAGCACTTCATGGTTTTGATTTAAAAAAGAATAGCTTCAATTGCGAGATATTTTGAAGATTATGTCGAAACTCTGACAAAGTGGGATTTTCTGAACCTCAAATTCGTATTTAGCGATCTTGAAAACATATAGTGAACATGGCCTGACCGCGGGACTCGAGAAAATAATTTTATGTGGTTTTTGAGGTTATGTCAGAACCCTGAGTTGCTGTTTTTTTTTGGACCTCGCGTTTGGATTCAGCGACTAAAAAAAACATATATTGAACATGATCTGACCTCCAAATCCGAAAAAAGATTTTCTGTGTGTGGCTGTGTAATAAGTGCTTAATAGAAATATGACTATAGATCAGAAAAGTGTATGATGTATCAATAATTTTGTTTTGAAACAACAAGTTTGAAAATTAATCTGAAAGTTTCAAATCGCGTGTTTTTATTTTAAGAAATATTATATTACATCTTCATCTACTTAATTATTATATTTCCGTTTGAAAAGGAATTAAGACTATGAATTGAATGAAATACTCAATTGTAATATTTCATGCGCATTACATAAGGAAAATTGATTTTCAGCTTAGACCTTGAATTTAAGACTACGAGAAGTAAGGAAAAAGCTACACAAATATCTAAAAAATGGGTTATTGAAACAGTCTTTGTAAAAGAAATAGAGATCAAAACCGTCAGTAGCATTTTAATATCAGTAAAGAATTTTTAAAAATAAGTATTTTTAATCACACCTTAAGGGGTCTAAGGTCTAATTAGACATTTTGAATACATAGTTTACAGAGAAATTACAGATATAATATCTCTACTGACAATCGAATTTGATGATGCATAATAATTGGAATTATAAATTGTTAATAATAAGTTTGTTAAAATGAAAGCGAGACGAATTGCAATATTGGAACGTGCAGATAATTATTTAACGGTGCCATACTCATTTTTAAGTCAGAAATATGTATAATTTATGATATAAATTATCTAAAATAAAGTATAATTTTTAATATATTATAAAGAGAACTATGTGAGATATTATATTTTTAAAATGTATTTTAGCTGCACTTTTACGCTGTTTTCTTTTTAATTTTATAAGAGGGGACTCCTAAACATTTCTGCGGTTGGACCTACACGGTTTTAGTTACGCCACTAGCTATTACAAGTTATTTAATCTATCCATAACATGACATAATCTGAACATAAATTCATAATTATTTGAGAGGATTTAAATTTAGATAATTCAGTAAAAGTGTCAGGCTAAAAATAGTTTTGTCATGCTACAGGAAATGGTAGTCAAGGACAAATTCATTTTTAGATGATTCGAACCTTAAGCTTATGAATTAACCATCGCCAATTTAGTTTTTAAGAGTTAAATCTCTAAGACGAGCAATGAATATATAGTACCTCGTACTAAATGCTTTACAGTACAATCTCTATGTTTCAACCGTTCTTTCTCTGCGCCCCTGAAAAACGGAAGCAGCTAGAAGTTTTAGGAAGGCTGAGAACGGGGCGACTGAACGCGAGAGTTTGGTGCATGGTTAATAGTTTAAAAATATGCCACTTCGGTAAATAAGAAACCGTGCTTCTCCTTTACAGTAACCCTCTTGTATAATTTTACTTTAATATTGCTGACCAAACTGTCTAATAGTTCCCCAAGACATATATATCCCTTCTTTTCTCCGTCTGGCCTCTTAATATTGTCACTAATGCATGAAACACCATGTTACATAATATCTAATTACCTTTTTCTTGTTGCAGAGTTAAGCTCGCAATTTCACTATTTACCTAATAGCGAATAAATTCAGGGCATTTCTCGCGGCGAATCTTCTGCCTTCTTTGAAAAACATCATTCACATGAGAGGTCTCTTGTTCCTGCCGAGCATCCTGTTCATGAGAGGTCCAATCCCCTCCTGGTAGGTCTGTAACAACTACCTCCAGGTTCATTGCTCCAACAACGAGGCTTCCTTCTTCTAACGGAATTGGATGTGGTCTTGTAAAACTTCGGTTCATTCAACTTGTTCCTGATAAGAATCCTAACCGGATATTTGAACTTCGAGGATACACTTTTTTCGTTAACACAACACTAAACATCAGAATAAGTAATAGCTGTTCGTGACGTCTTCGTCATATTATAGTTTTGTGATACTCTTGCTGGAATTTATATTTATGATACGAATATGAAACGTCATAGACGTATAAAAATAAACATCTCAAGCAACATGATTACCGCATTGACCCGAGAAGAAGTTAATGAAGTTCAAGTCGGTCCCAGTCGCTCAATTGCAGGCTTTTTCCAAATAAGGTATGTAAATATCTGTACTTTCTCAACCTATTTTTTTATTTCTTTATTTTCCTTTTGTCATTAAGATCTACCATCTCTGTCTCCTACATAATTTTACTTCTACCACCTTTTTTTCGTGAATCTGAACCCTGAAACGATTATTCAAATCCCTGTACACCAACTCCATATGCTCCATCTTTTCGCTTCTTCCCACCCTGCGCTTCCTTAACATATTATTTATCCGTTATACGTCTCTCTCAGCCTTAATACTTCCTATGTGATCTACCTGATCTTTCCCCTTTTCAGATTTTTTCTTATTACACATTAGTCTGAACCCCTTTCTTCATTTCTACGAACTCCTTTCGTTTCGTAATTTGTTCTTTCCACTTTTTCTGCTTCTTATTTGCCTTTATTTTAATCTTCCTTAGCTCTTTTACACCGTTTCCTAATTATTATTTCAGATTCTCTAGTCTTCCATCATATCTTTCATCAGCTTTTTATTCACTTTTACGTCTTCTCTGAGTACCCTAAACAGGCCTATCAGGATCCCGAGAGACCCCTTCTTCGACTGTCTATTTATTGGGGGGGGGGCATGGCCTATGGAAAATGTCCTGCATGTCAAATTCGCTACTGCTATTGCCAACACTCTCGGTGACCAAAATAAATATATAAATAAATCAATGTAAAAAAAGTTGGTTCTCAATCAGAATGCGCTCAATCAATAATTGTATAATATTATACGATTGTTTATTACATTAACGTATTGTCTTGTCTCTTTACCAGATTAAATTTTGTGTGTGGCAAACATTATTTGTTAAATGTATCCTCCTAAGATAACATTTTATTGTATATGTAAGAGATATCAGTTTCACCGAGATTGGTAATACATTTTTTTTCCTGGAGACTAGCAACAGATGTGTCAATATCTATGAAAAACCACCTTAATGTGAAGAGCACATAAATAAAGATTGCCGAATATATTATATAATCCTTATTGAAGAACTAGAATACTGGTAAACAAGTTCTTCATTGAAACGTAGATTAATCAGTTTTTCATCTACTTGGCAAAAATAAGGATGGTTTATACTCTTCTGACCACATTGGCTATTGTCCTTGATTCTATTGGTAAGTATACTGACATATTATCATTACATGTAATTAAAACAGTACATTTCAATACGAGAGGTCGAATAGGCGATTTACTGCATGTGAGTGTGAAGATCCAGCACGAATTTTTAAGGAAGGCAAAGCCAAGCCTAAGGTTGATTGATATGCTTTACACAAGTAGATTTTGATCATAATGATGTTATGGAATAACAAGGACTATTTACACTAAATTAAAACTTGATGACGGCGGCATTAAATATCAATTTTCAGAGAAACTATTTGTAGATTGTTATTTAAAAACCTAGTGTGACTTGATAATGATTCGTGAATATCTTGGCTAAATTTGACATCAACGCTGATGGCTCTTTTTATTAATCCATAGGACACTTCATACAAGCATTTATTTTAAAGACCTAGCGAGACACTTGATGCTAATCAGACATAATTTGTGATCAAGTGCTGGTGTGACCTCTGATGCTCAAGGCAAATCTGGGCTTAATTTGTAACCTATTATTTGATCCTTTTTAAATTTGCTAGAGCTCATGCGAGAATTCTATAGAAATTTAACTAGAATTCATGCAAGAATTTCAAAAAAATTATTTTACTTAAATTCTGTCTAATTTTTCTATTTTTACTAAAACAGTGCAATTTTCACCTGAGGAGGCAAATCGTAAAGAAACCAATTTTTAACAAATTAATTAAACGTTCAACTAAGAATGTTTATTTTTAATCAAGTACAGTGAAACTCTGATATTGTGATAGTTTTGAGGCTGGCAGTGGTGGGGAACAAACCCGATTGTGTTCCGATTTGCTTTTGTTTGGTCACGCCTGAGCGACCGCCACATACCCCGCGCAGCTCCTTTTAGCCAAATTTTTAGCGCATCATCTCTTTTTTTGTTACAGATATAAGTTTGCAGTTTGACTGCTTACCTAATGGCGAACCTATTCATCGTATTTCTGGTGCCGAACCTTCTTCCTCTTCTCAAAGACATCATTCACCTGAGAGGTATCTTGATCCTGCCGAACATGCTGTTCGTAACAGGTCCAGGTCTCCTCTTGGCAGGTCCGTGGCTCCTCCTTTCGGTTGCGTAGCCCCACCCACAATGCTCCCTTCTCCTGACGGAATTGGATGTGGACTTGAAAAAATTGGACTTATTAGGCTTCAATATAGAAAGAGTCTGCACCGCATATTTGAACTTCGAAGATATACTTTTCCTGTCAATAACACACTTGAAATAAAAATAATTAAAAACATTTATGAGCCTGTACCAACTAGCGAACAAATTGTTATGTCAACAGCGAATGGTGAAGTATTTGCAATATTAGAGAGTTACAATGTTCTCGTTGGAATCTATGCAAAAAATCTTCATTACTATACAAGACGAGCCAAAATAAACATGTTCAGCGGCCTGGTTATTGCATTGACCCGAGAAGAAATCAATGAAATTCCAGTAGGTAACAACCGCCTAATCAATAAATGTTTTAAAGTTGTTTTCAGTCCCTCACACAATTGATCAACAAAAAGGGTAAAACTTAAATATTATATTTAAGGTTCAAATTCGAATAGAAACTTTTTATTTAACTCATATTCATAATAAAAAATCAGTTTTTTATGGTGTACGAGGCTTTAACCTTTCATCAATGTCCCTATTTTTTAAATTCTGCTCTTCAAATATGAATCGGAAAAAATTCACATTAGGAAACATTAGCTAGATATAAAACTGATTATTTTGTGATTTAAACTTATTCACTGATCGATTCAGTTATACTGGGCTAACGCATTCAAGAAACATCCTTAAAGATTAACAGTAACTGCGAAAAAACGTACTTTAAATCGTATAAAAATAACTTAATTATCGGGTGTCTTACTACATGACATAATATCATATTTTTGCTTTAAAATTTATATCTCATTTGTCATAAAGTTTTACTATTTATTAAAGAATTTCATTATTTTTTAAAAAATTTAACTAACTTGGTAAATATTCCTCCTTTTTTCTTCTAAACTTTACTGTATTGTTGAGCATTGGTCTTTTTGGATAACAAATTTGTCCTTTTATTTCAAAATGTTTGTTTTCTGTTAAAAATTAACCTTCTCTGGTAGAATGTTAATTCTTTTTATTTGAGAAGTTCAAAAATATATTAAACTATTTAATTCATAATGTAATTATCTTTGTATAAAGTTGAATCGTTTTTGTTCTAAACTTCACTCAATTCGTTGGAAATTCATCATGTTTGGTTGAAAATTTCAATGTTTGGCAAAAACTTCACATTTTTGTTTCAAATGCGTCTTTTTCGTAGAAAATTAATCTAGATTATAAAAAAATTCTAAAGTTTTATAAAAAATCCATACTCTTAGCTAGAATACCCAACTACTTTTTTTAAAAATGCACCGTTTTTGGTCAAATATTTTTGTGCTTGTATTAAGCGGCGATTCGATAGTTTAAATTTTGATCCGTATGAAGTTCCTCTTAATAAATTTACATTTATTCCCTAAAGTTCTCTATAAATTGCTTTAAATACCACAAAATTTCTTGGAATATTTTTATTCGCTAGAAATTCCTCAAAATTCGATTCTGTGCTTAAATAACTGTCAAAAGCCTTAAAAGCTTGAAATTTTTAACATTCGTACGGCCAATTAACTAAATCTATATTGAGGAAAAACAGTCACTTTTTACTTTGGCGAAAATTTTAAATAATTTGAATTGTATTTTATAATTTCTTCATTAGTTTCCAGCTTTTTACTTAATTTTTAATTCAGTATTTTTTTAAGTTTACAATATATTTCCCGAATTTACTCCTATTGAAATTATTATTATAAATTTGAAAAATTTTAACGAGTAGTAGTACTCACAACTTTGTCCTAACAATTCACTAACAAATATATAAAATTTCGGTTTTTAAAGATAACAAATTTAAATTACAAATTGCCAAAAATAAATAATGTATTGACTCTTACTTCATTTAACAATCGAAAACTAAATATTTTAATCGTTCAAGAACCACAAGTTGATATTTTCAATTGTTTTAAAATTCAATATATTGTATCGTTATAGAATACACAATTAGTATTATTTTATATTTGATGAATGCAAATTAACATCTTCAGCCACTTATAGGCCACCCATCAAATTTCCAATAACTTTAAACAATATTTTAATTTTTTGAAATTAAAATTTTTCTGAAAAAACGTCTACACACTTTGCTTCACAAAAAATCGAGCCACAGCTCTTTCGATTTTCGAAAAAGTTTTCTTTCAATTTAGCCATTATAGATAATTTAAAAGAAGAATCCTTTTTCAGAAATACGTGCTATCATAAGACAGGTGTTACATTTATGATACGAGTAATTTAAGAGAAATAAATTTTTTTAATTCAAAAATTAAATTTGTTCTAAAAAAGATCGACTCACTTCGCAACACTGATAGTAGAATGATAATAACACTGATCGATATTACCCTCCTAGGATAATAATAAAGTAACCTTTAAGTTACTTGTATCATAGATATAAAACCTGTATTGACACAGCTTGTATTTCGGAAAAAAGGATTCCAACTTTGATCTCTCTAATAGAATACTTGGAAAAGCATCTACCCAGAAATCGGAAGCTTTTTGGAACGTTATTTTATTAGTTCAATTTTGAAGACTTACAGTGAATATATATTTTTTTCAGCAAAATGAAAATTGAAACTGCACCCTGAAGTGAGCCGCAGTGGCTTACTCCAGGCTGCTGTTTACAGCCAGGTTGTTGTCCACAGCTCAGCTGCTTCAACGCAACTTCTCAAAAACGTATAAAATACTTCAAAATTTTAAAAAATAATATCTTTTCTTTAAGTATATGAAATTTTCCCTCTTCTGCCAGGCCTCCTATAGGCCTAAACAGAACTTTGTGGTGGAAAAGCGGAATCGCAATCTGGTCAAGACAACCATTTGCCTACTAAGGCAGGTCTCTTTCCATTGTTCTGGATATAGGCAATTTAAGTAGAAAACACGGCCGTAATCTTTGTCCGTCAAGCAGCTTTTAAGGTCGAATTTATGTTGTCTAAAGCCTAAAAATTGTGGATACCAGGTAAAAGGAAAATCCTGCAAAATCTTGATATAGCCTTTTAGACAGGGTTGATAGGAAGAGGTAGAGGTAGAGAAGACGAAGAGGTAGAATGGAGAAAATGTATCAGGGACGAATTCAAGTTGCTGACGAAAAAAAAGTCTGTAATATTAGATCGGTTAGATGATTGAAACGTAATGGCCGGCTGGCTGGGATACAAGGCGCTGAAAATTAAACTCAGGAACCTAGGATTTTCTTACCTTGAATACAAACTAGTAATGATTTTAGATATTGAGCAGAAAATCAGCCATCTGCTGCATTATATCACACCGAAGTTGTGTGAGCCCTTCAGAAGACTCCATGAAAGGACTCTTTTAGCGTTTTTTATAAGACCAGCTTGCTAATGAAAGCCGCATTAACTGAAAACAACTTAGACATTCGTCATTATTTTAAAAAAACAACTTTGCTAAAGGATTTCTGTCAAATACCTTGAGGTATTTCATCGAGATCGAGTAGAATATATCCCATTTTAAAAAAGCAGAGCAAAAAACATTGGTTCTTAATCGGAATGTAATTCTATAATGTACATATAATATTTAACAAATTCTTATTACATAAGACTCTTTCATGTTAAAAAAGATATTTGTAATGTTTGGCTGTCGAATATGAAATTGTATTGTAAATATTTGAGAGTTTTTTCTATACCAATTTCGTAACATAATTTACTTTCAGCGAACTGTTAAATAAAATGCAAATATCTCACAAGTATAAGCTCTGCGCATACAATTATAGGCTTCACTCTAAATGGCAGACAATTCTCAAACTAAAAAGATAATGACTTTAAGATAAACTATATAAATTATCATGAAGAACTGGAGTGAACTGTAGCTACACTGCATGCACATTATCCCGTATCTTATTCAATTTATCCTCCACTTGGAAAAAATGAGGATCATTTGTATTCTGTTTGCAACATCGGTAATCGTTATCAATTATGTTGAGTATAATAATATTATATCTGTAAAATTAAAAGTTTGTTATAAGGACAACCCCAGGATTTCGCCGGGAGCGAGTGCTAATCTGAAAAACTGCACCCGATCCCAGCGAAACCGCAGTAAAATTTCAGCCACATCCACACCCTACGACCATGAGATAGGTGGTTACATTTTGTAACGGAATCAATACGACGATCCGGCAAAAGTCTCGTGGACTCTGAGGATACGAAGCGATCCAAGGACGACCGCCTTCGTCATTTTTCTCGCAAGTGTTTTAGCATATCGTTAACACGCAGGGATACTTTTCAGGCTACTAACCAGTGAAAGCTTGGTACCTCCAAAGCGGCGACAATCTCTTTATGCACCTCACGATTTTCAGATAAACCGGTAAGCTTTCCCTAATACAGTTGATAAGTTTATGGGAGCTCGAATCGAAAGCTTTCCGGTAATCAATTTAGGCCATCGACAGGTCACGCTGATAGTATGCTGCACCTTTGCAGACACATGTCTCGATAAGCAGGTTCTTCTGACATCCTGCTACGCCTTACTTTGAGCCTCGTTGTTCATAAATTTTTTTGCTACACAGGTTCAGTTGCCCGAACAATCATATCATTTAGGATGGCTGTTAATTTTGTTATATAGTGTGTTCAGGCAAGTGATTGGCATGTAATTCTTTGGGGCAACTAAATTTCCTATTTTCGGCAGGAGTATTGTGCGCCCTTTCATCAAGCACTTTGGAATTGGCTGTTTTGACTTTAAATCTGACGTAAAAATACGGGCCAAATGCTGATGAGTTGAAGAAAACTTCTTCCACCAGAAGGTCTTGATACCATCTGGTCCCACAGCGGAATAGTTCTTCATCCCTCTTAATACTTTTTCTACCTCGGCATTAACTGGAGGGTCTTGGAAGAGTCGGGATGGGTCAGAGAAGAACTGTTTGATTTTCTCTGAAACACCTCTCTCTCCACTCTAGACTTCTCATAGTGCCAGAAAGTATCCGTATGCTCTTAAAAATATGCTGCCTGACGGTCAGCAGCTTTGACTTGTTAAGTGTGTAATAACGGGTCCAGAGTTCGCGCTTAAACTTTCGAACCTTGGAGGTAAAATTCTTGCCAGATGCGATGCAGGCAATCAAACACTGAATGCGGGGCGCGTACTGTCTTACCCAGCCCATCTTAATGGCGTGTTGATGCAATTCGTCTTTTGGTCCTATGATCAACTGTTGGTTTTTTTTACGTTCCGCAATCGGCCAAAGCTCTCGTTGCGTAATACGCACAACAATTGATATTCCAGAGCTCGGATTCTTCAGAAAAATATCCACAAAGCTCGCCATCCATTTCAGCCAGATCTTTAGACTAGAGAGAAGCCTGGGTGTGGATGTTTCTTGGGTCATAAAGCATAGCTCTTCTCCTATCGGATGCCTGCCCGCGGTTGGTCTTAGTGTCGCCTCTCTTTCTCTGTTGCCGGCTTATTCTGGCTGTGTTAGAGTAGGCGTTTCGCTTACATAACCCCTTTTTTGAGTAGTTCGGCATGGTTCCGCCGACGTCGGTGCGAAAAATGCAATAGCTCTGGGTGTTTCTCGCACCACAGAGCATGAAGCCGTGCAATATAAACCCGTTGAGGGCCACACTCGCATCGTAGCACTGTAGCAAGTCCCGATTCATTTTTACCGTCTACCTGAAGGTCCTGAGATTCTGTCCATTCATCCCACTGAATTCATCATTATTGGCTCCCCCAGCTCTAGAGTAGTCGGAATTCTTGGCCGACCCATTGTCGCGAGCCGTGCGCGTGCTGTTGTTCTAAACCGCACTTACTACAACTATGTTTAGTGTTGTCATTGTTGTTCCCATAAGAAAGTAGGGAAAGGGGTTCATCCATCCTTCTAGAGCCCCGCACGCAAGAATGAGGCTGCGTACTCTGAAAGTTCGCCCAAAATCCCAGAGTCACCTTACTAGACACCTCACCTAGGTACCATTCAGCTGTCGGCACGGTTTTCACACCTCCTCTTGGGGGTTAATTCCTTCGCAACCACTCCTTGACAATTGTCCGCGACTGCCTATTGCTTTTTGTAACCATATTTACCG
>NC_046666.1:17925860-17928681 GCF_010883055.1 Belonocnema kinseyi | reverse complement strand
GTTACTTATTATAATCTTAGTACGATTCTTAAAATAACGCAAAGTATTATTTAAGAATTTGGCATGTTCTGTCATAATGGACTGAAACCTACCATATCCTGATAGCGAAGGATTGTTGTTACATGTTCACAGCACCAGACAGTCCTTTTACCACTGTTTTTACTGGAAAAAGTTCCCTGATATTCAATGTGGACCACTTTTGTCTTGTTCGGTGAGAATATAAATAAAATATTTTGTGCTATCATCATGAAGGGATTATGTTGGCGCACGAATTAACATCGGGGGCACTATGAAAAATACCATAAGAGTTTAGATGGAATATTTTCGAAAGTCATAAGCATAAGTTTCGTCTCAAATGGTAATTAACTCATCATTATTTCTATTTATATATAGCTCACGACTAACTGTCGCACAGTATTCGCGTCAGCCAGCTCATCACTAAAACAAGCCCCAGTGGTTGGCGAACCTCTACCTAATCCACAAACGCGAGCTTTGTTTAAAATCATATCGCTTGCAACCCCCTGTGTACTTTTATTCTAAATGTTCACTCGTATCATAAATGTTAGACCTGGCTTGAAAGAGGTTGTTTTTCTAAAAAAGTCTTCTTCCTTCAATGTCCTCAATAGAATAATCGAAAAAGCACCCAAGCGGGAATGGGAAGTTCTGTTCATGTTATTGTTTACAGCATAGCCGCGCCAAAGCGCCTGCTCCAAAACTTAGAGAATACTCTCAAATTTATAAAAGTCACATCTAATAGTGATTAGGAGGTGGCTGCTCTAACGGATGAACATTCCTTATATCACACACCTCTAGTTTGTTCTTTTGAGAACTAAAAAACTGACTAGGGAACTTTTGTTGTCTTATGGGCGTCTATAACTTTCAAAATAAGAAACTAAAACCCTCTGAAAATCCTTAAACTCTTAAAATTGTTAAAAATTTGTAGAAACACCGTGCAATACATTTCAATTTATGGCCCTAAATTATTTAGAATTGATTTGAAAACCTGTAAACCTCTTGAAATGAAATAGATTTAATTTAATTTTTGAAGTTTTATAGAAAAACTAGCATCTCTAAAATACATGTAGTTCTTAGAAACCATCCGCAATCTTTTCAAATTATTTGAAATTCCTCAATGTCTCAAGAAATCGTGAAAATCTATTTAAATAAGTAAAAATTTTGCAAAATATTTGAAAATGCTAAAAAATTCTATAAAATTCCTGGATTTTTTTCAATCCATTAGTTAGATGCACAGTCTCAATTCAATCTGAATTCTCTCTTTTCAATTTTAGTGAAGGTTTAAAGAGGTAAAAAATTAATATGTTTATATCATTTAAAATAAATGAAATTCAGTATTTTACCTTAATCTCTAAAAAGCTTGCTTTTATCTCATTGCCTTCCTCGCTTCTCAAATCTGCGAAACTCTGTCTTAGCGTCTTAAATTAATAATTTTCTGCTATTAATAATATTCACATTTTAATTATATCTTTTGTTTCTTCTGTTTACAATCTTTCTCTTTATATTCTTTCTTCCATCTCCTAACACTTCTCTAATTAGGGTCCTACTCTTTCGCTCTGCTTTCATTGCACTTCACACATCTTCTTCTTCTTAGAAAGCCAAAACCTATCAAAATTTGCATGCACACACATCTCATCCTCGCTATAAGCTTTTGACCTCCTTTCTAACACAAATATTGCACTTTCGCCGTTGGTATAATTCATCCATAGTGCCTTTGAAGCTTGACTCTGTTATTGTCTTCTTCGTTGCTGCATTTTCTCACTTCATGCAATTATTTTGGAAAAATCTCGTATTTCTTCCTTTATTTCTTCCTTGTACAACATCCTCACTTCATCCATTTGAATTTTATTAATTTTCGGGATTATTGATCTTCGCTGCCAGCTTCATGTACTTTGCATAAGTCGGTCACCAAATCCTAACTCCTTTTACCCTTAATGCTACTACCACTTCGGTCGCAAGCTTAATTTCCATATCCACGATTAAACTAGTAAAAAGTGCTGGGTTAAGCGGACACACTTGCCTAAACTCCGTCTCCAACCAGAAAAGATCTAAAATTCCCTTCCCTTCTCTCACCCGTTCTTACAGTGTTCTTACAGACTCTTGAACCCGCCCGCATCTCGGTTAATATTTCTATCCCCTCGAGATCATTTCACAGCTAATCTGCAAACACCATCAAGCACACTTTCTATGCGGTATTCATCAGCTTAATCCCAGCATAATTTTCTTCTTATCCCTATGTACTTTTTCATTCAGCGGCACTATCGACTCCTGTCTTCACCTTCCTGAAAATCCGTCACTCCTCAAAAAATTTTCACAAACACCTTAAGCCTCTCCCTAATTTCTATTATATGAAACAGCCAAGCTTTTCTTTTTACCTCATTCAGCGCTTCTGCTTTCGACCTTCCTCAACCCTTTTTTTGATTCTCTATTTCTTCGTCATTCAGCTTTACCTGCTCTGCCTTACACGTACTTCTACTCCTACCAACTCTCTTCCGTAAATCTGAGCCCTGCAACGATTTTTTAAACCCCCGCACACCCACTCCTTACTATATTTTCTCGCTTCCTTAAACTATTAGTTATCTTCCAGTCATCTCTCCCTGTCCTAATATTTGCTGAGTGAACTAACAAATCTTTCTCCTTTTCCAATCCTTTTTTATAGCACATCACTTTAAGCCGATTCCTCATTTCTACTTACTCCTACCTTTTCGCAGTTTCCACTTTCTGCTTTTTAAAAATCCTTTTCACCTTTATTTTCATCTTTTTATATTTTCTATTACACAACTGCTTTACCATCAATTTCAGCTCA
>NC_046666.1:17898114-17925760 GCF_010883055.1 Belonocnema kinseyi | reverse complement strand
TCTCTTTCAAATCCTCTAATATCCCTACAATGATTCCACCTTAAATATAACCTTCCTTATCTACTCTAAATACTCCTCTATCGCCTCCCTCGTCTATCTCAGACTCTTTCTAATCAACGCTTCTTACACACCTTGGCTTCCGCCTCCCCCGATATATAAAAATAGTCGATTGCCATTATTTTAAAGCAAAACTTTGCTAAAGGTTTCCCCTGAAATGCTGGAGGGACAGTCAAATAAATGTGGGGTACAAAAGTTTCCAATTGTTGAGGGAAACCTTCAAATAAATATTTTATCTTTAAATAATACCGAGAAAGGTTTTCAATCCGTTTAATTTATATGTTAATATTTCTCAATATTACAAAATACATTTCTGTAGAAACTTTTTAACCAAAAAAATAACAAGTATTCATATGAAAAACTATCGCGTAGAGTATATTCCATTACACATATTCAATGCAGGAAATGCTTGTTCTCAATCGAATTGTGCTCCAATAGTCTACATATAATAATTAACAAATATTTATTCCTCTAGATTCTTTAACGTAGAAAATATTATTTTTAAAGTTTCGCTTGCTAAAATGAATTTGTATTGTAAATATTGAAAAGATTATTTTGCACGAATTTCGTAATAACATTTACTTTCAGGGAACCGGAAAATAAGAATGCAAACATCTTAAAAGTATTAGCTTTGTTCATATAATTGAAGGCCATACTCTAAATAGTAGACGATTAGAGAATCAAAATGATAATGACTGTAAGATATAGTATACAAATTATCATACAGATCTGGAATAAATAGTAGCCATACTGGTTTTACATTAGCACGTACCTTATTCAATTTATCATCTACTTAAAGAAAATGAGGATCATTCATATTCTGGTCGCAACGCTGGTAATTGTCCTCAATTCTATTGGTAAATATTATAATATAATAAAAAAAATATATATATATATAACTTAACATTTTTTTAAGTTTTGCGAACAAAAATATTTGTCTGCAGAAATTGGCAAGTTTTCTAAAAAAGATTTTTTCCGTTGATTTCTACTCAAAACTGTTTGTTATCAATAAAAATTTTCACATATTATCTTTTTTATTCTTTTCTTTAAATACCGCCAAAATATTATTTAAAAATTTGGCAGGTTATTTTATTTCGGACTGTATCCTACCATAAGAGTATAGAGAAAGGTTTTGAAACATGTTGGCAGATTTGAACTTTAGAACATCTATCAGAACTCAGATGTTCAGAATAATATGATCTTGCTTGTTTCAATTTATATAATCCAAGAGCAGAAAGTTTGCAAGCCTTTCAGCGATTGTTTCAAGAAGTATTACCAAGAATCCTGATTCATTGTCTAAAAGTTTACAGACAGCCTTAATCTAGATAACGCATTCTTATGCCGTATCGATATTCTAATAGAGTGGCAACGCAATCTCTGTATCATCGCTCTACAATAAAAACATACCCTTCCATGCACAATGAATAGAGGCAAGATTGATTAACAAAGAGCTTCAAAATAATTGTTGTATCAAGTGTATTGACTGCAAATGTGCAAAATAACTCTAAAATGTGTCATAAGTTTGCGACAGCAACAGAAAATTTGATCAGAGGGCGAGTTTTGAGCATGCTAAGTAGTAGATACTGAAATATAAGGTTATAATGCTTCTAAATGTAAATATAAATTCTATCTCTTTAGTTCTTCTCGATAGACTTAAGAAAAACCTGGATACAGAGAGAAACAAAATATTTCAGCAGGGATTTCTTTGCTTCTTTCATCAATCGCTTCATTGATGAACGGGACCTATTAAAGAGCGAGGAAAGCCTCTTATCAATTTGACTCGAACGCAGTTTTGATAAATAAAGTGAACGTCCTGTACTTGCATGTTTTTACTCCGCTTCGGCGAGGGAAGGTAGTAAAGACAAAACCTTTTTAAATTAATCTTTCTTAAGGCCAGTCTATTGCTCTATTTACGGGTTACACATATCAGCAATAAACTCAAAAATAAAAAACTTAGTTTTTGTGATACGCTAAGGCTCTATTCAGAGTCAGATTATTGGTTCCTTCGGGTACAGATGATTTGCTTCGTAAAGCCTTTGAATTTGGAAAAACATTCGGAAAAAATTAAAAATAAAATCTGATTTAAAAAGGGCTTTGCTATTTGGATCGAAACGTAAGTATCTCTTTGGGTTTTACCAGTAGAAAGCTGTTAACTAATAGTAGCCCTAGTGGTTCGCGAATCACAACCTAACCCATCAAAGCAAGCTTTATTTGAAAACGTATCGCTCGAAACCCCCCGTTCACTTTTATCCGCTATGATAATATTAATTCTAAACAAAAAACTTAGGCCAAGGGGCGCTTGTTGCCCGCCGTCAACACGAGGAGGTGGCTTCTTTAGCGCATAAACATTTTCTATATTACACACCTCCTGTTTGTTATTTTAAATACTAAAATATTGACTCGAGAAATTTGCTTTTTCAATTTGCTTAACTAGTTCAAGTACGCCATCTGGCAGCCATTGTAATTAGGCATCTGTAGGTAAATATTCAAAACGAATGCAATCAGCTGATGGCGGTTTTGTTTTACCACTGATGAATTTAACTTTAGCTAAAAGTATCCGCAACGCAGAAAAAGTTTTAATTTCTCAATTGTTAAAATATTCCGAAGGCTGGCATGTGGTTTCACTTATTTCTTACAGTTGAAAAAATGAGACCAGAATGGTTGTATTTCTCTAAATTACCACAGAGTGACCTAACTTCATTCTCAGGGATTTGCAGATCTCACTTTACTGCTAAGTATTATTAAGAATCTCGTTAGTGTTAAGTGGTGCTCCTGAAAATTGGGCATGAATGAAGCTAGATTATCTGAAACAAAGGATTTTAGAGGTGATAATTCAAAACACAGAAGAATGAAACCACATGCCCACCCTCAAGAAAGTTACCTAATCCTAACTGTTTATGTACACACAAGTGTGCAAGCACCACTTAATACTCACGAGATTCTTAATAATCCTCAGCAGTAAAGTGAAAACTGGAAATCCCTAAGAATAAGGTGAGGCCACTTCTTCGTTATTTACAGGCCTTTAACTATTCTCGTCTTATTTGTTCAACTCTAGGAAATAAGTGAAACGGCAGGCAAGATTTCGGAATATTTTTACAATTGACAAAGAGACAGATTTTTCGTGTTGCGGACATTTTTAGTCATAGTTAAAATCAGCAGTGACAGAAAGAAACCGCAATCGGAAGATTGCGGTCGTTTTAAATTTTCACTAATAGATAGCTACTCGCAATGGCCACCAGATGACGAACTCGAGTTGGGGGAAGCGCATAGTGTGCGCTATGTCGGCTTTTTTACTTAGTCGTCCGTTATAATACTGCTATTTCGCATGAAAAACTAACCTTACAAACAAGTAATCATCCCTTTTTTGTTGCAGATTTATGTTTGTCCTTTGAAAGTTCACCAAACAGCGCCTTTACTCCATATATTCCTCGTAGCATAACTGCTTCTTCTTCTGAAAGACATAATTCACTGGAGGACTCTCGTCTTCGCGCCGAACATCCTCTTCGTGCCAGGTCAAGGTCGCCTCACAGATCGATGACTTCATTTTCCGGGTCCATAAGTACTTTTGCAAGCCTTCCTTCTCCTGATGGAATGACATGTAGAATTGAACAACTTAAATTAATTAGGCTTATTCCTTATAAATATCCTGAACAAATATTCAAACTTCTAAGATACACTTTTCCTGGCAATACAATATTAGAAATGAAAACACGGGAAAACGATGATTATGCGCCTATTCCAACCAGCGAACAAATAGTTGTAGCAAAATCGAATGGTGATGTTTTTGCAATATTGAAGAATCATGATACTCTCGCTGGAATTTATGTTTTTGATATGAAACATGTTAATTATAGACGCGCGAAAATAAACATGTCAAGCGGCAAGGTTAAAAGATTGACCCGAGAAGAAGTTATTCAAGTTCCAGTAGGTTGCCAACGCTTAATAAAATGGCATTTTAAAGTTGTTCTGAATGCTTAAAAATATTAAATTGAAAAAATATAAAACTATAATATTAATATTGTGAGCGGAAGTCGGATAAAGACGTACAATGTAACTGTTAATTATATTAAAAACTTAGTTCTTGATTGTTCCTGAGGCTTTAATTTTTTTTGCCAATGGACCTGATTTCCAAGCGACGTTTTCTGTAAACATGAAGCAGTGAAAAATTCAATTATTCAAACAGTAGTTGGGCATTTTATTGTTCAATCAGTGAATCTACTTATTCTCTATTGTATTGCAGAATCGTAAGCGTGCATTCTCGGTAAAAGTAAAATGAAGAAAAATTAAATTCCGTCGATTACAGCGCCATCTATCGCGAAGAAAGCAAAATTTCTACGACAAATCATACGCATTTTTCTACAAAGAACTCGAATATGCAATAAAAAATAGGGGTTTCCATTAGAGATTTCGAACTTGCCTTCACCCCGGCCCCCAGGGGGTGGTCTGGAATAAACGATTTCAACATCAATGTATGTACTCTTCAGAGTAATTCGATTTTGATTCCTAACATTTTTTCATAGAGTGTCTATTTTTCGAGATATTTGAAAGTTTCAAATGAAAAACATCACCTTGTATAAGAATACTAATGATCATATTCATATAATTAACATTCTTTGAAAATCCTAAATAAGTTTAATTGCAATTAATAGTACTGCATAAATGAACTTTACTTAGCATAAAGCTGGGATTTCCCTTGATATGTTAAAAAGGTTGAAATTATAAAGCAAATAATTTCAAATCCCTTGAAAGCAATTCTTCGGAATACTTAGATGTTTATTAAAAACATTTAATTTGTTCAAATCCCCGAGCATTTTTTAAGGTATTGAAAGTTCTTTGACTATCTTTATTGTTTTCCGTCAAACAGCTTTGAAGGTAGAATCCCTTTTGTAATGTGGGCAGCAAAAAAACTAGAAATCTCTTGCTTGAGAACATATGCCTGCCAAATATTTACATTGCACAAGGCTTCGAAAAAGAAAAATATTGATTGTCGAAATGAAAAATGCGTTATCACAGGTTATTCCAAAGTGTTCGAATTCTAAAGAGTGTAAATACCAGATGAAAGTATGACCTTGGATACTCTTGATATAGCCTTTTTTAGAGAGCCTCGATAGGAGTGGAAAGCATCGACACTGCACAATAAAAGATCTCTAGCTGAAGAACTGAGCGGGGACAGATTCAACGAAAGCTAGCTTTCTAAATATACAGAACTATCCTTGAAAGAATAGAAGCGAGAAAGGGAATGTGAAACCGGCTACACCGCTACACGTCAAAGTTCAATCATAAGGTGACAAGGAAGAGGAAGAAGTAGATATTCCTATATAATTGGCTAAGAAACCGCACATATTTAAAAAAGTAATTTATCGGGGTTGAGGGCGGTTCATCGCGAAAGACTATTTTTCTTATAGACGAGTTCACTTTGTTGGCACAGATACAAAGATATTGAAGATGATTGGAGAAAATCTGTCACGAACAAAGTTAAGTCGATGGTTGACAAACAAAAACTTTTCAGGTTTTCGATTCCCCTTACTGATGAAAACGTGGTTAGCTGCCTCTTAAGACTTTAAAGCAAATTCGATGTAGAGACAATGCTCATAAAACGAAAGGGTCGTCTCCCGGAAAAGATTCTATGTTAATGTCTCAAAGTCGACTTTAATGAAGTCAACTCAATTTCCTAATGCACACTCAAATCTCTGTAAGAACAGAAATGACCAAAGCAGTTAAGCACGATATGCTTATACATCAATTGCACTTGTGGAAAGCTACAAAAATAGACAAGCTTCGAAAATGCTGAAAATTCTTCACAAGTGCAAACTCTATTTGTAGAAAAAAAGTCTTCAAGGATTAAAGCCAGCCGTCTGGCTATGCCACCAGAAACTAAACTTTGAACTCAGGAACGTGGGATTGTCGCCGCTTGAATACGAACCAGTAATGGATTCGCATGTGGAGGAAATTTCTTCTTCTTGATAAAGTTAATGTGAGCTAGAAAGCGGAAAACCAGCGAACAATTGCTTTATTTATCACAGAGAATCAGTGCATGGGTCTTTCAGAGGCATCCAAAAAAAGGAATCAATATGCGTTGTGTTTTTGGCGAAATTCCGCTTGCCCATTAAAACACTAAGAACGGACAAAAAATATACATCTGCTATCACTTTGAAGAACAACATTGCCTAAGGACTACTCTGAAATATTTCAAAGGACAGCCAAAATAACGTAAGATACAATTGTTCCGATAAGATGACAGCAGACGTCCTCATCAAGGGACTTCAGAGCTCACACGGGCATTGGACACATAGCATTACACGCTACACTGTAGATAGTGGACAATGATGAAATCAAATAAGATATAAGATAAACTATGAAAATTATAATGAGGCGTTTTTACACTTATAATATTTTTTAATAAAATTGTAATAATATAGAAAATATTTCGTTGAGAAGGAAATGGAAGGAGGAGAAGGAGGTAATAGAAAACACCTTGGTTGCCAATCGTGACATGCTTAAATATTGTGCGTATGACATAAGACGCTTTTCTATGACATGAAAACCTTGTATGTGACAAATATTGTTTGTCAAGTTTATACGCCTAAAATAAAATTGTGTGGAGCAAATAAATGATGTCAGTTCTAACGACTTGAATAACATATCATTCCTACTGCGAACGGGCAAATGAAATACAAATATCTCAGAAGGACAAATTTGATACTTAGAATTGATAAGATCAGTAGTTACCCTGTTACCTAATTCTTCATTAAAATGATTATTTAACAATTTTTCCTCTACTTACAAAATGAGGATCATTTATATTTTGGTTTGAACCATGATAATGCTCCTTATTCCTGTTAATAAGTATAATAATCCAGTGCTTTCATTGTAACTTGAAAAATGTTTTTAAGCTTTCCAGATTTGCCTAAAGATATCCGCAGTCTATTAGTCATGTTTAAATGTACCGAAAAAAATATCTGCTTGATGGGACCTTTTTTCCGCTGACGTTTCCGTCATTTTGTGCTTCTCGCTGAAAACATCGGTATATATCTGTATCTGTTGTATGATAATTTGTGAATAAATCAGACATAAGGAATAATATATGATTTAAAATTCCCAAACATTTTCGGTCGAAGCAAGAATTGATTTAGTTTTAAATTATTATACAATTCAATATAGTTACGAACGTTTTGTTTACTATAGGCTATTTATCCTAGATCTTTGAGAGGCATGGTGCAATCACAAGACAAAAAATTGAAGATTGGATTTATACTAAAAGAAAATTATTTGATCTTAAGGAACAGCGGACTTTCCTAATCAGGTGTAAAAATAGTGCCTTTTTTCCAGCACACATTGAAAAAATTTTAGTAAATTTTCTACTAATAACTTCAGCTAAAATTTGGTTTTAAAATATCAAACAACTTAATCTAAAAAATGTCATAACAAAATCTTAAGCACTCCCTAAAGTTCACAAAATTAATTTCAATTAGAGACTAATTGTTTCTACTGTTAGTTCTCCCACTTAAAATTGATCAAAGTCTATTCCAAATATGCTAAATTCTGTTAGTATTAACACTAGTTCGTTTTTCAAAAATAGTTTGGAACTTGAAGATTGTTTAAAAAAGATGAATATACCAAGAACTCATTCAATAGTTTCTTCAGATATTATGTACTGTTTTTCCTTTAACAATAAGTTTCATAAAAAAATTTTGGGTTGCCCTATGGGTTCACCTTCATCTCTAGTTTTTTTTTTGTTTTTATAAGATATTTAGAAAAAGAGCTTAACGATCAATTTAAACAACTGAAGTACATAATGACTATACGCTTGATTCATTACACTTCATTACACAACACATTCATGAGATTTACAACAACAGTAATAAAACTAATAAAAAAATTAAAAAAGGGAGTAATACATCAATGTTTATTATTAAAACAAACACTTTAGATAATTATTTGTTAAAAAAGAAAGACAGTCATTCCGTTAAAAATTTAGCTGATGTTATTTATCTAATTAAATTGTAATGTTTTTATGAAGCTTACATAGGTAAAACTGGCGGGGATTAAAAACCAGAATTTCTGAACATACAAAAAATTGTGAAGTTGGAAATTTTAACACAGGTTTTTTCACAACAATATTCTTGAATGTTCACATTTTGTGACCACCTTAATTCGAAAAACAATTTTTCAAGAATATAATTGTCTGTCTGTCTGTATGTCTGTCCGTATGTCTGGCTGTATGTATGGTTGTCTGTGATCACAATAAGTTTTAAAAAAATCATTCTATTAAATTGGCTTTTAGTACACTGTTTTAGTGTACTAAACTAAAGGACACGTTCGTTAGCCAGCCATTTTGGATGAAAATTAAAAAAAGAGTGCATTTTGAATAGTTTTGAGACCAAAATTTTTTTAATTAAAAAACTGTATGTACGGATTTTCATAGTCTGGAAAAGGACGACTAGTTTATCCTCATGATGATCCGTTTGCGAGTGATCTATTTTTAAAAAAGACTGGTCAATAACTTTGATTGTTAATAACTTTTGAAATAATAAATTTTAAAAAAATATTTAAGGAGAGCTATTTTGATATAAAAACGAATCGAAAACTGTATAAGTTGATTGAAAATAGAACTATCGATGTAAAAGTGGCACACTTGAGATATTTCGAACTCTAGAGAAAAAATGTTTCTCTAAGAACTTAAAGCTGTTACTCTTGGTGGTTCGGAACCCACCCTGAACTGTGGGTCCCCTTTTCACCACCAAGTAAGTGTGTGGGGGTGTGTAAGCGAATACGGATGATGGAGGAAGAAAAATTTAAACCATTCGGAGACACATTATAAGTTTACATATTTAACACTAAAGTTCTGAAATGCTTAGTGCCTTTTCAATTTTATTTAAAGAAGCAATAAGTGTCAATTAAATTTTTTTAGAAAAAATGCAACGATAACCTGAAAAATGTAATTTTCCATTTTTTAAAAATGAAGTGCATTAAATTCTAAAGAGCAGCTAGCTAAAGACTCATTTTTTACACAATTTTTACTTTAAATACAAAAAAATAAAATATTTTACTAATCATTTTTTACAGTTTAATAACAAGTTAGCAAAATTTTACATCATTTTACTTTGTACATCATGTGGGGTTTCCCAACTAATATCTTTTAGTTAGAAATTCTTCTAATTGGTTTCAAAATTGAATTATTTATTCAAAATTTACACATCTAAAATTTAACTATTTTAGCTAAATTCATCTTTTTCAATAGAAGATTTATTTCGTCAGTCTTAAATTTAGTCTCCTGGTAGAGGAGTCCCCGGTTAAAAATTCCACTGTTTTTTTTTATTTTTTTTTATTTTGAAAATGCATTGTATTTTGACTTGGAATCTCATTCATATAATACCTAAATTTATGTTATTTAAACACATTCTTATTTATTCTACGATTTTCTGAAAACTAGCCATATTTATTTTCTTTTGAGTGCATTTTGGGCTGAGAAATCTAAAAGAAGTTTTAATATTATTGACATTATAAATTTTTATCATATTATTCACATACTATAATTTAATATTTATCGTTTATATATTTTTATATTTTCATCTTCTTATTTTATATTTACGCATCAAATAATCATGTACAAAATACTCCACTAAGAAAAATTAATGTAAAAAACCTTCGTTCCCAATCGGAATATGCTCAAATACCGAAAGTTCAATATTAGACCATTTTATCTTACACTCGATAAGATGACGCTTTGAAATATTCTAAAAACTATATATGGAAGCAATAGTGTACACAGTATTTGAAGTGGTGACCAAATTACTGATTAAAACGTAAATTGATCAGTTGTTCCACTAATTATAAAAAATGAGGATTGTTCATACATTGGTCACCAGCTTGGCAATCGTCCTTAATTCTATTGGTAAATATAATTATACAATAATTGTATGGAAATTATATATTTAATACAATGTAAACATTTAAGTTTGTGGTTTGCACTTGAACCCAACACGAACCACTAGGTTGATATAGAATCACGAGCTTTAAACCTTAAAATAGTTTAGATTATCTCTCTAGAAAGAAACTATTGTTTTGCTCAAAGATCTTCACATTAGACACTTCGTATTAAAAAACACCCTTAAGAGTTATATTACAATTACCTCATACAATAAAGCACGAGGGCCATCTAAAATGTACTGATGGTTGTCGCTGTTGGCATTCTATATCAGTTTCTAGGAAACGTTAATTGAAATTTTCAATTAAACCTGATGAGGAAGGACTCCTGATGAACAGAGACCACCTTAATTGAATTAGAGATGAACGATTCTCTGAACCTGAAACTGAAATCTGAAAACTTCGATTAGACCTGGTAGTATCTGCGAAATTTGGTTTCAAAGACAAGATAAGAGACCTAATTTACATCAGACATAATTTCGAGTCAAGTTTTGTCATCCTGGATATAAACTTCTACAATACTTCCGCTGAATTAGGATTTTAAGGACCTGATGCATTAGCACATACACAGGGGCCATCTTGAACAATTTCAGATTGGACGTTGTTGTAATCTGATGCGCGTGAAACATCTAGGTGATATCTAGAGTCTATTTTGTTGATTCTAGATATCAAGTCCTAGAAGATTTTCTGTGTAATTTAATTATGAAGATTTAGTGCAATATTTTGCGAACGAATCTCATGGTTTAACCAATAAAGTGTAAACATTTTCCACAATTTGTCGAAGAATATGAGGTTAACATAGCGCAACAAGCTGAAGCTACCTGACCCGACTTTCATGATCAGTTTGCTATTCCTGAATACTGGACATTGTTAACTATATCCTTCACTACGTCAGTTTCCATTGAAAGCTGACTGGGAATAATAAACAAGGACCACTAAATGGTTTTGGAAGTCTACTGATATTCTACGAGTACTAGGCATAATTTATATTTCTGGGGTCGCTAAACACAAATCCATTCGCAGAATCGAACCAGCACGTCAGGATTTGCAGTAAGATTTAAAAAATGGTAAAAATCTGGAATTTCTCCACATATTTCGTCCGTGAAGCTGCGAAGTCCTAATTACTAAGCCCCACACCGACAAACTCAAACAGTAAACGAACAAGCCCTAAACCCGCAAGCTCCATATCAACAAACTCACAAACCCCAAACGAAAAAGCGCAAACCGACAAACCCCAAATTCACAAGCTCCAAATCCACAATCTCTAAATACGCCAGCTCCATATCCACAGACCTACAAAACCCAAACCCACAAACCCCACACCCACAAACCCCACATTCACAAATCCTAAACCCACAAGCTCCATATTCACAAACGTACAAACCCAAAACCCACAAACCCATTAACTCCAAACCCCAAACGTACAAAAGTTAAGCCCACAAACATACAAACAGTGAACTCACAAACTAAATCCATATACCCCAAACACACACGCTTCATATCCACAAACGTACAAACCTTGAACCAACAAACCCTAAACCCACCAACCCCAAATTATACCATGTTCTCAATTGGTATTATAAGATTTAAGGGATTGAGTTTGTGGAATTAAGTTTGGTGGGTTTTGAGGTTTGTGGGTTTGTGGATATGGAGCTTGTATATTTAAAGTTTGTGGGTTTGGAGCTTGTAGGCTTGTTGGTTTTGGCTTTGGGGTTTAGTTGATTCGGGGCGTGTTTATGTGGGGTTCGTAGATTTGGGGATGAAATACATATGTTTTGCCTTGAACCGCGGATGTTCTTTGTTTTTGTATACTCGTGAGGACCATGTATGGCTTTCCTGTTGTGGTCACGTTTTAAGATTGAATTATTTTAAAAAATTTTAGCGTAGAAAACCGTTAGGTTACTGAAACTAATCAATTCACTGAAGTAGTGGAAAGGAAAACTCTTGGACTTCATGCGGAAAGTCTAGAGAATCATTTCACTTAAATCCAATAGAATTTCTATAAACATAGCCAGAATAAGCAAATTTTCACGCTTGATATTGAGTTACCTCGCGCTCCGATATTTAATCTTTGTATTTACAAGGCTTGAATGAAACTTTATCAAAAAGATCTGTTTTGGGTCGCAGTATTAATAAGCGTCTTTATATTCTAAATTTTCGATTTAATTAAGTTCTGGTTTTTATTTAAAGTTTGCCATGTAAAACGCATAGGGAAAATAACTTTTTGGAGTTTTTAGAATAATTTGTTGAGGTTTAATAAAATGTCACAGAAAAGTATGAGAGCCTGTAGAGAATTATCCAACGAATAATTTCATGTCTTAGACATCTGGATTTAAGAACACTGTATTTTCGTCAATTATTTTAACAAGTGGAATTTGTATAAATATATTTTTTTAATTCGTTTTTTTGCTTAAAAATTATTACTATTAGTCCTGTGGGATATTTATTAATTAATATGGTTTTGGACCTAAAAAACGTGCGCCAAGGATCGATTTGATTCGTTTATTTTTTCGAGAGTTATCGTGTTTATGGAAGGATGGACAGATAGACGCACACCCGGACAGAAAGAAAGACATAATCGTAAAACTTGATTTTCGCATTCAGGGGGTTCGATTAATTTAGTTTCCATATAAGCGAAATAAATAGAAAAAGGAAAAGTTCTTGGAAAACACATAAATGAGGGAATTCTTTAAAAAATGTCTACAGAGGGGAATAGAAGAAAGAGTTTGAAGTCCATATTTGGATACTTTACTCGTAAAGGAACAATCTTAATTTAATTTATGAAGATTATTATATGAATTATAATTATTAAATGTAGAACTGATTTATTTTAAAAAATAGCGAATAGGATTCGGAAACAGATATCAAATTAAACTTTCACAAGAAGCTTTCCCAATAAGGTTTCCTTCATATTGTTGGAAAAACTTTGACAATTTCCCAGGGCAAATTTCCCTCCTTTTATTATTCTTGCCCAACCATATTTCCAACTTACCAAAAAATGTAATGTTTTCTTTCTCTCTGCAGAGTTAGGTTCGCAATTTGAATGTTTACCTAATGGCGAACCTATTCCTGGGATTCCTCGCGACAAACCTTCTTCCTCTTTGGCAAGATATCATTCTTCTAAGAGGTCTCTTGTTCCTGCCGAGCTTCCTGTTCGTGAAAGGACCAGGTCTCCTCCCGGTGGGTCTAGGGCGCCTCCTTCCAAATATGTAGTTGCTCCTACAATGCTACCATCACCTGATGGATTTGGATGTGGACTTGAACAATTAACATTTATTCGGCTTATTTCTCATAGAAATGCGCAACGGATATTCGAACTTCGAAGATACAATTTTCCTGTCAATACTACACTAAAATTACAAATACCTAATAACGTTTATAAGCCTGTGCCAACCAACGAACAAATTGTTATTTCAACATCTAATGGTGACATCTTTGCGATATTGGAGAATTATAATATTCTCGCTGGAATATATGCAAAAGCAGTTCATTACTATCAAAGACGGTCGAAAATAAACATGTCAAGTAGCATGGTCACATTACTGACCGAAGAAGAAATTAATGAAATTCCAGTAGGCACACGCAACCATATCAGAGGGTGCTATCAAGTGTTAAATTCACACAAATTATAAATCGTAATTCGTTTTACGAATATAAAGAAAACGTGGAAACGAAATATAAAGTTCACGAACTGTTATCAAATCAAAATGTTTCATTTTACTGGTAATTATATTAAAAAGACAATGTGTTGTGGTTATCACAGCCCTAATCTTTCGTAAATAATCCTAGTTCTTAGAAATTGCTCTCGAAATATTAGCTTGTTACGATTTGACTGAATTAAATAGAAGTTGGTCATTTTACTGATTAATCACCCAGGTGAAAGATTCAGTATTCCACTGGGGTTCAGCACCAGCACTGTACTGCTCCAGTACAGATTCAAAAAGCATGATTTAAGCCAAAGCTACAAATTTGTACCCCCTTTCGATTCTTGAACTTCTTTAACTTTAAAATTTTCTTCAAATGTTTGAAAAAAGGATCCTCCTCTCAAATTGTACACATTTTGGTACTTCTTGATGAGTTTGCGCACTACCGTTTTTATTGATTCTCTGCTATCTCAACTTTCTCTTCAAATCTGTCAGACATCTACCGGGAAGGCGATGTTCATCTTGCCCGCATCGACATGTCCTCTTGGTTCGTAAATGATGCAGCCAGCTACACGGTATAATTCATATTTTGTTGGTTTTCTCTTATCTTGCCTTTCATTCAAACTTAAGAGACCGAAGAAATCTTCCTTCTTTGCACTTCACGAGTCTATCGGATTTTCTTATTTCATTTTTTATCTTTTAAACTCTGATCAAGTTCAAAGCATTTTTTTTAAATTTGAACCTTTTAATTAGCGGGTTATTTAAGATGAATAATTAATATTATTAGTTAACGTTTGAAAGTTCTTGCAGTTTTAGGAATTCATAATACCGGGCCTCATCCTCTTACCAAGCCAACAGTGTCTCGACCGGTCCACAGCCTGCGATGCCAACACAGACCTAGAAGGTTATTTTCGATTGCCAAACCGAACTTTTGAGCCACCTTTTTTTTATTCATGTGCAACCATGTATTCAATTTAAATTAATTTAAACTTTGAAATTCAGCTTTCTTTCATTAAAAAACTTGGACTCCGTTGGGCTACGATCCTTTTCCTAGTTGCAGTCTCAGCAAAAACAGTTTTAGCATCGACCACCAGCCCAACATTTTTGCTCATTTCGATATACCTATTAGAAGAACTTCATTATTCATTTATATCTCCTTTCTTTTGTTTGTTTTGCCATTTAGTTTTATTCTCTGGTACTTTAAACATTTTGAAAAGCTAAGATTTAAAACTTGTAAATTTAAGTTTGAGGAGTAGGAATATGAATTTAAATGTTTTTTTAAAGTTGCTTAATTTTGAACATTTGCAATTGAAAATTCTTCAATCTTAACACGTATAATTGAGATTTCTGTCATTTTTATGATTGATCAATTTAAGATATTTTTAGTTTAAGATTATGTACTTTTGAGGGTTTTCTTCTAATCAGTGAAGGTACTAAATTTGTCTCAAATTTGACGCTTTTCCAATTTTAAGCCAGAAAACCCGGGTTTTACGAATTATTTTGTCTGAACGTCCGTTTCTCTGTCTGTGAGAAAGATAACTTTCAGAAAAATCATTTTATTAGATTGACAAGTTCCTTAGCCAGCTATTTTTGTTTACTGGTTGTGGCCATAAAAGTAAGATGAAGAGCTATATCTTGATTTAGTTTTAAGACGCAGCCAGACATCGATGTGTCGGAGACGAATTTGAGACGTAACCAAGTCGAACTCAAGCCCAGGCATTTTTACTCGGGATAGTACTCGAAAATTAGAAAAATTTATCTGTATGAGTTTATTCGACGAAAAGAAAATTGTCACAGTACTCATAAGTTTTAAGAGATACAAATAAATATTTTAAATCCTGAGAAACCGCATGCTAATATTTTATACGTATAATAGTTACCTACATACAAACCGGACCATTTTAATCCATTATGGAAAATAACTCAGAATTTTAGTAGGATATAGAAAAAGTGTTACCGACAAATGTTGAAGAGGGCAAAGGGTGTTTTGACCCCAGAATTGGAAAGAGCGCAAAATTTGAGGTTCAAAATTATATTCTCATTTAGGTCAAGGCAAAGTCAAATAAAGGTAATTGGTAACAGTAAGTAATCCTGCTGCCCAACCTCAATTCTGAGCTAGCACCCATTAGTTAAACATTATCGCTGATTTGACCTTTATTCGACCCTGCCATAACCTTTATAAAAATATCATTTTGAACGTGAAATTTTCAGCTCTTTCTAAATCTGGGTTCAAAAGGAGAGACCGCAAAAATAAGCCCGAATTCCCGAAAAACTTTTTTGTATCAAATATCAACATATAAGTAGAATTGTTTATTTTTCATTAACTTTCAGACGATAATTGTCTTAAAATTAAATAAACTTGAGTATAAAATATTGCAAGGGCATCAATGGGCTAATTTTTCGGCCATTATTTTATCGGATTAAAAAATACAAATTTGCAACAAGAAATTCAAGTTTTAAAGTTAAAAAGTAAAATATTTTAGAAAATACAAAATTTCATAAGTTTTAAAAACACCAGAAACGAACTCGACCCGATTTTTGGCAATCTTTGAACCACTAATTACAATTCTCCGGTCCTTCGCCTACTTCGCAAAATTTTTTATCTTTATGAACTAAAAGTGTTTAAGATAGCAAGCTTTATCAAGATATAAATGCTATGAATTGATAGGAAGGATTACCAAATTGTCTTAATTTAGTTAAAGTAGTCCTTGTGCATGGCCTGCTGAACCAGGTCTTAAAATAATAACTGGTACTGTAAAAATGCTGTCCGAAAAAGCACCCAAAATTTTCAGGACGCTATAAACCCACTATTGGGGTAATTTTCCTAGAAATAAATTATGGAAATTCGACAAAGATTTCTGTAATTTTTTTAGTGTTTAGAGAATTTTTTCTAAAAATTTTTCAGTAAAATTTCCAACCTATTTCGAAAAATTATATTTTACATTTTGGAAATATTCTTCGGAATAACTTTGGCGAAATTTCACAACAATTTTGGTAATTTTTTTAGAGTTAGAGAAATTTTCCCTCAACATTTTTCAGCGCACTGTAATCAAATTTTGAGAAAATTTTCACCAAAATCTTGTCAATGTAATATAAACAAAAATTCGAGAATTTGTCCCTCGATGTCTGGGGAAAAGTCCCTAATATAATTTGTGTAATTGCGTAAAATAGATTTGGGGACATTCACTAAATTTCTTTGAATCTTACTAAAAATTTCTTGAATGTTTTCGAAAAAATAGTAGGGAGAATTCACTAAATTTTGTTAATTTTTATTTAAAATTTTGAGAATTCTTTCTTAAGCCAAGGTTCGCCTCGACCTTAGAAATGGAAAAGCTTCGCACTAAAGGAACCCTATTGTTGATAATGAATAATGGTTGCGTTGGCCTTGTGCTTTCGCGGCTGCTTGTGACTCGGCTGCTGTGAAGTTCGAATATTTTGGCTATACATTTTTTTCACTTTTGCATACCACAACCAGCAGAATTTTCGTCACTTTTCAAAATTTTGTCGCTTTCAAAGCCCCTACTTGTTACCAATAGCAACCACAGAAAGAATGAAGAAAAAATAAAGAAAGAAAAGAAATGTAAATACTAGTTAATAATTAATAATAATAGGTCGTTATTATCAATGATTGATTGTTAATTTATTAATGATTATTTAACATCAGTAATAGTAATGATTTGAATTTTTTTATAATGTGAAAAAAAATTTCGAGACAAAGCATTCGAACTGCACAGCAGCGGAGGCACAAGCAGCCACGCTACCACCAGGTCAGAGCGGCTGGGTGACAAAATTCACAAGTTTTTTGAAGATAACATTTTTTTTCTTAATGGAAAAAATGTATTATAATATAAAAATTACTTCAAGTCGGAAAAAGTTTGAATAAAAATTGCATACGAACTTTCATTACTGCATGCATGCGTAAAAAATGGAAAGTTTTTGAAATGACTATTTGGATAATATTATTTTCTACTTCCAAATGTTAAAATGTCTGTATCAAAATTCGTAAAATGTTATAGTGCTTCTTAATTCCCGGAGTCATTGGAAAAATTACAATCAATGATGGAAATTCTACATATAATTTGATAATTTTGGTCTCTTTAATAATTAATTTTATCAATCTATTTGATAACTTCGATTACATTCAACTTTATTTTAATAATGTGTTTCTAGTCTTCCTAATTGCAGTTTATAGTTTTGTTTTCACTTGGTTAATATATTTGTGCAATTTTAGACGCATAACTGCATAAATGGTGCGATTCTCCAGCTTCAGCAGGCGACGCTTTAGCCTCAAAAACGTTCTTGAAATCTTTCCGAAATTCAGTTTATTTATGATTGTGACGTACATCTTTGATTCATTTTATTTTTATTTGTTTGTTTATTAAATCTTCGTGTCTTGTACTTTGATCAATTTTTCTGTTTGTTTATTTGCATTCATTATTATCACCGACATCACAAAGGCGTTGTCTTATTTAATTTTATGTATCTCGATATATTTTATTTTTGTGGTGAACTTTTATCAGGGATCACGAAAAGTTACTCTTTGACCGCCCTGACTGTCAGTGGCAGTCAAATTGTGAATTCGAGTACAGAAAATTCGGAACCCTCGATGTGAATAATGAACCGTAAAGAGCCGTGACCGTGACAACCAAAAAGGGATTTTCAGACGAGTGAGTCCCTGTTCTAATTATGGTTAAGATTGGAACCGTCGACCAATCAGCGCGCAAGCTTGATCAGGTCTCGGTTCAGGTTGTGCATTGGGCTTGTCTTTTTTTCCAACTTCGGCGATTTCGACCGGGCCACGATCGTCTATGATCGTAGCCAATCACAGCGGTCGATGAAGTCACGTGCCTTATCAGCTGTTATCAGCTGCCTTGAAAAAAAAACTTGCATATCTCGTGCAGGCACCAAAATCCCACACTTGTTGTGACAATCAACATCTGCTAACTCAAACGCCTTCCCCTACCTGTCCGGGACCTGTACTGGTCTGTAGATGAGATCTTGTATCGCTTTGCAACATAAGTGGCGGTCAGTGGTTCTTCTTTTGACAGCACTACTTTTTTTTTTTTTCTTCAGTGCCCTTTTAGACCCCACATCCCCATTAGCTTTAGCATCGTATACAAAGTGGAAGTGAAGTCCCATTCCCAGTTGAATACCTTTCGATTCTAGAAACCGTATAGGCGCTTTGTTGATTCAAAAGTGAATAACCCTTTTGTCTGCTTCAATCTTCTGGAAAGAAGAAATATTTTGGATGGGGTAATTAAAGGATCACCTCGATGTGATTCTCTTTTGCGTTGGATTTCTAGGATTTCTGGGGTTTCCGGGTTTTTCGTAAGAATATGCCAGCTGACACTGACAGGTCGCCCCCTAAAGAATTAGGAATATTTTCTAATTGCTAAACAGTACAAGTTTTATTAATTTTTATTGTTAAAAAATGCAAGTTACTATTTTGTACTTGTAAATAATGCAAGTCAATATTGTTTTTCTTACTAAATATAGATTAGTATTCTTTATGGCAGTGGCTGCTTGTACCGAAATTTCGGTACGAATAGGCTGCCACTTTTGGAGTAAAAAGCGGAACCGGAAAAGGGACTACTTTGACCGATATTTCAGGAAAAATAGCCGAAATTTTTTTATTTCTGATACAAACTGCTTCCAAATGCAATTTTTGGATAAAATATTCTACTAGAAAGTACCTATTTAGATAACATTGGTTCCTAGTCGCAATTTGTCTTAATGATTAATGTATGAAATTATACCACTGATTATATCACTGCTATCAATGATAACCAATTTCGTACCGACATTTTATGCAGCAAATTGGCAAATGAGATATAATTATCTGATAAGGATAAGCTTCTCGCAAATAAACTTTAACATACGTACTATATATAAGTTTATATGATTTGTCGTAAAACGTTGAAATATTCAGTAGTCACACTTGCACCCAAATTCTTTAGTAGCATGTGCTTGAAGCAGTTCTTGATCTCCTCAAGTAAAATGAAGATTGTTCTTACCATCATTCCCACCTTAGCAATTGCACTTAATTTTATTCGTGAGTATGATAATATTTTATTAATATAATATTATATTATTTAAAAAAGGATGAGAGCTCCTCACATCCATCTCCCAAATGCATCAGTACGTTTTTGGCACGTGGTTATGTCCTTGAGATTACGGAAGAGTGATAGCTTTAAGGGCATGTGATACTTAGAAAATTGTCGATTTTACCAGTTTTAGGTTACCCGGCTTTTTTCTAGAATAATGAATATTTTGTCTTAAAAATTTGAGCAATGATAGCAAACATGCTAATGGACGTCCCCACACACTTTTTTGTGGATTAATTCAAAAAAGTTTTAATTTAGCAAAATGTGATTAATTTGCATAGCGCTTAGGAAATAGTATCGATTTTTTCAGTGTTATATTCGCCCGGCTTTTTTCCTAGGATAAGAAATATTTTGACTTTAAAATCTAGCAAATGATATCGAACATGATAACGGACGTCCCCACAAACTTTTTTTGTGTTTTTTTTATCAAAAAATTATTGATATTGCTAACAACGTGCGTGTATATTTCGAAGTTATGTTTGTTAAAATTCACCCCTGCGTTAGTTCACGGAACTAACCTTGTTTGCAGGCAATCAAAAAAATTTATTTCATAAATAATTTGTAGATTATCGGAAAGGTAGAGATGAAAAACGACGTAACCTCAAAATAATGCATATGCATAAAATTTGTATTGAGCACAATAATTTTTTTTTGTTAGTATCCCTCAAAAAAGAATCTGGTGACGTCCGTTATGATATGTGTAGCATCTCCGAATTGAGTTTCAAAAATTTTTCATTTTTGTGGAAAAAAAGCTGGGGAAACTGTAAGTATTAAATGCCCTAAAACCTCCAACACCACCAAACACATGGAAAATTATTAACTGAATATTTTGGATGCAGTTGCCAAAGCTGCCTTCTAAACTCTCTAAAAAAATTATGCTTTTTACACTCATTTTTCTTTCCTCTTTTTTGGTTTTGTCCAAGGGAAAAATTTCTTTTTCTCTTCTTATTCAGGGAAGAGAAGGATTTTTTTGCTTTCTGCAGATCACAATTAGAACATTTTATGCTGATTGTCGGAATTTGGTAGTTGTATTATTGATTATACTTTCAGGAATTCTGCTTTTATATTGTAAGTCTTGTAAATCTTGAAATCACCGTCCACAATTCCAATAATTAGATATGTATTGGAATGCTGGACGATAATAATTTTCAAGGAATTTACAAAATAAAGCGAATTCAAGGAATTCCCTGAATTAAAGAAATTCATCAAATTCACGGAAATTACGGAAATGAAGGAATTCACGAAATCTATGGAATTCGCGCAAACCATTAAATTCAAGGACTTGGAGGGTATTTACGAAAATCAAATAATTCCCGAAATTCATGGAATTAAGGGAACTTGCGAAATTTATGTTATTAACGAAAATCATGAAATAAATGGAATTCAAGAAATTCTCGGGTTTCATGGAATTGATGAAATTGAAAAAATTCACAGAAGTTATTAAATTCACGAAATTCATGGAATTAACGGAATACATAAAATACGCTTAATTAACAGAAATTATGGAATTCAGGGAATTCAACGAATTTATAAATCTATCAAATTTAAGGAATTCAATTAATTTGCAGAAGGCATGGCATTTATGGAATTCACGGAATTAATTCGAAGAATTATTTTAATATTCTTATCGATATTAATATTAACATTAATTTCTTTAATTCTCAGAATGAAGGGAGTTCGAAGAATTTATGGAAATAAAGAAATTCATAAAATTGAGGGAATTTGCGGAATTCATAAAGTTTAAGGAATTAGTACGATTAATGGAAATTATAGAACTAATGGAAAATAAGGAATTCGCGGAAATCATGGAATTCACGGAATTCAAGGAATTTACGGAATTTATGGAATTTATGAAATCAAAGAAATTCAAGGCATTCATGGAATTCAATGAATTCACGGAATTTAAGGAATTAATGGAGTTTAAGGAATTCGTGGAAGTCCATAAATTTTATACATTTCGTGAATTTCGTAATTCTATTGAATTTCATTAACTCATTGGATTTTATAAATTCCTATGAATTTCTATGAATTCACTGAATTCGTAAATTCTTTGAATTCTGTGAATTTCATGATTTCCGTGAATTTCTTTGACACCGTGAATTCCCTCAATTCGTGAATTTTCTGATTTTCTTAAATTCCGTGAATTCCGTATATTCCGTAAATTCTGCAAATTCCGTGAATACTGTAAATTCAACAAATTCCGTAAATTCCTGAAATTCTTCGTTTTTCTTGAATTTTATTAATTTTATGAATTCCGTGAGTGCATTGAATTCGTGAAATTCCGTAAACTCCATGAATCTTCTGAATTTTGTAAATTCGATGAATTTCTTCAATTCCATGAAATATTTGAATCTCGCGAATTTCTAGCATTCCGTGCACACCGTGAATTCCATGAATTCCGCTAATTCCATATAATCTGTGCATTCTTGGTTGTTCACAAATTCCGTGAATACCTTAACTGACGTAAATTACGTAAATAAACTGCCACATTGAAATGATGGAGAAAGTTCTAAGTAGATAAAGGAAATATAGTTAACTGGCCAATTTTTCAAGGAGCAACACAGGGAAAATTGCCTTCCTTGCCTCTCCCTGCCCTCTTATTATTGGCACTGATTCACGAAAACATATCTTAGAAAAGATCTAATCACTGCTTTCTTGTTGCGGAGTTAAGTTGGCAGTTTGACTGCTTAATTAATGGTTAATCTATTCCTCGTCTTCCTTGCTTCAAACCTTCTTCCTCTTCTAAAATACATCATTTACATAAGCGTTCTTTTGTCCCTGCCAAGCATCCTCTTCGTTAAAGGTCCAGGTCTCCATCAGGCAGGTTCATGGCGTCTCATTCCATATATATAACTGCACCTACAACACTTCCTTCTGCAGGTGCACCTGACCCGATAAACGCGAATTAACATTTATATTACAATCCTAGCAGGTCCATCGCTCGTTCTTCCAGATTCATGGCTCTAACTCACTTCAATGGTGTGACTCAACCTCTCAACCACTTCTTTCCTTTGTCTCGCCTCTCAATATTGCCACTAATGCAGGATAAACCATCTTACAAAATATCTTATCTTCTACTTTTTTGCAGAGTTAAGTTCGCAATTTGATTGTTTACCTAATGGCGAACCAATTCCTGGTATTTCTCGTGAAGCATCTTCTTTCTCTTCGAAAAGACACAATTCAACTGAAAGGTCTCTTGTTCCTGCCCAGTATCCTGTTCGTGAGAGGTCCAGGTCTCCTGCTGCCAGGTTTATGGCATATACTTGCAGGTTTATAGCTCCAACCACAAGGCTTCCTTCTCCAGACGGAACAGGATGTGGACTTGAAAAGCTTACCCTTATTCGGCTTATTCATAAAATAAATCGGCACCGAATATTCGAACTTCGAAAATACACTTTTTCTGTCAATACACCACTGAACGTTAGAATGCGTAATAACTGTTTTTTGTCTGCGCCAACCAACGAACAAATTGTTTTATCCACATTAAATGGTGACATCTACGCAATATTACAGACTTTTGATACTCTTTCTGGAATTTATATTTATGACAAAATTACGAAAAATCAAAGACGCGTACAAATAAATATATCAAGCAGCATAATCACCACATTGACTCGCGAAGAAATCATTGACATTAAGGTTGGTATCAACCACTCAATCTCAGGTTATTTTAAAGTGAGTTATGTGAACTAAGCGCAAACTACTATCCGATCCATTAATTAATTCAAATGAATGTAAACTTGAAATATAATGTTTGCGATCTCCAATCAGACCAAAATGTTGTTCCTTTTTTGGTTAGAAATTCATATTTTCTAATTGAAAGTTAATTATTTTTCTTTAAAATTAGACTCACATCAGTACCTTTTGAGATTTCCGCATCCAAATTGTTTAAAACATGACTTTAATCTTCCAAAAAATTTACACTGCGTTTGGAGATCGACACCACATCATAACTACTCAATGAAATGCTGTTACAGATTGTCATTATAGCTTCGCGTTATAGCTGTGCCAATTCGCCATACTCGTCCCAAGGGGAAGATATCTGCGAGCGCCCCCCCCCCATAACCTACTCCACGCCCTTGCAACACAGCTGATATCAGTTCTGCTCCAGCAAGACAGCCATAATAGTTGTCCATACTCATCCATGCTTTCTTTGTGACCTCATTATCCTCTTTCTGTTTAATAACCTAGAGCGTAGTTATATCGTATTTGACATGTTAAAATTAAAATCAAAACCCTTATTAGGAATGAAACAAAGAAATATTAAGACTTTTATCGAGTAAAAAGCTGTACAGCAGGTGCAGATCAGCAGAGGTGGAAAGCTACCAACTTGCGAAATGTACGACCCTAGTGAATGACTTACTTAAGTGGTTCGAAATAATCTGTTACTTTTATTAACGAATGGACGGAATGGTGTAAAGTTCGCATTTGAAAAAAATGAAAGTGACGTCTTATCCACTTTTCAAATGTATAAGGCAATCATAAAAAATCAAGCCGAAAAGAAGGTCTGGCACAAGCAGTTCGACAACGGAGGAGCATATTGCAGCAAGGAATACGATCGGCTACTAAGAAATTGTCAAGAGTATTGGAACTGAAGATCATGCATCACAATTATTCAATCATATGGCTGTTATGCTTTTAACTCTAAAATAGAATATAACAATATAATTAACATTCATATTGTAAAATTATTAAGTTATTAATAAAGTCATAATAATTCTGTGAAATATATTAAATTTCTTAGCTTATGATATCAGCAAACATTGGTGCTACAGTTGAGTTACATCTTATTATAATGGCATTAGAGAATTGATTTTTAACTTAGACCTCACAAACGACCTACCTAAAAACGTATCTGCTGTACCGGGCCCCTGAATCGATGACATCAGAGTATGCCAAAAAAAAGAAGACCATGCGTTTCTAGTAGTTAGTAGAGGTCAGTGAATGTGGAAAAATTGCATCTGCATACGATGTAGTGGAAAGACGAAATCGCACATTCTTCGAGATAGCCAAGTTCATACTTCCCAAAAGAATTTGATTCATTAAGAACATTATTCCTGAAAGCGAGTTAATTTTATTGGCTGAGATCCCGTTTGATAATCAATTATTTATTTAAAAATATGGAAAATGTATAGCAAAAGTCTATTTGCCATTAAGTCTAGTCGCTGATTGATTAAAAATGATTATCTGAGATATTCGATTGCCTGAATGATCAAAACGTGTTTGGCTTCCTTACGAAAGTTAAAAAAATCGATGTCGAGGGAAAGTTCATAAAAAAGGCTTGTCTCCCAAAAAAATTACAATCAACGACCCACAGTCAACTTCAACGAAACTATTGCGCCGATAGCATGTGAAAAGCTAAAAAAATCTAGGGTCTTTGAAAATGCTTCAAGATATCCAAAACGGAGTAAAAAATTCTATTTGTTAAAAAATGTTCTTTATGGATTGAAGCAAGACGGCTGAGTATCACACAACATACTGTTCGTTAAATTCGGGAATTCCAATTATCAAAAGAGCGCTACTTCTCTGGCAAAATGGTCCTCAGCTACCTAAAGAGGACATTAAATATTAGAATCTAGATACTTAAAAACAAAAAGGAATTAGAGGGTTAAATAGATGCAGAATAAAGATCTTGCACAGAAGATCGCTAATCCTCTACAGGGTATGCCTTATTCTTGCTGGAGCGATTGTGCGCTAGAAAGCAGAAAAACAACGACAATTTCTTCTTGTCGTTATTGGGTGAATAAGATCGGCTTGCTAATGAAAGTACCAACACCGTAGAAAACACTTAGACATCAGTAATTACTTTAAAGGGCAACTTTGCTTGAGGCTTATTCTGAAATACCTAGGAGGACAGACAAATTAACGTAAATCCAAGAGTTCTGATGAAATGACAGCATACGACCTCATCAAGGGACCAATGAGATGCGAAAACGCATCAAATAGTGCTGCTTGCTAGACTCAATATTTTTTTACATTTAAAGACTAAAAGTCAATATCTTGTACTCAAACTATGCTAAAAAATATTTTTATATTATATTTAAATATTTCTTAATATCCCAAAAATATTTTTGTAGAAAATCTTCAACTGAAAATAAGAAAAAATTTTAATGTAAAAAGTTATCGCGTATAGTTTATGACAAACATTCAATGCAAAAAAGCTGGTTCTTAATCGAAGTGTACTCGAATACTGTAGATATGATATTGAAAACATTTGTATTACATTAAACTCTTATCTGTGGACAATTTATTTGTGAAGGTTAGCTGACAAATCAAATTATATTGTTTGAACGAATTTTGTAACATAATTACTACCAGCAAACTGACAATTGATATGCAAATGTTTAAGAAGCATAAGCTTGAAAAATATAATTATACGCTAGACTCAAGATGGTAAGGAGAAGATGATAAGGACGATTAGTTTAACAGAATATTCCGGGTACAATCGATGCAACTCCCTTATAAGGTCTAGATATCTCTCTTTCTTTTCATTCTCCTTGGTTATGATGTTTTTGTCAGCTGGTGTCGAAAATTCGATAACGAGCATGGTTCGCTTCTTGAAATTAAGAAGAACCATGTCAGGCCTCGAGTGAGCAACAGAAACAATTGTCGAGAATATAAAGTGCCTTTGAATGTAGGTCGTTCCCGCGTGCGTTGGACAACTAGATAGTATGTGAGCTAAATTCTCGGGGTGTGCATGGCACGCCCTGCAGCAATCATCGGGAATGTCTTGGCTCAAAATGTGGCGACGGTATGTTAAGATGGAAATGACACCGTCTTGGCATGCAAAAATGAAACCCTCTGTACCAGACTTCAATTCGAGCGATTTAAGGAAAGCAAACGTTAGCTCACAAGACATTGACTGATCCTTCACATTTCTGTGGAAGATACCGTGCATCCTCTTATCTAGGAGCTGTTCACGAAAGTTTTTCTCTTGTGCTTTCTTAATCCCGGCTTTCAGGAGTGAGAACTCGAGACAGATTAGATTTGATGCATTTTGCTCAACCCTAATACTGAAGTCAAGTCCGAGTATTGCAGCAGCCTCCTCCGCTGCTTTGCACATAAATGCTCCTTTGCCTACTTCCTCGTGATTCCTGACCATTTTAAAAAGAGGGTCTCTTCCATTTGCAACTCTATGTGCTGTACCCAGAGTAATCTTGTTTTGAAGACATTCAAGACTCAATATTCCGCGACCCTATTGACGGCGTGAGATGTACAGTCGCGGAACGGAAGACTTAAGATGCATGCTTTTGTTCATGTGCATAACCTTTCTAGTCCCAATATCAAGAGATCTGAGCTCGTTCTTCGTCCATGCAACTACTCCAAATGAATAGAGTAGTACCGGGACGGCAAGGAAGTTCCTTGCAGATACTTTGTTCCTCGCCGACAGTTCGGAAGACCAAATCTGTCGGATGAGACGTTTGTATCTGCTTCGGAGAGTATCCTTTATAGATGTCACATCCTGAATGCGTCTCTGTGGCACGCCCAGGTATGCATAAGTCTCTCCTGCGCAAAGCTGTCGTATGGCGCTTCTATCAACGAGCTCAGGATCTTCAGGGATGCCATTAAGTTTTCCTTGCTTCAAATAAACCTTGGCGCATTTGTCTAACCCAAATTCCATTCCAATTTCCTTAGTATATCGTTCGACAATCCCCAGAGCTAGATGCAGTTGCTCTCTGTTTTTAGCATAGATCTTAAGATCGTCCATGTAAAATACATGAATGACCTTGTACTTTCGATGTGCAGGTTTGCCGCACAAGTACCCGTCGGAATGGCGTAGTGATAGAGATAGTGGCAATAATGTAAGGCAAGAGAAGAGTGGGCTCATGGTGTCGCCCTGAAAGACACCTCTCTGAAACGTGACCTTGTTAGTTGTCACACGATTTTTGCCAGATGAGATAGTAAATCTGGTTT
>NC_046666.1:17863235-17898014 GCF_010883055.1 Belonocnema kinseyi | reverse complement strand
AGTTTTTAAGACTAAAAATTCAGAATCACGTGATATTTGTACAGCCAATGTTTTTGGGGTCGTTGAATACAAATTTTTACTTGGATTTTTAAAATTCAAAATGCCGGGACAAGAAAAGTAGTAATTGAATGTTAAACATATTTGTATCTTTCAATAAATTTCTTATGCTTAGTATTGAAAATATAAAGCCTTGGGTCCACCATAATATGTCTTCCATTTTCAATTTTAAGAATACCGAGATTTAATTTAACTTAGCGTACACACAACGCTAAATATAATTAATTTTAACAAGGTTTAAAGGTTTCAAGTTCATTTTCTTCATATGGGAACCCGTATTTTCAGTTTCAAAAATCGAACATCAGATTTTAAATCAGTGACCCCAAAAACCAAAGTATCAGAAACCTAAGAAAGGTCTAAGCATTTATAATAATTGATGACAGCCATATTAGATCCTCTATTTTGAGTTTAAAAAATAAATATTAGTGCACAATGTATGCAGTAAAACGCTAAGGGACAAAGTGATGGGAGGATTCTCAAAGAATATAATAATTTTATTTTTTTAATTCTTTTTCTATTTTTTTTCTATTTTTGTAGGAAAATTTAAGTTCCTGCTTAAAAATACATATTTTTTGATAAATATTCGAATTTTTTGGTGATGGGTCACATTAGTTATAATAATAACTGTCTTTTTAAATTAAAAATTTAAAAATTAGGTTCTGATTTTTGTCTTTCTTAACTACAGAACCTTTCTGGATGAAAATTTCTCATTTTTGTTTGACAGATGATCCCTTCTGGTTGCAGATTGATCATTCAGGGAAAAAATCATCTTTTTCAGTAAAACAGGAATCTTCTGTTAAAAATCCTTGTTTTTCGTTGAAAGTCATATTATATGATAAAAAAATAATCTACTTGGTACAAAATTCATCAAAACAGTAAGTAATTTCTTGTTTGAAAATTCACTCTTTTAATAAAAATTTACCTTTTTCGAGCAAACAATTCAGAATCATGTGATATTTGTAGTGGAAATGTTTTTGGGGTCACCGAAACCAAATCTGAAAATAAATCTTCCAAATTAAAAGTAGTGAATCCAAAATGGCAAACCAATATTATCTATCAGTAATTTTTTGATTGAGAAATTTTTCCCCTAAATAAACGACTACGCCATTCGCTTTATCTAAGGCGTTGCTGAAGCGGTGCAGCTCGAATACGCTATCGGAGGATCAAACCAACCGACACAGGATGGTCACTGATGAGACTTTCAGCAGTTTTTTGCGGCACTATTGCCCGTACTGTTACCGAAGCAAACGATCCTATCTGATAGAACATACGAGCAAACTCAGATAAAATAGCACTCTTAGTCACCACAGTCAGCTCTGCCAGTAGCTTAATCTAAAAAAAGCAATCAAAAGTTAGTTGCCACAAGATATTTAATGTTCTGAAAGTGAAATACTAAACAGAAAAAAGTAGAGGTTTCGGTGAATTCAGGTGAAATTTCTTCCAAAACATCCTCTTAGTTCGCAGAAATTTTTTAGGAGGGAAACATCCTACATTTAGATATAATTTGACCGATCCACACTTTTTGAGCTTACTTTAATGAATTGCCACGTGAAAGAACGGCATTGACAAAAATGTGTTCCCTTAAGAAATGAGTAGAAAGAGGGTGTGCAGTATCTAGCAGTGATAAGAATATCCTTGACCTACATAGTGAATTATTTTCTAGAGGTTGTGCTTATTCCTTAATGACATGCTCATAGGCATGATGCAGTTCCGGGTACCTCGGAAAACGCCTATTCATCTGAAAAAAGACGTAGCTACCTTTAGTCGTTCGTTTATTAGTAGAGACGAATAGCTTTTCACACTTATCCTCGGCCAGACCAGACTGAGCGAAGTTTTTAGATATGTCCGCATAACGTGTCTGACTTATCAGACAAAACTCCCGAGAATATTAAACCTCCCTTTTAAACAAAGGGGTCTGTTAAGTTTAAATCTTTTAAATGAAGCCAGTCCTGAACAATGATAACATAAGGTAAAACATAAGAGGTGATTCTAGACATGACTGTGACTTTAGCTAAAAATGTTACCATAGGATTGATGTGAGAGCATACTTTGACGTTCACAATATCTCGCGTCGATCTGGATTGATGGTTTGGAACACCCAATACAATGATGATTGCTAATCATTGATTTAAAATTGTAGCCTAAGTGGCTGTACCAGTCATTCTGCAATGAATGAAGCCTCAGTCTTTTGCTCTAGTAGAAGTCATGTATGGTGGTGCCCTCTATCAGATCCTTCCGCATTTACAATAGCCGTGAAAGAAGCGATTCCAGCTGTGGGGTTGCTAACTGAAATAGAAAAGATCTTACTATACAGAATAATAGTGAAAGCAGGACCTTAAACGGCAGGACCAGAAAGAACTAAAGAGTTGTCAATAGGCCTAGATTCAGAGCTATGTTCTTTAGAGGGAATGTACAAGATGAAATGATGGACACAATTATATGTTTGGCACCGCTTATTAGAACCACAGAATTTAATGTAATGCTTATCTAGACTGTTAAAACATAATCCATTTTGTCTCACCATATCTCTCCGCTCTTTTGAATGCCTTCTAATAAAAATTAGTACAGACGGTGACGACAAGCTGAAAGAAACAAGAACTGCATTTTCACTTTTTTAAAGTACATTCTCAGCATGTGTTGATGGCCCTTTTTAGCCAAGCTTTGTGTTGTTATTTCCGGGTGATGCCTTGGATTTGCTAGCAGAAGCACGTTCGGAATTCTCAACAGCTTCCAAGTTGTTCACCTTCCCCGTCAAAAAAGTATGCCCCAACGGCTTTCTAGTAAATCTTTCTTTTGCCCTACCAGGTAAATTAAATTGCTTTGCTAAGTAAGCATTTATAAGGATTCTATTATTGTCGTGTCTGGACAATAATTTCTCCCATGCTTTCTCAAAAGTACAGGCTGTTATTGAGATATTAGTGATTAGTTGCGCTAACTCACCTATCTAACTGACCTTCAGGTAGTGCAATTTTTGCACCTTAGATAAATGCCAATCATCAACTACCCTGGTAGTAAAAATGTCTCTGAAAGTGGACAACTCCGTATATATCCAGGAAAACCTAAGAATTATATACGCGGAAGTATGGGTCAATTGCTGAACGTTGCCGAATGCAGACAATTTGCACCTGTTTGACTTTTCGAATCCGATTAAGAGTTTACCGAATAAAAATGATCTAAGTAATCGGTTCCATAAGTTTTCGTAGCCACATAAGTGTCACTAACAGTAAAAGGGTTGAAAGTAACTGAAATAAATCAACCTGTTGGCTACGAAAACCAAAAAATAGACCAGAATTTTTCTTTAAAAGTCTTGGTGGTGAATGTTTTTTACTTTTAAAAAATAAATAAATTGCATTTAATTCTAAAGAGCCTTAATCAATAAAGAAAGTCTTACAGGGTTCAAATAACTTTCTTATTGGCCTATCAAATGTTTATAAACGGTTAATAATCATTTTTCTCGTTGTTTGTTTTTCACATTAAAGACGTTTTTTTGGATTCGACTAATAGTGTTGTTCTCCAATGTTTATACTACCTGTGCATTTGCTCCAGGTTTTGATTTTGGACTTTTCTCTTTCCGCTCGAGTGGTAAGGCAGGTGGCAACGTATCTTGCCCTCATGAGGGGCTCCTTCCCTCTTTTCTGAACCCAGTTCGATCTTGACGTTTGTGAGGATCACATCACTTTGGCGAGTGTGCTTTGGTTCTCACAAGCGGGTGATTTTTCCTGCTAACCGGTAGCTTTAATCAGTGTCTTCTGATGTTACATGAAGTGATGAATCGAAAGACTCATACCTCTGGTTTTGTCGGGATCGATTGTTCTAGAAAAGCAACGTTGGTCGTCACTCCCGGAGCCTACATCTGAGCAAATTTCACTACCAAGCCAAAACCTTTTTTGGAATATCGTGAGGATAACTAGCGTGTCACATTCGGGAATTCAAGCTCACACATAAATATCACATAAATATATTTAAAAATTAAAGAATAACGTTAAACACAGTTCCTCACTAGCATCAAATTAGCGTAACGTTACCCAAAGCAGGTTTGATTCTCTTATTAAAAAAAAGTATTTCAAAACAGTGTTTTTCATATTCACATATTCCGTTAACGAATATAGTTTGTGAAAGGCCACTTTCATGTTCTGTCAACATAAGGCAGTGAAAAATTCACATACGCTAAAAAAAGCCTTTAAATTCTATCGTAAAGCGTTCTTAATATTTTCATAATTGAGTAGCAAAAATTATTCGTTAATGACATTAATTTATTAATAGCGAATGTGCTACTCTAATAGCGGGAAAAGTTAAGTGGAAGTAAAAAAAAAGTTTTACCTTTCTGAATGTAGCTAAAAAGGCTTTTCTTTTACAATAATTTCTATCATTCATTCAACCTTGAACTTCTAAGATGATTAGTATTTTTCCAAATTTAAATAATAAAGTAACTAATATTGAATAGTAATAGTCTCGTAGGAAACTTCTTGCGTCAGAAGTTCTTGATAATATCTGGTCCTCCAGCAGAGAGGTGCCTCGTGCTCCTTAGTGCTCTCTTTAATTCTATGGCATATCTTATGTACATTCCTCCGCAGAGGGTATCAGCTTGTCGAAAATATACCAAGAGCAAATTATATTTTCAGCTTCTTTCTTTAATTTGAGTAGTTCGGCCTAGGAAACCTTTTTGTGAAAATTCTCCAGTCCGTTGCGTTTCATTAAAGTTTGTTAGAAACAGAGAGATCGCTGAAGAGCGTCAGCAAGAACCTGTTGGTTAACCTCGGCTCATCCCTCCTATTTCTCTATTTTTCTCCCTGAATATGATAACGCCGGTATTTGCTCAACAGTGTCCTGATTTGCTTTAGCAGCTTTAAGTTTTCTCCTTGATATGATATCGCCCTAAATTGTTAAGAGGATGTTTGCTTTCAGTATTTCAGCCATTTGAGTCATCTTGCTTTCAGCACTATAATTTAGGATATAATGAACATAACTTGTACTCAATAATTAACCTAATGAAACCTAGAAATATGCAATTCACAATAATTTTAGACAATCCTGATAATAAGTTGAATATAAGAGTTAGGGTAATTATAAAAGCAACGTTTTAAAAATACCTTTCGAAATGAATATCAAGAGCAGTATAGCAACTTATGTACCCAAAGCAGTTGGATTATATTATTGGGTACTAGAATAATGTTCCCTTAATATTGCTAGCCAAGAAGTCAAAGTCTTTCACAGGGTGAATCTTCACACTGCCACTGATTCTTAAAAACCCTTCTTCAAAGAATATAGTCTTCTCTTTCTAGTTGCAGAGTCAAATCTCCTACTGGCAGGTCCATGGCTCCTTCCTTCAGGTGCATAGCTCTACCCAGAGAACTTCCTTCTTCTGACGGAATTGGATGAGGGCTCTAAAAACTTTGAATTATTCGGCTTGAACCTGAAAGATTTCCGCACCGGATATTTGAAATTCGAATATAGACTTCTCTTATCAACATAACCATCGAAATGAGATACCTTTATGAGCCTATGTCTACCAAGGAATAAATTGTTATACCATCATCAAATGGTGACGTTTTTTCAATTTTTCGAAGTGTAACGTGCTTGCTGGAATCTGTTAACGTATTCGTTACTATGGTACATGACCTAAAATTAACATAATATGCGGCATAGTTATCCTCATAAACTATTATGTTTGGGATCAAAACTCGAATCAAAATGTTAAATGTAATTGGCATTTATATTATGAAGTCAGTTTGTGATGGTTCACCAGAATTCAATCTTTCGTCAATAAAACTAGACTTCAAATATAAATCAGAGAAAAGTTCACCTTATGAAATAGCAGCGGGACAATTCACTGATTATTTTGTAATTTTAGACTTACTCACTGATCAGTTATGTTTTTACATTTAGAAAAAATAAATACTATGGCTGAAGACGTCGTTTCTGAAAAAGCCGCTACCGAAAAATTGTTAGTTTATTACGTAATCTTAGACGAATTCTGAGGAAAATTAATCAAATTTCATGACCAAATGACAAGCACCCGTCAACCAAAAGCGTATTAATACTTTCGATCATAAGGATCCTATTATTTGTAATGGAACAAGAGATTGTCGACTTCAATTGAAAAAATTGCGAGAAGAGACTTCATGTTCATGAATTCCTTCATATTTCCTTGAGACTGTTATATCCATTGAAATCTTAGGAAAACCAAAAATCCTAAATCCTCTTTTTAGTAGGCATACTTTTGACCTCTTTCTTCTGTCACTTTAATTTAAATATTTAGGATTAATATTTCTTCTATTTTAATGACTTGCAACTAAAAATATTTAATTTCAAAAATGTTAGACTACTTCCAAAGAATAGTTTTTATTTAAGCATTTTCGTGTACACTGAGACTTCGTTTTACTGGAAACCGTTAAATCGGATGAGGTGTAAAAACTGGGCAACAGAGAGGTGCTTGCAACTGAAGCTAATTTAATGTGTAAAACGGAGTTGTTGCTACAAATATTCAGAAAAAGGTAACTTTTACTTTCCAGCAATTGCAGTTACCCGATCACTTCTTCTTGCATTTTCATGAACATAGTGTAAAGTTCTGGTAAGATCTGAATAGGCGAAATTCACTATAGTGGCTTCTTGCTTCTAAACAGTGCTTCTGCTGATACCTTCTTTCATTCGAGCCCGCGGCTGTCTGGAAGAAACAAAATAATGAGTTCCCAGATGTTGCTTTGCTCTTTCATTCAAGATCAGACCTGCTCCTTGCCTACCGTGTTATTCACTATCTATTCCTCGTAATATTTCAAATACGAAGTGAGAGTGGGCAGGCATAACTGAGACCGAGAGAGTCTTTTTGGTTTCATGCTTTTGTGCTGAGGTTACCACTCTTCAGCAGATTGAAAAATATTCATGTATAAAGTAATCTGGTGGAAAATTTTCACATAAAAGAATCAATGTATAAAACCTTAGTTTTCTAATCGTAATATGTAAAAATAGTGAACTTCTAATATCAGGAGATTTTTTATCACATTAAACTTTTGTATGTGGCAAACATTATTTGTCAGGTTTATACACCTAAGATAACATTAAGTCGTAAAAATCAATGACATCACTCTCAACGATTTAACTGATACATGTTTTCCCTCCAACCTGGGAAATGAAATATAAATATCTCAGAAGGATAAACTTGATGCTTACAATTGATTAGATTAGGCTTTAGAATACATTATAAAAAATATGATAAAGCCATGCGAATAAACAACATTTTAACTGTTAACGAAATTTAAATTAAAACGTACATTGATCAGTTTTTACACTGCTCGCAACAAATAAAGATGGCTTGCACTCTTGTCGCCAGCTTGACAATCGTCCTTAATTATATTGGTAAATATTATCATACAACAATAATATTATTCTGAACAATATTTAAGAACAGATAAATGTAACAATTTTCCCGATAAAACAGTTTGAACTAACCATTTTACATAAGTCGTATCAAAAGTAGATCAGTTTCGATTATCTCCCTTGCAATTAAGTCTTAAAAGATCTCCTAAATATTTCTATCATAATGACCTAATGCAGTAACTCGTGGAGAAGTAGGATCTGGAATTTCCTAAATAATTTCGAATATATAAATTCCTAGAACACTTTTAGTTCGTTTTTCTTTTGAAAACTTGTTGTGATACATGATGAACAGGTACCATCTCAACTAAATTAGGGATGAGAGACCTGATGGGTACCAAACATAATTTAAAATTAAATTTCGTTACCCTGAACTGTTGAAAAATTTCTGTTGTGATACTTCCACTGCACGTTTCAGAAGTTTATTTCTGAAACGTAATTTAACGCTGCAATACGTAATGGGATTCAAGAATTTACTGTATTCAAGGAATTCACATAATGTTTGGAATTCATGGACTTTGCGGCATTCGCGGAATTCATGGATTTCATGAAATGAAAGGCATTCATGGCATTCACGTGATTAGAAATATTTTTTGAATCCACGCAATGTAAGGACTTTAAAGAATTTAAAGTATTAACGGACTTCGAAGAATTCAAAAATTTTACAGAAGTGAAGGAATGCACAGAATTCGTGCAATTCACGGATTACGAAAAATTTATTAAATTTATGCGATTCGCGGAATTCAACAAATTCATGGAAATCACGGATTGACATTGTGGAATTCATGAAATTCGCGAAACTCATCGAACTCATAGAATTTACAAATTCAACGAATACACAAAATTCATTGAATTCACGGAATTGAACGTATTCCCGAAATTAAAAAAATTAATTGAACACACGGAATTTAAGGAATTCGCCAAATTCGCGGAATCTCAAAAATCCATTGTATTTGCGGATTTCGCTAAAATCAGGAATTTAAGGAACTCACGGTATTCACGGAATATAATAAATTCAATAAATTTAAGAAGTTCACGGAATTCGCGGTAGGCACGTTGATTTTTCAATGACTAATGCGAAACGTGCGGATACTCTGGTTATTTCTCGATCTTTGTGTCTATTCAAATTCTTTTTTAAGTTTTTAAATTTTTTGATGCTCTACGCGTGCGATCGTTTTGAACCGCATCTGAAACATATTCGTGGTTCGATAAAAAAACAATTAGATTTTCTATATAAAACCTAGAATGATCAGTTTTCGTCCCGATTAAAAAATTAATAGAATTTGAGCCGAATGATTCTATAAAATTTCCACTCAAATTCTACAAAATTTGATACCTAAGGTTAATCCGAGGAATCAGGTTAAATGAGGTTAATCCCTTTTCCAATTTCTAAAGCAAAAAGACCGTTTCAGAATTCTGGGATTTACGTACGCCTACGTAAGAGAATTTGTTATCGTACTAACCGGTTTAAGATAACTATCGTTTGGGATTCTAATTCAAATTTCTTGGCAAAGTGTATGTGAAGTTCACCAACCGGTCAGATGTTTGAAATGTTGCTCTGCAACGGAAGCCATATATGACACTCGTGAGTATTGAAATCCAAGAAACCCATGGGTTAAGGCAAAATATCCATGACAGTATAATTATCACACCTAGTAAGCTTTATCGTGAAATAAACGTAGTTAAGGATATAGTCGAAAATATTGTGTATTTATAAATTCGGAACTGATCATGAGAGTCGTGCCGGTTAGCTTACAGACATTGGATCAAATCAACAGAGACATTATGTTCAAGCAACTTTAGATAATTCGTACACTGATTTTGAAACGTGGTCACTTTATTCGTGATTAGATGATCTTAGTGCACAGTGTGTCGCAAGAGACCTTTACAATGAAATTCTACAGAAAGTTACTTAGGAATTGTTATTGTTATACATTTTTTCAATCTAACATCAAATTATCTTTTTGAAATCACTGACGTCAATGTTAATTAATTTCTGACCTATATATAGTTTATTAAACAGGAAACTAGAATGCAAATATCTGACAAGGACATGCTTTTCATCTTTAAAGTTAACATACGTAACGTATATGTATAAGGTTCAACATATAATCTGTCATAAATCGTTAAATGAATCAGTTGTTACAGTGTCGCCCGAATTCTTCTCTAGCACGAACATTGGACAGTTTTAACTCCGCTAAAGTAAAATGAATATTTTTTTTACTCTCGTCTCCACGTTGGCAATTGTTCTTAATTCTATTGGTGAATATGATAATATTATAATAATACAATAGTAAATAACTTTATAAAGGTTTACACAACCAATACACGATCCCGCGGATAGCAAATGCTATATAGAAAAATGAAATTAGCTTTCAATGGAACCCTGGTAAATCAAACTTGTGGCCACGTCTCACGATCATGAGATGGATAGCCACAGGTTACCAGGAAGTTACAACGAAAAACCGAGAAAACCTTCGGGATTCTTAGAACACATGGCGATTTAGGGATACGAGACCTTTGTATTCATTCCACAAGTACATCATCATGTTTCCAGCGTTTGAGTACGTCTTTCAGTTAACGGGCAACTTATGATTTTAAACTCCCAAGAGCGCTAATCACACGTTCAATTATTGTAACTGAATATTCTGGGTGAAGTTGCCAAATCTCCCTTCTTAAATCTTGATAACAATTCTCCTTTTCTGTCTCCTAAGTTGCCTCCAGGGCAGGATCACGGCATATATGGTAAGTGCGACAAAAAAGGTGAAAAAAGTTGTACGATAAGCGTTTTAATCGCAGATATCTTATTCCACGCCGACAGATCGGAGGGCTAAATCTGTCGAAGGAGACGCTTGTAACTGCTTTTGAGAGTATCCTGTACTGCTGACGTGTCCTGAATGCGAATATCTGGCACCTCGCCGAGGTGTGCATGAATAGGTGTCTCCAGTGTCGAGGTTTCTAATAATTTACATGATTATGAGCTTAAGGTTTTTGGCAACGCCAGTAATTCATTTTCGTTCTGGATAAATCTTGGCGCACTTGGTCAATCCTAAGGCTTTTTCAAACTCTTTTGTGTACTCCTCGACAATACCTAATTCCCTCTAGGGCTAGCATGTACTAGAAGCATAGATCTTCAGTTCGCCCATTTAACAAAATTTAGTGAAAGTGTTGCACCCAAAATAGTTTCAATCAGCTACCTGAAGGTTAGGTCAAGGGTGAAGATATTCTAAATGATTCCAACCTGCACCTCATGATACAATTATTGGCAATTTAGTTTTAAGAAGATGCAGTTTATGATGATATACCTTATGGCTTCTACGCCACCAGAGTATGCTAATTTTTGAACTGACTCTTTTAAGGCAATGTGATGAGTGGGTCACGTGATCAGTTTTCCACTTTAACGTCATTTTTTTATTTTCCAACTTATTATCACACGAAACGCCACATCGAGTTGAAAATTTAGGATACTAAACAAGAAGCACTAATAATGGTGGGTCTGGTCCTAAATTTGTATAATCATGAAAAAAGTTTTTTGTTGTAAATAAGTCTTTTTTGCATTTTTTTGCATCATCTTAGAAAAATATAATCATCTCTTTCTTGTTGCAGACTTAAGTTGGCAGTTTGACTGCTTGCCTAATGGCGAACCCATCCCTGGTACTCCTCGAGTCAGACCTTCTTCTTCTTATAAAAGACATCATTTACCTGAAAGGTCTATTGTTCCTGCTGAGGATCCTGTTCGGGACAGGTCCAGGTCTCCATCGGGCGGGAACATGGCGCATCCTTCCAGATATATAACAACCCCTCCAATGCTTCCTTCTCCTGGTGGACATGACCTGATAAACGCGAATTTGCATTTACATTACAATCCTCACAGACAAATCTCTCCTTCCAGGTTCTTACCTCCAACCACAAGGCTTCCTTCTCCTGACGGAATTGGATGCGGACTTGAAAAACTTAGATTTATTCGGCTTACTTCTGAGAAGAACCCGCACCTAGTCTTCGTACTTCATAGATACACCTTTTCTGCCAATACACCACTAAATATCCGAAAGGGTAACAATCGTTATGTGCCTACGCCAACCAACGAACAAATTGTTTTATCAACATTGGATGGTGACATCTTTGCAATATTACTGCGTTATGACACTCTTGCTGGTATATATATTTATGATAGGAGTGCAAAAAATAAAAAACGGGCGAAAATAAACATTTCAAGCAGCATAGTTACCCCATTGACTCGAGAAGAAGTCAATGATATTAAGGTGGGTGACAACATATCAATCGCAGGGTTTTTTAAAGTGACATTTATAAATCACGTGTAAACTACAATCCTATTCATCTGCAAATTAAAAAAAAAATGTAAAACCTAAATATACTGTTTTCGATCCAACATAAGATCTAAATTTTGTATTCGTTTTTGGTTGAGGACAGGCAAGTGGCAGACTGTTTTACATCCAGGCTTCCGTCCTGGGCCATCCCCAGGCAGGCCGTAATTGAATAATTGAAATTAAAAAAACCTCATTATAATGCATATATATGTATAAAGAAAAAATATTTTTGAGCCTATCGTACATGATAATTTGACCGAAGATATTTAGCAGGAAACACAAACATCAGCATCAAACTTTAAAGTAGTTTGCATTATCTTGCTGCCAATTATCTATTGTTCAAATTCTCGGGAATCACCATATAAGTCATGAATTTTTCTAAAATATTCTAAACATTTTTATCAAAATGACTTTAGTAGAAAACGAGGACTATTTGCACTAACATGGAAGTTGACGTTAGCGGCTTTGCATATCAATTTCTAGGAGACATAAAGCAAACATTTATTTTAACGACGCGATGATAGGCCTGATCCACATCAGGCATTTCAAAAGTCTACCATTTTAAACGAAATAGTTCAATTTACAATCATATGTGAATCTCAAGGAAGTAAATTTTGAACAAATTAGTTAAAAGTTTGAAAAATTACTTGCATTTTTAACAAAATATTTCAATCCCTTAAGTATATAAGAGAAATTGTTTACAAACTTCGTAAGAGTTGACATGTCTGCAAAACGAAATTTTAAATTGAAATTAGAAGGAGTTGAAATCAATAAAAAAAATCGAGTTCTTAAGAAAACAGTTGAATCCTTAACCAAAACAGAATAATGTTTAGCCAAACAGTAGAATTTCGAACAAAAGACGATTGTTTGAACAAGACGATTTATCTTCTAACTTAAAACATTAATTTTCAAGTGAATAATTAAATTTTTATCTTTAAAAAGTGTCTGAAGTCGGATTGCGACTATTGTACCTTATCTAGCTTGGGTTATACCTTATCTAGCTTGGGTAAGCAGTCAAGAATGGCTTGATTTTGGTAAAAATTTCGTCCTTTTGTAGAAAATTCAAAACTCATTCTTGTTAAATTCTTTAAAATCTTGCGACATAACTCAAACTCTGGTACACTGGGACTCCGCTTTGACGCAACGAAAAATACCGGATGAGTTGGTTCAGTGGGGCAAGAAAAAGGCCTTTACAGGTCAGCGAAATTGCTGTTAACTGCAGAGTTGATGTTGAAGCGGAAAGTAATCGATGTGGAAAAATCTCATCTGCTATTTGAGAAAGATTCACAAAATTGTCCCTCTTTGGTCTGACCTGCTGTAGACCTTTATAGCATGTAGAGTGCCCTAAAGTGAAGGAGCTAGTCAATGAGTTCTCAAGATAAATCGATTTTAAAATGACGAGAGGTAAGAAAGTAAACATCTCTTAAGTAGCGAAGCAAGTCATGGAAATGAAGGTCAAAAAGAAGAGGTACGATAACTATTTTAAAACGTTTCGATTACTGTTTGGATCTTCCTAAGTCAAAGAAAAACGTTTATTAAGTCTGTAAAAAACATAAGTAATATAGAATATATTATATAAAAGGTTACAATAGGAGTTGATTTGTAGATCTCAATAACTATGATATTCTTTAAAAGATAATTGATTTATTGTCCTTACGATTTAAGTTTTCACAGAACATTCATAAAATCAATGACATAGACGTTTACAATATAATTGTGTTTATTGAAACTGGTATTTTTAACGCAGATGGCGAATCTCAAACTTCAGTCAGAAATTAATTAGCAATCCATGTGTAATGTTTACTTATCACAAATTCTACACTGAGTAGCTTCTTGATCGGCTTTATACCTGATAAGTTTTTCCTACTTAACTTGTTTGATTCTTGTGTGAATTCTGTAGGCCTTAAATATCTTGGTTGCCTCTAGTGCTAATAACAAATATAATGTATTAGTAGGTGTCATTTACAGGCCCCTAAATGCCTCGTACGGATCCGAACTTGAATCCGAAATCCTTGCTTCTGTACCGAACTATAGTAACATTATGATTCACGTTTATACTTTGTTTCGGATAACACCACCAATCAACCTGACGGATCAAGTACTAGCTCCCAATACTCTAAAGCTTTTATCTCCAATCACGATTTTATTAATATTGATTACAAATACACTTGTGATCATCCACTGAATAAATCTGTAAATTCAATACGAAATCTCATCATCGATGCAAATGTTCGATAAGATCCACCCCCACCTTCGCCTTCTGCAGATCTTCACGCCTCAAGTCCCCACGTAAACTTCTCGATAACGTTTATCGCTAATCCTTCTGACATCCAGAGTAGAATGGCTAAGTCTACTTATTAAGGATAGAACGGATTATTTCTTTTGGTCATCTGAGATCCAAGGCCGATCCTGACTACGAGGGAACGACTCTTACCTCTCGCCCACACTCAAAGGAACCAACTCGGAATCTCTACGTCGCTCGACGGCGGTTGATAAGGACTCACGAAGGAAGGACGGGACGATGGGATGGATGAATAGGAAGCGAATATCGTTGGCTGTCTTCTTCTTTACCGTTGTGAATTATGAAATTTAAGTTGTGCGCATTAGCCTTTCCTCCAAATTATGTGATTCCTCCCGTTGTATAATAGTAAGGTAAGCGCCAAAATCGCTCTCCTAGCGTCTGTCAATTCGAACTGTGAGCACGTGTTGCCGTCTCCCGAACCCTGGTTAAGGTAGGATCTACATTCTTTACGATTGGTTTAGCCAAGCCTTGTCTACGGTCTGCACTTATTATTGTAGTTCATGTAGTGAATTTACTCCTTGGCTAAATCATAATTTACACTTTTATCAGTGAGGGAAAAATTAATATGTGTGTTTAAAAAATCGTAAAACCATCTGGAGTACAGAATATGCCATAAATTGATTGTAACTCAGTGACCCCGTGATTTTATCCTGTGCTGTTTGTAAATTAGGGATTCCAAAAAAAGCGTCATGTTATCAGTACTTCAATTTATTAGTTGGCATTATACTTGTGAATTAGGGATCCAGAAATTCATATTAGGGACCTAAAATTGTAAGGCCACCCTAAATGGGTTAGGTGTCTAGAACGGTGACTCTGGGATACCAGACGACCTCTCGGAGTAAGCAGCCTTATCCTTGCATGCGGGGCTCTACAAGGATGGACGAACCCCTTTCCCTAGCTTCTCGTGGGAACAACAATGACAACACCAAACATAGTTGTAGTAAGTGCGGTTCAAAACAACAGAACGCGCAGGGCTCCCGACAATGGGTCGGCTAACAATGCCGACCAATCTAGAGCTGGGGGAGCCAATGAAAATGGATTGAATGGGATGGATCGGCGGGAACTCGTGACCTTTGGGTGGACGGAGCGACTGAATCACGACTTGCTAGACTGCTACGATGCGAGTGTGGCCCGTAAACGGCCGATGCGAACCGTAAAACAAAAACAACGGCTGATCATAAGACCAAAAGACGAATGCATCAACTTGCCATAATGATAGGCTGGGCAAGACAGTACGCGTCCCGCATTCAATGTGTGATTGACTACATCACATCTGGCAAGAATTTTAAAGCCAAGGTTCGAAAGTTCGCGCGCGAACTCCGGACCCGTTATCACACACTTAACAAGTCAAAGCTGCTGACCATCAGGCAGCATATTGTTGATAGAATACGGATACTATCTGACGCTAAGAGAAGTCTAGACCGGAGGGAAAGGTGGGTCAGAGAAAATCAACAGTTTCTCTCTGACCCATCTCGCCTCTTCCAAGACCCTCCAGTTACTGTCAAACACCCACCCAAACCAGAGGAGGTCGAAGTATTTTGGAGGGAAGTCTACGAAGTTCAGCATAGACTGGACGAAGACTCGGAAAATATAAATAGCTTCAAGGAGTTATGTGTTGCCCTCATACCACCTGATAAAGAATGCCCACCCATCACTACCGAGGAGGTGAAAAAAATATTAAGAGTGATAAAGAACTATTCCGCACCGGGACCAGATTTTATCAAAACCTTCTGGTGGAAGAAGTTTTCTTCAACCCATCAGCATTTGGCCCGTATTATCACCTCATATTTGAAGTCGGAAGAGCCGAATCCAGAGTGGTTGGTGGAAGGGCGCACAATACTTCTGCCGAAAATAGGCAACTTAGCTGATCCGAAGAACTACAGGCCAATAACTTGTCTGAACACGCTTTATAAGATATTCACAGCTATCCTAATTGATAGGATTGTTCGGGCAATTGAACCTGTGTGGAAAGAAATGTATGAACAACGAGGCTCAAAGAAAGGCGTAGCCGGATGTCGGGAGAACCTGCTCATCGATAGATGTGTCTGCAAAGATGCAGCATTCTACCAGCGTGACCTATCGATGGCCAGGTTTGATTATCGGAAAGCTTTCGATTCTACATCCCATAGACATTTCATCTGTCTTTTGGAAATCTTAAAGGTTCATCCGCAAATAGTTGGGTGCATAGAGAGATTGATGCCGCTTTGGAAAACCAGATTTACTATCTCATCTGGCAAAAATCGTGTGACAACTAACAAGGTCACGTTTCAGAGAGGTGTCTTTCAGGGCGACACCATGAACCCACTCCTCTTTTGCCCTACATTATTCCCACTATCTCTAGCACTGCGCTATTCCGACGGGTACTTGTGCGGCACACCTGCAGATCGAAAGTACAAGGTCACTCATGGATTTTACATGGACGATCCTGAGATCTATTCTAAAAACAGAGAGAAACTGCATCTAGCTCTGGGGATTGTCGAACGATATACTAAGGAAATTGGAATGGAATTTGGGTTAGACAAGTGCGCCAAGGTTTATTTGAAGCGATGAAAACTTAATAGCATCCCTGAAGATCCTGAGCTAGTTGATAGAAGCGCCATACGACACCTTTGCGCTGGAGAGACTTATACATACCTGGGCGTGCCACAGAGCCGCATTCAGGATGTGACATCTATAAAGGATACTCTCCGAAGCAGATACAAGCGTATCATCCGACAGATTTGGTCTTCCGAACTGTCGGCGAGGAACAAAGTATCTGCAACGAACATCCTTGCCGTCCCGGTACTACTCTATTCATTCTATGGCATTCACCTTAATATCGCTCCTCTAAATGCTCCTAGGAAAAATGAGTCAATTGTCGAGAATGGGAGGTGCCGTATATACTGGAACTTTATATTCTCGACAATTGTTTCTGTTGCTCACTCGAGGCCTGACATGGTTTCGGCACCAGCTGACAAAAACATCATAGCCAAGGAGAATGAAAAGAAAGAGAGGTATCGAGACCTTATAAGGGAGTTGCAACGATTGTACCCGGAATATTCTGTTAAACTGATCGTCCTTATCATCGGCGCTCTTGGAGGTGCCAAGCTTCAACTTGCTAATAGCCTAAAAAGCATCCCTGCGTGTCAACAATATTCTAGAACACTTGCGGGAAAAATGCAGAAGGCGGTTGTCCTTAGGTCGCTCCGGGTTCTTAGGGTCCACGAGGCTTTTGCAGGATCGTCGTATTGATTCCTTTACAGGCTGTAACCACCTATCTCATGGTTGTGTGACGTGGTTATAGCTGAAATTTTACCGCGATTTCGCTGGAAGCGGGTGCAATTTTTCAGATTAGCACCCGCTCCCGGCGAAATCCTGCGGTTGTCCTTATGACAAATTTCTAATTATATATCTTTATCTTATTTCAAATATTAAAGAACCTCACAATAGTTTTGACCGTAATTTTATTTGATATATTATTGATCCCCCTAATATCATATACCTCAATATAACTTGAAACATAAGGGATCCCCCAATATCATTTACTATAATTTTATTAGGAATATTTTTGATCCTTACAATCTCGTGTATCGTCATTTAATATGAAATGTTTCTGGTGACTATTATATCATCTTCTGTAATTTCAGTTGAAATATACTCGATCCCTGGTATATCGTATACAATAAGTTTGTTTAAAATACTCTTGATCCTCACAATATCGTATACCGTAATTTTATTTAAAACATTATTTATCCCCACAATGTCATTTGTCGTAATTTTGTTCGAAATAATTTTGATGCCTGCAATACTATTTACTGTTATATTATTTGAAATATGCCTGATCTCCACAAATTATATACATTAATTTCATCAAGAATGTTCTTCATCCCCATAATTTTATGTACCGTCATTCCAATAAACCTGTCAAGAATCGCTTCACAATATCTGAAATATCTGTATTATACTCGTTATAGTTGATTCAAGACGTTCTCAAACCCTTTTCTTTTTAAATTTTAGGAACCTCTAAGCAGTGTTAGTTTGTAAAACTCTATTTATAGCCCTGAGAACCCTTTTTCGTACTCATTTTAGAATTTCTTTAGTGTCTTGTGTGTAATCTCATTGAAACTTAGTTTTGAAAACCCCTTAAGGAACTTTTGTCAACCTGTTTTTTTATTTGGCGAACTTTTCTTATTTACAATTCAGAACCTCTTTTGATAGTTATATTAGGAATTTTATATTCGGTATGTTATGTTTACTGATTTCTTCATCTTAACCTTTGAATGAACCGCTGTTAATTATCTTTTGAAATGCAAGCTTTGTGATTACGTACCCTCTCCTCTACTAATTTAGTTTTGTTCAGGCTGAGCTAGCAGTTCTGTTGACCCTAATTTTGTTTCTCTATATTTTGGTTTCTCTTTCCTATGTCGATATCTTATTATCTTTGCAATATCTTTTGTGTTTATACCTACTTTAGATATTTTCGTATATCTAGTTATTTTAATTTTTATCGTATCTTCCAAGTACTCTTTATCTATTCTTTTGGGATTATCGCAAAGTTTAGGTTAAGGTTATCCTTTCAGTTGAAGTCGGTGAGGTTTTCCTCTTTTTGTTGTTTAACCTGAAACGCATGGCGTTCAGTGATGTTCCCTTTTCCCTGTTTGGAATATAAATTCCGCATGTTTTTATCGCTTCTCACTGACTTCGATTGAATTGGTTTGCCTTTGTCCCAAGCAAGAACTGGCGCCCCCAAAAAAATTATAGGTTATGTTTATTTTTTAATTGTTGATATTAAAGCTTATTTTAGTGATCATCGGTCATGTGGTTTAATTTGATATGAAGAGGGTGCCATGTGCGCCACTGAGGGACCATCAAATATATATATTTTTTTATTTGAAAAAGTGGCGTTACAATAATAATTACTGTAATCACATGTTTTGAATCATATTCAACAAATCGATCTATAAAAGTAGGCAATAGCAAAGGCGAACTGTCTGAATGAACCGGTATTAAAAGTGGAGTCCCAAAGGGCTCTATTTTAGCACTTCTTTCTTTCAATCCATACAAATCAAACTTAGGCGCAGGACTTAATCACTGCACATACTAGAAGTACGCGGATGGTTTCAAATTGCATCTTTCTAACCTAATTGCCTCCCTGAAAATCATGCTGAAATTGATCCAGGAGGACATCGCCTCATTGGTACAGAAAACTCAAAATTATGGGCTGGCAATGAATCGGACATAGACTAAAGCATTGATTGTCAGACCTACTTATTCCCCGCCCTGAGAAAATTTTAGAAACTTTTCTTTACTCAAAAATAATGGCTTTGAAATTGAATTTTTTGAAGTTGTAAGGGATTTGGACCATAAGCGGTTAGCGGGCATTTCGAGAAAGATTTTCACTGAATGAATGCATTAGATTTATTTATGATTTGCCAAAATATGAGCAGAAACTCCATATCGCTTAAGGGCTGGATTTCTGAATGTAAGCAAGAAAAGAAAAATCATTTTGGGCAACTTCCTTTTCAATATTTTTAACATTCAAATGCCACAGTATCTTTTAAGTCTATTTCTAATCAGAGATAGCAATAAACCCACTGAGGTTTCGTGAAAAAAAAATGGTCCTCACAGTTCTAAAACATAGAACTTGTAGGTTGCAAAGATCGTTCATAGTAACTGAGCACGTCTATAGAACAAGATACCTATTGTAGTATGATCAAAAAAGCCCCATTTATTCTTTCACTTTATGATACTATTTTTAATTATTTGCTCAATACAGACAATCTTATACTTAAAATAAATTACTAATAGGTCATGAAACTTCAGTATTCTATGTATTTTTTCTGTTTTTTTATTAATCTTGATAACCACTTAATCAGTTTTTCATTGGAAACTATACTTCTCAAACTATACCAACAATAATAACCAATATTCTTTTTGTATTTTACACACGCACTGTGGGTGCGTAAACAGGTCATTTAGAGGTAACCAAGAAAAAAATCGACTCGATTAGCTCCTATAGAGGAAATCGGTTCACCAATCCAAGCAAAAAATTGTTTGTATAAACAAAACATTTGTGTACAAAATCTTCATCTACAAATAATAGAAAATACTTATATATAAAATGATTGCACAGAAAATGTTCCATTAAAAAATTTAATGTCGAATTCGAGGATTCTTATTTACATTTGCATGACGTTAAATTCTTGTCTTTGGCGAAACATATTTGTTAAGATTGCCTATCTAAGATAAACGATTATAAAATCGATAAGATAAAGATTGCTGGATATAATTTGAAAATTATAATGAGGTACTTGAATAAGCGGTATTCAAACTCTTAACGCAATTCTTTATTCGTCAGTACATTAATCTGTTTAATCCCTAATTAAAAAATGAAGATCCTTTATAATCTGGTAGCCACGTCAGCAATCGTCCTGAACTCTATTGGTAAATATAATATGATACAAATATTATAAAAGTAACAAAAAATAGTTTTTAAAGCATTATATATAATACTTTACTACAAATTAATAGTTAGACGAAAATAAATAAATGACGGGGGATATATTATTTTAAAATAAAATTATTGTAGATACCATATGGAATTGAATACGACAGTCCTTTTTTAAGATTTCTAGTTAAAAAGATATGTACTTTTAACCAAGAAAGACACATTTTAGAGCTCTTTTTATTAAGGCCGTATAATGTTTAGCTCAATTTGTTGCAAGAATTAATTTTACATTCTTATCATTTATGATTGAGAAATACGACTTGGAATGAAACTACTCGAATGGGTTCCCTTTAAGCTTGAAACTGACTAACATCTTATCTCGGTTATCTTTAAATTCATAATCCTTAGGATTTGTTTCGCCGACTTGGAAAAATTGCAATAACACTTATTAAATTTACTCAAAAGATCACTTATTTGTGTAAAACCAAAATTTGGCCGAGCGCTTTTACGGCTTCCCCGAGAGAGCGATACGACGAGCCTCACGTTGCGTAATTTTTACCTTACGTTGGATTAGGTCTCGCTCTCTTCTTGTGAGCTCCATTTCTGGCCTCAAAAAGGCGACTTCAGACCTAGACTTGTCTGCATCAGCTAAAGTTGCACACATGTAGTCACAAGGATATGCGCCAAAAAATAACATACCCGAACACATCGCCAAAATGCAAAAGCTATTGAGTCGGTAATAATATTTATATTTAAAAGCTCAAATCTCAGGACACACATTCGTTTCCAACTGATACTGAAACAGCTATCCAACCGTGGTATCGATTTCATTTCTAAAAATTGAAGGGCTAGATATTCTTAATCATGAAAAGCATGGTTATGTAAAATAGAAGCGAGAAATATTTTAAACGCAATGATTCTACAAAATGTCGGAACAGACTTGTTACCACACAGATTCGTCCTGGATCGTGAGCTATTATAAACGACCTCTATAGTATTAAATTTATTTTGGATATTACAAAAAATAGCTAGATTATTTTATTGGCTTCTATTAAATCTGTTCGCGTTTAAGCAAAATAACGAACAGACGAAAAATTTTCTTAAGAAAGGAAGAAAACTGTGAAAACTCGGATGTTTCTCTTTTGAAACACATTTACTGATTTTCAACAATAAAATTGTAGCTAAATTTATGTTTTCCATGTATGATGTCGCATTCTCCGTTAAAGCAGAGTAAAAAAAATAAAAGAGGGGAAACTTAATGTTGATTAATAAAATCATTATAATTAATAATTTTAAAGCTCTTTCATTTTAGAATTTTGGAGAAAACTTTTCAAATAATGTTTGCTCCATATTGCTGGTGAAGCTTTTAAGAGGTTTCCTAGGGCAAGTTCTTCTATTTTCCTCAGTATTGCGTCACGATATTACCAATTATCATCTCTTTCTTGCTGCAGAGTTAGGTTCCCAGTTCGAATGTCTACCTAACGGCGAACCCATACCTGGTATTCCTGGTGGCAATTCTTCTTCCTCTACTGAAAGACATCATTTGCCTGACAGGTCTGATCTTTCTACTGAGCCTACTTTTCGTAGCCGGTCTAGGTCTTCTCCTGGCAGGTCCGTTGCTTCCACTTCCAGATTTATGGCTGCTCTTATAAGGCTTCCTTCTCCACACGGAATGGAATGTGGAATTGAACAACTTAGATTCATTCGGCTTATTCCCTATAGGAATTGGAACATGATATTTGAACTTCAAAAATACACGTTTCCTTCCAATGAGCTACTGAGAATTAAAAGGGACAAACATTATTATCCTATGCCAACCCACGAACAAATTGTTATAACATCATCAGATGGTGACGTCTTTGCAATATTGGAGAGTTCTGATTCTCTTGCCGGAATTTATCTTTATCAAAGTAATACTATGAGTAAGAGACGGGCGAAAATAAATATGAAAAGCGGCATGGTTACCGCATTGACCCGAACAGAAATAAATGAAGTTCCAGTAGGTGACCGCCGTCCCATCGGAGGAAATTTTCGAGTGACACATTTAAACCACTTGTGAAGCGCATGTATTTACACCATAAATTCACAAAACATGTTAAAATAAAATATAATTTTTGTGAAGCAAAGCTTGATCAAGATGTTGCATATAACTAGCAATTATATTAAAGAAATTAGTTCCCAGTAAAACCGTGTTAAATAATGCCTATATCCACGTATCAGAACCGTAAGATGGATGGCCGCCGAACATTGTGATTTTAAAATGAAGAAATTGCGGTGAAACCTTTGTATATCTTAAAAAAACAAAGAGTTACAAGGATTACAGCCTTTCTTATTCATCTTGCAATTCACTTTGCATGTTTTCCACCTGCGGGTGTAGCTTGGAGGTTATGACATACTGATAGCTTTTCACGTCCGAGGGCAATCATCAAGACAACTTAATTTAGCCACATATCTAGGGTGCAGATGCTACAGCTTCCTTATAAGATGTTAATACCTTTTCTCCTCTTCCTTCTCTTTGGCAGTAATGCTCTAGTAATTATGCTGTCCAGAGTAGGTTACTCACTTCTGAATTATATAGGATAAATTGTCAATAAAAATGTCATAGATCTAATGCCTTTCTACAATTTTATTGTAGCTATAACCTACCTAAACGAGACTGATAACTCAGAAAGTTAAAAGCGACTGCGACTTGAAGAAGATGTGGCGAGTGATACGGAATATTCTGTTAAAATAGCTTAATACTAGGAATAATACCAAGGAAAATTTTCTAACGATAGACAGTTATTTTTCGTTTCTAAAATGTTAACTATTCTTTCTTGTAAGAGAGCTAGTAAAACATAAACGGATTATAAGTATTTTTCGAGATTTCACCATTCTCTCATATTTCACATCACTTCCTTCTTTGTAGTAGATGTCCACTGTCAAATTACATGCCTGATTATTATTTTCGAGAGAACATTATATAGTATTTGCAAAAAATATAATCATAATCTTCTGTTAAATCGAAAATGAATAAGAAAACTTCAAACAATTAAGCAGCTTTGAGAAGATATCGATTTCGCCTACATCAGTTACCAGATTATTTCTATCTAATTGTTACCACACTGGATATTTTAACTCATTGAGACACTTTGTATACAAAGCTTAAGTCAGTTTTTCCTTAAAGGAAAGGGTAGGTTTCACTGAAAACATAAATGACTGCAGCGACATCTATATACAAAAATCGGAAATACAGCCTAGTGCTCACTGGTAAGTATTATAAAAACTCATACCCGAAAATCAGTAGTATTCTGTTGGTAAAATTGTTGACCTGTTAGAGGAAAAATCTTAGCAACGGGAGAGACAGAAAATCTCCAACTATTTTCATTGCAACCTCGCGTTTGGGTTTAGTTACTGTTACTCGGCTTACCTTCTCAGCTTCAGGGAAATATAGACAATTGACACAAATTTTAAGCAATTCATAGTATTGACTCATTAAAAGAAACAACTCGACGGTTACTCGCGGTCAAAATTACTTCTGCACTTTTTTTAAAACGATTGCTTGCTAACAACGTGAAAAAATTCCATGTACGAATGTGTGAATCGGTCTGCACCTGCAGAAATGAATTAATTTTAACGATAAACAGCTTATTTTTATTAGAAGAGCGCAGAACGTTGCGTTCGTGAAGCGCAAGTTGAAAGTAAGCCCAATAACATTTAAGGAATATTTGGGCCCACTATATCGCTTTTCCGAGGTCCACAAGTATTCCGTAGACAATCCCATCCTTAAAAATTAATTTTTAAAAAATTTAGGACTTTTGGCCGGCTTTTTTCGATTTGGTCCCACTGTGCGTTGTCCAAACACAATCCATTTGCATCAGATGTATGAAATATATGTTCCTCGAGGAAGTTAGTTGCTAAATAAAGATCAGCTGCACCCTAATTACTTTTCTAATTCCGCGTGAGGATACTAACGCTTTCAAGTGCACCAGGTATAAAAAATAAATTTTTTCGAGCAAGTTGAGTTCCAAATAAAAACTAAACGAACACAACCTACTTTTTTAATAGCTCGTCATTAAAAAACAAATTCCAAGTACAACAGGTCTGAAGAATATATCCTTATCGAGAAAATTAAGTTTTAGAGTCCCGATAAATTTATGGTTAAAGATCGCGATATCAAAGTAGCATGATAGATTTTATTTTTGCTAAAAATCTGAAAAAAGAAGTAAGTTTATATGTTAAACTTGGTAATTATTTATATCAAAAATTTATTTAACTATTATAAATAAGTATCAGTTTGTTTTAAAAATGAACGCAATGAGTTTATTCGCAAAAATATTTTAGTTTCAAATTTAAATAATTACACAGGCCGACAAAATTTGACAAAGGTCCGGAACCAGAGACCAGACCTAGTATACCCGAAGGTTTTTGCTGCGCTGAATCCGAATCCGACATCAGAAAAATTCCATCACCCTCAGTTTTCGAGATATTGTAACCTAAAAGTGCAAAAAACACCGTTTTTTGCTATATTTGAGGTTACATAGCATCTTGAATAATTTTTTTTTTCAAAAACGGGCGAAAGCATCACAAAGGAGCACCCTTGCCCTCTGAAATTCATTTTTCAGATTCAAGATAGCTTTTTTCTTCATCGATATATCATGGATTGAAGTTAAGTATTTTCGCAGTTTCGTAACAATATTAAAACACCCTATATAGCATATGTGAGGCTATAAGCCCAATTTATAAGTGATCGTATTCGATCGAAAAAATCTATATATAGGTTTTTGAGGTTGCTCATTAAGAATATAAAGTCAGATTTTGAAAATTCAATATGGCTGCCATTTTGGATCCGCCATTTTGAAGTGTTAGGGCGGAGTAGGTAACAAGGATCGGGGGTTAAGGAAATTGGATTGTAGGGGTTTAAGCTCAATGATACGCATGTAACCGGGTTTGGGGGTGAAATTTTTCATATTTGAATTAGTCCATGTCGCTATTTAGTTTTCTAAAATTTCATATTAGGAGCCTTGATGGTCAGTTTTGAATTTGATAGTTTTCTATGTAAGTGCAAAGCAATTCCGAACTGCTCAGCTTAAAATCTAACATTTTTAAAAATTTAATCGAATTACGGCAATCTAGGTGCTTATTATTTATTTCAATTTTCAATGTAATAACTTAAAACTTCCCGACTTTTAGTTGCACATTGAAAGTAATAAATCATTTCAAATTAGAAAGTATTTTATTGGCAAATTTAAAGAGTGAATAATAGTTCTAAAGGTAGATTGGAAATTAACAAAATAATAATTAGGTTTTAAATAACACAAAGAAAAAAATTAAACTATGTTGCTGAAATTGATACAGCAATAAATGCGTAGTTCCGTAATTTTAAATGATTAAGATAATGGTAGAGCTCTGAATTTAGATGTTGAATTTAGAGGTTCTTACAAATAAGGAAAGTTAAATTTTAGCCGCGTACTTAATATTTGATAAGTCTCTTCTGCTTCCATGAATTGGCACAAAACTAAAAATAACATGCAAAAAATGAGATATTGTATAAGAAAAAATGTGTAATTTGAAAAATTGTAGATTAAAAAATTATTTAAAACAAAATATAAGAATTGACAGTTTTAGATCTTCTTTCAAATTGACTTTAATTTAATTTCTTTGAAAAATGCTTATATCGGAATAAAATTGTATTATCAAAGCTAATTTTTTTTCAAAATTGTATTGCCCTACTGGGCGATGCTAAAAATTGCTTGAGAACTGCCCGGAAAGAAAAAGCATTTCAAGCATATTTTAATTATATACTTTAGAAAGGAATACTCTTATTATTCTTTTTTGCCTCGTATTTTGACATAAGTGGTGCTTATGGTTTTTAAGAATTGTTAAAGGGTTTATAAAAATAAAATAATTTTGAAGATTCCTGTGTGAATTATTTTTTTTTAATAATTAATTCCATGAGGTAACTTAAAAATTGAGTTGAACATGTCAAAGATTTCACAAATTTTTAGAAAATATCCTTCTTCAAGGGTTTTTTAATCTTCGAAAACATTTATTATTTTATCATAAATTATATACAATGTATATTCATGTGTGCTCAGAAAATTAAATAAAAAAGAAATAGTTATTCAAAAATATTATTTTCTTTAGAAAATTCTATTGTCTTAAATTTATATTTTGGTTACAATTTGTTTACTATCTGGACTGAGAAACCTTTTTCAAAAATATTACTGATATCAGTTTGAACAAATTTGGTAACAAAATTTTTTCCAGAAAACTCGCAAATGAAAAGTAAATTTCTTGGAAGAACAACCTTGACGCCGATTATCGGTAAGATTAGGACTTTAAAATATACCAAATATCTAGAATCAAAAATTGGAATAATCAGTAATTAAATTGCGCACTAAATTAATTATATTATCCCGTACGTTAACGACTTTTCCTCTACTCTTGAAAAATGAAGATCGTTTATACTCTCGTATCTTCCTTGGCAATCGTCTTGAATTTTATTGGTAAGTATCTAATTATACTCAATACTATTCTATACCATTGCGAGGTCCCACTGGGAGGAACTGCTATTTTGAAAATGATTTCCAATCCTAATAGAACCATGGCTAATAATACCTATCACCACATCAAACGACCCTGTGTCGAGTGGTCACGTGAAATGAGGTCATAACGAACTTCTCCAAACAAATAGAGTAGAGCTGGTATGGCAAGGATGTTAGTTAGGTCTACCTTTTCCAACGCCAACATATTGAAGAGCCTCTATCAGTTGTACAGATTATGCAAGCGTCTTTTATTCTTCTAATCTGTTGTCGAATTTTAGCCACCGATTTGAATGAGCTAAATCTCTCACGGAACTACAAACTGAACCATTGATGATCCAGATCTCTTCCTCTAATGTCCTTACGAATGGATGCTTTCATATTAGCTAGATGTTGAGTCTTAAGAGGAACTTTAATAATAATGTTCCTCATAGCCCTAAAACTTCTTTTATCTCTCAGGGTTTTTCGAGATTGATACTTATGTTCTTTCTCTTCATCTGTGGACCGTTCATGTAGCGGTTGGGAAAGCTGTTAAGCTCCAGAAAACTGTTAAGCTCTAGGTGTTTTTAGCGCCACTGAATGTGCATACGCGTCAAGAACACTCGCCTAACAGGGATGATGCCGGCATCCCAGCAATGCAGCAAGTCACCCTTTACCTATCAGCTGTTGAATTTTTTTCTTTCACGGATTTTCAATTCCTTTTCGATGTTTCGCTATATTACTTAAAGTAACTAAAGACAATTAGCTCATTTACTAATTAAACTAATTACTTAAATAATTAATAATTCAACTAAGTAATTGAAACTTAACTGATTCAACTAATTCACAAGAGATAAAACGCGTGTTACAATATGGTACCGCCAGCAGCTTATGGGTTAAGTCGATCTGTCCAATAAATGTGAGCGATTCATTAATTCAAACCGCATATACAATTTGGTTTAATGGTGTCATGAATGTCTTGAGGAGCAGCTCGGGAAACCATTTGTCCATCTCTGTAGAGATCTGCATGCAAAGGGAACTTAGCATACTCTGGGATGTTGCCCAATATCCCACTGTCACAATTGAAGTAACCTAATCCAGGTGCAAATTAGGTTTCTTGACGGTTGTTCAACCTCTAATTGAGGGTTTTTCCTTTGAGACCATCTCTGTGCAAGTGTCCTTGATTTCTTAATAATGAATCTGAATGTATTTATCGGAAATTTATTAAACAGATAACCTCTATCCACATCATGAGCAGACACCCGGTGGCTTTTTTGTAGACCCTCCCAATGTAATCTGAAGAAAGAGAAACATCCGAGTATAATGGCATTTTATCCCAACTTCCATATTTTACGAACTCTACATGAACAATATCACCTTAATAGGGACATTAAGTTCTATTATTTTAGTGTTACGATCACCTGATCACCTGATCACCTGATCACCTGATCACCTAATCACGTGATAAAGAATACATGATTAAAAATTAGCAAATTCGATTACAAAATTTCTTAATGCCTTGAAAAATACAATCTTAAAAGTCATAAAATTGTGTCTCTGATTAAGAAAATTAAAACAGCTATAATGAGTAACTCGTTAAATCGTGAATTAGGAAACCTCAAAAACATAAAAGAGTTTCTTAATGATTACACGTTACTTTTTTTAAACTTTTTGAGCGAATCACATTAGTCAAACGATCGATCAACAGTGACAGTAAATAGTAGTTTATGTTAGACATTATAGTACATGTTTTCGGATAAAAATGGCGTAATTAATTACAAAATGAATAGGGCGCTAAAATATTAATATTATATCTATGTGACCTGACCATGATGTAACGCTCAATCATTAAGTCAATTTTATATAAATCAAATGGACTGACATCTCCAAACATAATAGTATTTCTAAAATCGAATTTTTAAAGGAAATCAAAATTTGTCTAAAATATTCGTGTTGCAAATTTCATAACATGTTCTTGAAAAAACTGGAGAAATTCCTATGGGATCTCCTATTTCTCCTGTTCTTGCTAACTAAGTCTTTGAAAAAATTGAAAGGAAATCCTAACTTATATTCCTTACGTTTTAACTTTCTGTTACGGCTATTTCAATGACAAATTTACATGTGTCCCTGAAGAGAAGAAAAAATTGATAACATAGTCTATAGATTTGATAATTAACATTCAAATCTCAATTTTACTATTAAATTTCGAAAATAAAATAAAATAATCTTTTTAGATCTCACCATCTTCAGACTTGTTGATATTGTTGCAACTAGCTGATTTAAGAAACCTTTTTGGTCTGATTGATAAAGCAGTTAAATTATCGCAAAAACTTTCATTAACGAAAACATACAAACAGTAAAAGGCACCTTAAAAAATAATCATTTTCCAAACAACTTTGTTGACAAACATGTAAATGAAAGCTCACATCTTATGATATTCAATAACTCTAACGGTCCTGTTTCAGTCACAGAAAATAATAATTCATTGATTCCTAATGGATTTTAAGATTTTCCATTGAATACGGATTCATCTCGGAATTCAAAAATGCTTAAAGAATATAATGTTATTCCATTTTTAATCTGAATAGGACTTTTTTGATTGTTTTAACGTCTTGAAAGATACAACTTAAAAGAAAAAAAGAAATATATTTCATTCATATATTAAATTGCTAAGATGGAAATGCGTTTTTTCGGAACAATTTTGATAGAAAAAGTTGCAAGAAGTAAAAGTAACGCGGAATTCGGTTGCAAATATAAGGAATTCAATGTGAACTAACGGAATCAATTAATCGTGGAGCGTTAAATTTTTTTAAAAGTTCGAAATTTGATTCTTAGAGAAATTTCCTAAGCAATGTTCTCTTCGTATTGCTAGCTGAGCTTTTAGAAAGTTTCCCAGGGCGAATTTGTGTGCTCTACTCAGACTGGCCTCACCATATTGTCATTCATTTACGAAAAAGCAAATTATTACATACAAATTAATTTGTTACTTTCTTGTTGTAGTGTTAGGTTCACAGTTCGAATGTCTACCTAACGGCGCTCCCATTCCTAATGTTTCTCGTGGTAAATCTTCTTCTTCTGGGCGATATGATTCATCGGACAGGTCTAATTCTCCTGCCGAGCTCTCTCATCGTGACAGGAATAGGTCTCCTCTTAGCGGATCCATGAATCCTGTGTCCAGGTCAATAGCTCCACCTACGAGGCTTCCTTCTGCTAATGCAAAAACTTGTGGAGTTGAACAACTACAATTTATTCGGCTTCGTTCCCTGAGAAATTTGCAGCGAATATTTGAACTTCGAAGATATACTTTACCTGCAAATGCAACACTGAAATTGAGAATAACTCAAAACCGTTATGAACCTACCCCAATCCATGAACAAATTGTTATATCAACATCGGATGATGAAGTCTTTGCAATATTGGACAGCTCTAATTCTCTTGTTGGAATATATTCTTCAGATGTTGACTACTTTACAAAACGGGTGAAAATAAACATGTCAAGCGGCATAGTTACAGCACTGACCAACAAGGAAATTAATGAAATTCCAGTGGGTCCCTACCGCCCAATCTCAAGATATTTTAATGTGACGCATTTGAACTAAGCAGAAACCGCAGTCATTAATACCATTTATTTATAAAAAATGTTCAATTAAAATATAATTTTTGTGATCCAAAGTCGGATTAAATTAATTCATGTAACTAATAAGCATAATAAAGAGTACTTTGACCAAATGTTGGTATGCGGATATGGCTTCAACGTCACGAAACAGTGATAGTTTTAGTCGGCGATATCAGACCTCGAATAGGCAGCATAGACTGCTGCCACAAAGTTTCAGTTTCAAAAAACTTGGCACATTGGCAAAGGTGTTGATAAAACACGCTTAAGGACGCATTGGATTTGGAAAGATATTTCGCTTTCTTATCAGTGGAACACCTGGATAGCATACGTTCTTTGTACTCAGGCTGAGGTTGAGTAGTACTTGGAACATAATTTAAACATCTTCTTTTTTTCCTACGGCTTTTGTAAGTGAGGCTTGAAATGTATAATCGCGTAACGAACAAAATAATATGAAAACTCTTATAGTCATGCTTGATCTTACGCGTGGCGAAATCAAGGGCCATACGTTATTTCTACGCCTTTCGAGCCAGCCCAAACAAATGGGTTTCAACGGGGACGGAAAAGATCTTGATCGCAGGTAACTTTTTCAACGCCGAAAGATTATTGAATTAATTTTTTTAAATAAAATGCGTTCATCTGCTTCGGAGATAATCCTACACTGATTACACATCCTGAATGCGGCTTTGAAACACGTCACGGTTTGTATAGGTCTCCGTGATGATAGTCAAAGTAAGTTGAAGTTTTCTTTCCCCAAAAGCAAAGGTCTTTAGATCCTCCATATAAAACCATACTAATTGCGTAGTCCGAGCGATTGAGGCAGAAGTGTGATACAAAGCAGCAAACTGCTAATGGTTTCGCCCTGAAAGACGTCCCTCCTAAAGATGAGGTTTTTCGTGGTCACGCTTACTATGTTAGAATGAGACTTTAAGCTTTTTAAGAGACAGATGATAATTCTATGAGAGTATAAATCGAAATCTTTACGTCAGTTAAATCAGGCCATTAACAGGAAGCTCTGATGGGCTCCTGCGATCCGGAACTTTCCCTCCTCCACATTCACTAATAGGCATAGTTGTTTCATGTCTGTTGATCGAGTGATTCAAAATACGGTGTATATTTATAGTCTAGAAAAGGTCAAAATTGCATTTCGACAGATACAGACCGTCCGCTAATTTTTAACCAGTCGTAAAAATTCTTGACCTTGAAACTTGCACATAGCATATTAATCATTTCCGTTTCCAAGTTTACGTACAAAGTCCGAAGTCTGAATGCCAAGCAATTGGAAAATTTTTGAAACTATTTCACAATCGCCGCCGAATCTACTATAAGGGAAGACAAACTATGTGCAGAGTCACTTCCTCAGAAGCTTGATCTTAAGCGCAATTAAAGCACTTTTCAAAAACCCACTCTTAAGACATGCCCAATGTTCTGGTACACCGTTTCAGGTTCAGGACCTAAGTTTAAAACTTCCAAAAACAGTGTATATATTACCTATATTCTACGTCCCTAGAATGTCTTTTCATTGTTTTGTTAAGATATATACGACACTATGGTGAAGTATAATAGATTTGATCCAATCTGCTTTTGGAAAACTTAACGTCCAGATTATTTTGTGTAACAGTCGTATTATTTTACAAACATTACTAGTAGCCTAGGTACAAGTAACTAGGAAACACTAATTAGTACTTCAGAGTAGCCCCGGACTTACACTGAGGCCAACTGGTCGGATATTATATATTTATATATATATATATATATATATATACATAATTAAAAATTTGTCATTAGGACAACCGCAGGATTTCGCCGGGAGCAGGTGCTAATCTGAAAAATTGCACCCCCTTCCAGCGAAATCGCTGTAAAATTTCAGCCACAACCAGGTCTCACAACCGTGAGATAGGCAGTTACAGTCTGTCAAGGAATCAAAACGACGATCCAGCAAAAGCCTCGGGTACCCTAAGAACACGGAGCGACCCAAGGACAACCGCCTTCTGCATTTTTCCCGCAAGTGTTCTAGCATATTGTTGACATGCAGGGATGTTTTTCAGGCCATTAGCAAGTGAAAGCTTGGCACCTCCAAGAGCGCCGATGATAAGGACGATCAGTTTAACAGAATATTACGGGGACAATCGTTGCAACTCCCTTATAAGGTCTTGATACCTCTCTTTCTTTTCATTCTCCTTAGCTATGATGTTTTTGTCAGCTGGTGCCGAAAATTTGATAACGAACATGGTTCGCTTCTCGAAGTCAGGAAGAACCATGTCAGGCCTCGAGTGAGCAACATAAACAATTGTCGAGAATATAAAGTTCCAGTATATGCGGCAACTTCCCATTCTCGACAATTGACTCAATCTCCCTAGGAGCAATTAGAGGAGCGATATTAAGGTGAATGCCGTAGGAGCGACAGAGATAATAATAAAGCACTCTTAGTGCCGCATTGTGCCTTTGAATGTAGGTCGTTCCCGCGTGAGTTTGACAACTAGATAGTGTGTGAGCTAAATGCTCGGGGTGTGCATGGCACGCCCTGCAACTATCATTGAGAATGTCTTGGCTCAAAATGTGGCGACGGTATGTTAAGGTGGAAATGATACCGTCTTAGCATGCAAAAATGAAACCCTCTGTACCAGACTTCGATCCGGGCGATTTAAGGAAAGCAAACGTTAGCTCACAAGACATTGACTGATTCTTCACATTTTTGTGGAAGATACCGTGCATCCTCTTATCGAGGAGCTGTTCACGAAAGTTTTTCTCTTGTGCTTTCTTAATCCGGGCTCTTAGGAGTGAGTACTGGAGATAGATGAGACTTGATGCATTTTGCTTACCCCTAATACTGAAGTCAAGTCCGAGTGTTTTAGCAGCCTCCTCCGCTACTTTATACAGAAATGCTCCTTCGCCCACTTCTTCGTGATTCCTGACCATTTTAAGAAGAGGGTCTCTTCCATTTGCAACTCTATGTACTGTTCCCAGAATAATCCTGTTGTGAAGACATTCAAGACTCAATATTCCGCGACCCTCGTGACGTCGTCAGATGTACAGTCGCGGAACGGAAGACTTAAGATGCATGCTTTTGTTCATGTGCATAACCTTTCTTGTCCCGATATCAAGAGATCTGAGCTCGTTCTTCGTCCATGGAACTACTCCAAATGAATAGAGTAGTACCGGGGCGGCAAGCATGTCCGTTGCAGATACTTGGTTTCTGCCGACAGTTGGGAAGACCAAATCTGTCGGATGAGACGTTTGTATCTGCTTCGGAGAGTATCCTTTATAGATGTCAAATCCTGAATGCGGCTCTGTGGCACGCCCAGATATGTATAAGTCTCTTCAGCGCAAAGGTGTCGTATGGCGCCTCTTTCAACGAGCTTAGGATCTTCAGGGATGCCATTACGTTTTTCGCGCTTCAAATAAACCTTGGAGCATTTGTCTAACCCGAATTCCATTCCAATTTCCTTAGTATATCGTTCGACAATCCCCAAAACTAGATGAAGTTGCTCTCTGTTTTTAGCATAGATCTTAAGATCGTCCATGTTAAATACATGAGTAACCTGGTACTTTCGATCTGCAGGTTTGCCGCACAAGTACCCTTCGGAATGGCGCAGTGTTAGAGATAGTGGCAATAATGTAAGGCAAAAGAGGAGTAGGCTCATGAGGTCGCTCTGAAAGACACCTCTCTGAAACGTGACCTTCTTAGTTGTCACACGATTTTTGCCAGATGAGATGGTAAGTCTGGTTTTCCAAAGCGGCATCAATCACTCTGTGCACCCAACTATTTGCGGATGAACCTTTAAGATTTCCAAAAGATAGATGGTAAGTCTATGGGATGTCGAATCGAAAGCTTTCCGATAATAAATCTAGGCCATCGACAGGTCATGCTGGTAGAATGCTGCATCTTTGCAAACACATCTATCGATGAGCAGTTTCTCCCGACATCCGGCTACGCCTTTCTTTGAGCCTCGTTGTTCATACATTTCTTGCCACACAGGTTCAATTACCCGAACAATCCTATCATTAAGGATAGCTGCGAATATCTTATAAAGCGTGTTCAGACAAGTTACTAGTCGGTAGTTCTTCGGGTCAGATAAGTTGCCTATTTTCGGCAGGAGTATTATGCGCCCTTCCACCAATCACTCTGGAATCGGCTCTTCCGACTTCAAATATGAGGTGAAAATACGGGCCAAATG
>NC_046666.1:17851927-17863135 GCF_010883055.1 Belonocnema kinseyi | reverse complement strand
CCATAATAATTTTATAATGTAGAAATTATTTATACAAAAAAAATCAACGAAAAAATTATTCAGAATAAATAATTACACTGCCGGTGCGTGTTCAAAATAGTTTCAAGAAACACATTTTTTTTAATATCTCATTCTTAGACAAAATACTATAGAGATTTACCATTAGAAGAAGCACAAGAAATTCAAAAAATGTTAGTTATTGATATTGTGCTACAAAGATGTTTTAAAATAAAGAAAATTTTAACAGAAAAAATTGCCAAAATACGTGTTTGCTAAAAATAGTTGGTGACACTGACCATAACAAAAGTGTTTAATTTTCCAAAATCTGGCTACCGTATTTGATAAAATCCGTAGTTCTCGAGTATCGGATTGCAAATATTCTACATTGATGAATTGTTAACCGTTAAAATTGGAAAGTGAAGTAACAACAAATAATAGAAAAACATCAAAAGAACATTAGTTTTCAAATAAAAATATTTTATTGAATAAATAATAGGAATTTAAGAAATTTAATTGCAAGTCGTTAAGATTTAAACACTTTCAGTTGCAAACGTTTGAGATCAAAATATTAGAAATCACCTTTTAAATTTACATTCCTACTCAACGAACTTAAAAGTTCTTTTGATGACGATAGAGAAGCGCGTCTTTGAAAAGGATTCAGCTTCCTTAGAAGTAAATATAACTGAGGACAGTTTCCGGACGAAAGTAAGTAAAGCTGAAACTTTTTGTGCTGAAGGCTGGAGATTCGCAACTCTTAAAGTAGTGCAGGTATTTCAAGGAAAGAAAAAATGAATTTCTAACACATAACTTACTTAAATCAAACTTAACATTGTTAACATTGTTTGCATAAATTCCATCGAGAACAGTCTCACTCTCTAATACTGCAAAGACTTCACCATCCAATGTTAATACAAAAATTTGCTCATTGGTTAGCATAGGCTTAAAATGGTTATTTCTTATTTTTATTTGTACTTGCTTATTGACAGGAAAAGTGTATCTTTAAAGTTCAAATATCAGGTGCGGATTCTTAAGGAAAATGAGCCGAATAAATCTTAATTGTTCAACCCCAGTTACTTTGCCATCATCAGCAGAAACCATTGAAGGTACAGCTTAACATCTAGAAGGAGGAGCCGTGGCCCCACTATAAGCAGAAATCTGGTCCTGCAACGAATAGGATGCTCGACAGGAACAAGAGACCTTATAGGAGAATTAGGTCTCCCAGAAGAAGAAGCAGAAGATCCGCCACGAAAGCTTCCGATCCAAATTTTATCGGATTTTGTTTAAATTCAATAAGCCATTTCTCAAAATGGAATAGTTTTACATTTATCAATTATAATTTATACCTTAATCTTTCGTTCAGTGATTTCTCCAGTGAAACTTGAGTCTCTTCAATTCTTACTCGCTCTATAGTTTTTTTTAATGCTGGATAAATTAAAATAAGTGATTTTCTTTTACGATTGACGCACGCAAACAGGAATTTCACACTATTTCTCCTATTATTAAACTTGATATCTTTAAGTGAAAGTTTATCTTTTGTGTCAGAAAATTCAAATAATTGGTTAAACATGTATTTTTTTAAACAAAAAATGAATCTTTTTGATGGAAAATTTCAATATTTGGTTAAAAGATTTTTTTTATTCAACTTTTTTGTTGAAAATTTGTATTTTTGGTAAAAAATCCAACTACAAACTTGAAAGTGTAATCACTTTGTTAAACATTTATTTATATTCAAGTGTCACCTTTTTATTCAAAAATTAATCTGTTTTGTACGCAAAACTCATTTTCTTTCTTGAAAGTTAGTTGGTGAAGTTGGAAGTACCGAAAGTACGAGGAAGGACCTCGGTCCGATGTCTATAATTATTTGGTCTACTCAATACATTCCTAAGGTCAATCCGGAAAATAAAGCTTATACCCAGGTGAGTTCTGAACGACTTCTGCACACGAAAGATTAATCTGAAAGGATTCCTTTGTCAATAATTGATGAAAAAGACCGTTCCACATTCAGAAACTTGAAAACATAGCCCTGAAAAAAAGCCATACGTAGCCTTCAAAAGTATATCAAACCAGAAAAATATGTGGCTCCAAGCAAAATATCCGAGAGAGATTGATTTTTATTTCCAGCCAGTTTTAATCAAGATCGAACCTAGTTGAAAATATAGACAAAAATACCCTGCATTCTGGAAGAGGAAACTGATCACGAAAATCATGCCAGCAAAAGAAATACGGATTTTGGATCAAGTTTTGAAGACTAAAAATTCAATAGTGAGTCAAAAATATGCAGAATAGTGTTTAGAAATTTCAGGACTGAGAACTGTCATTTTCTCGAAATACAGGACTTATTCCTTATTTCACAGAGTCAATTTTTATCCATGGTAGCTTCAGAACGTTGCGCCATGTTAGCGACATAATCTATGACGAATTGTCGATAATTTTGAGCCTAGATGGTTCTCGAGCATCAGATTTCGCCCCAAGTGTTTAAACTACAATTCTACAAGAATCTTTCTAGGAATTGGTCACTATAGTCACCAGCGTCGGGTAAGCAAAATAGTTTAACTGCATTCTAGAAAGCTACCCGGTATGACTTTTGCGTTCAGTTTCCTATTTCTGAATACTTGATCTTCTTGGCTATACTCTCAACTACGTTAGTTCGCCGAGAAAGCTTGATGTGAGTCATAAATGAAGTGCATTGAATATTTTGGTATCAGCTACGAGTTTTTCTTCAAGACGGTTTGTGTTTTGTAATTATTTGTGTAAGCAGTTCTTTAAAATTAACTTTTCTAGTGAAGATCGTTCAGAAGTCACCTGGAGATTATATTTATTTGTTGTATTTACTTCAAAAATGTAACTGGTGGATCAAACAGTACCAGAAATTAGACGGAGGTCAGTCCTCAAGTTTTGGGCTCTTAAGATAGAATCTGGATATACTTAGAGAAATTGTTACTTGAAAATTTTTTTCATTTTCCTCTATACATTGCATTCCCTACTTAAAGACGCATGAAACAATCGGAGTGATGTAAGATATTTTCATTTCGAACCACCATGTGAATGCTATTAGCCTATAGAGTTCCCTTAAAAGTGCTTATCCAAAGCCCTATAACGGAATGATGCCAGAGCTTCCTGTGAAGTGCATGTTTTTTGATAATGATGGTGATGATTACTAACCTAGCTCAAAGGCCAGCTCATATTTAGCCTTAGATATTCGGGGTACTAAAGCTTGTTTTGCTTCTTTAACTTCATAATTTATGTTGAGTGCTTGGCTTTTTTGCATGATTTTGAATGTGCGAAGATTTACGTTTATAAAACCTTGAAAAGTAATTTCTAATAATTGAAGGCTTCATGGATTCGTTTCTTTTTTAAATATTTCTAGCTGAAAACATCCGATTAAAGTGGGTCCCATGCTTTTGAGCTGTAGCTGGTAATTTTGTATGGCACTGACTATACAGTTTTATTTGGATTTAATTAACTGCAACTAGCTGGACCATATGGTAAATGTTGATCTTCACTATCATGTTTCTGGGGACGCAATAGGCTAATAACGTGGTGTTTTCAAAAAAGAAAGATTCAAGTTTTAACCATAAAGGAATTACTTTCCTTAAAAAAAAGAATTTTTAAACAAATATCAATTTCCAATCCAAAAGGACGAATTTTTGTAGCTATTCATGTTAAGTCTAGAGAGAAAGGCATGGGTGCATTTTTAAAGAGTGAGAAAGAGGTAGGTTTGTGTAGTGATTATGTCAGGCTTCTAAAACCTCGCAATTTAATTGTTTGTGGGTGCATTTGTCTCTATCAATTCTCTTATAACCCTATTAGCTTACGATGTTTAAATGAGTGAGAGATGGTTAATTCTAGAAGTGATTTATTAAAAGGGTAATAACAGATATATCAGTTACATAAAATTAACTTACATGTAAATTTCTACGCTTGAAATGGCGAAAGAGTTCCTTGTCGATTGTTTTTCCGTTTTTTCATCATTGGACAGCGACGAAAACCTATCGTTGGTTTGTATAAATTATAAATAATTTTAAGGATGAAAAAAATTTCACGATCAAGTCACTTATTGACGACTATTTCATTCAGTAAATTGTCTACTAAAAAAACTGACTGAAAACTAAGGGAATTAGCAAAATAGTTAGATTCAGCTACAGTTCGCAAACATCATGACTTTCTCACTTTTTGTGCATTGATGTAAAGGATTGCGGTTTACAATTGGTCTGAATACCTGACTTCATAACACACTTTGAGTAGACGGCGGGAACCTACTGGAATTTCATTGATTTCTTCCTCGGTCAATGGCGTAACTATACCACTTGACATGTTTATTTTCGACCGTTTTGGATTGTAATAAACATTATTTGCATATATTCCAGCGAGAACACTCTCACTCTCTAATATTGCAAAGACGTCATTATCCGATGTTGATATAACAATTTGTTCGTTGGTTGGAACAGGCTTAAAACGGCTACTTCTTATCCTGATTTGTACTTGTTTATTGAAGGGAAACGTGTATCTTTGGAGTTTAAATATTCGGTGCGGATTCTTACATGAAATAAGCCGAATAAATCTTAATTGTTCAAGCCCAGTTACTTTACCATCAGGAGCTGGCAGCATTGTGGGTGGAGCTATTAACCTTGAAATAGGAGCCCCGGACCTGCCAAGAGCTGATCTAGTCCTAGCACGATGAGAAGGCTCGCCAGGAAGAGTAGACCTCTCAGGAGAATTATGTCTCCCAGAAGAAGAAGAACATGATCCACCACGAGGAGCATGAGGAATGAGGGCACCGTCAGGTAGACAGTCGAACTGCAAACTTAGTTGTGCAAAAAGAAAGATTACATTTATTAGTGAGTTGGCAAAATTGTCAGAATAAAAGCGCACAATAAAATTCTATAGAAAGTTTCCTAGGAATTGATATCCAAAATCACAAAAATTGCCTCCAAAGGCCAGCTAGATGGTTTTCGTGCAGCAGTTATCGCACCAGGTGTACCATTAGTCACCATTGTTGATCCTAAATTGAGTAAAGGTGATCCTCGTTCTTGCTTAATTGCATGAGATTATGATAGTCGAAGTCTTCAGAATTTCTTTTAATATTTGGTTACTAATGGGATTCTCTTTCAGCACCTAACAATAGCTGAATGCCAAAAGAAAATCAAAACTGATTTGATGTTTCATTCTTATAATTCCCCGCGTATGAAAGTTGCAATGGGTGAACCATGGCTCAAGATTGCTCACCATAAACTAAGCGAATGGTGAGAGTGGGGTGTCGATGGTTTCAGATTGATTCGATCTTTAGTCATGGTCCTTCCATGGTCATTCCATGGTTATGGGCAATAGCTTCTGCATAAATGATGGACCCACTGCCAGTACACGCCCACAATTAAGACTACTTTAAATTGACTAAGGAGTTCTTTCAGATCGAATTTTTTTATCAAAGTGAATTAGAAGTCATATGAAGAGTAGCTTCATATCCCGGATCGACGTAAGAAATATAACTGGTGGTAAAAAAATACCAGTAAACGGACCGAGGTCATTCCTCGACATTTAGGCAATCATTAAATTTTGAAGAATTCACTTAAGAATTCCGTAGAATCATTCTACTTAAATTCGATAACATTTATTCAAAAGAAAACTGTTTTCTAAAAGGTGCGACTTCTTGACTTGAAAGCTTAGAAGATCGTTCGTTCTAAGTAGGAAATTACGAGGGTTGTGTTTAAAATAAGGTTCCCATGGCGCTACAGTCCTGAAAAGCACTGTTACAGTGGATCCCGCGATTCTGTAGCGTATCTTGGTTCCTACACTCCAAATCCCCTCTCTAACGCTTGGTTCTTGCATTGGCCGGTGGAAGTTCATTCCCAGCTATGCGAAACCTTTGGAGACAAGTGTATAAGAGCAAAAAAAAAACACGTGCGCAAATGGTGTAGAGAGTTCAAGGGCGGGCTGTCTCTGGGGGTGCGTTTGCATCAGGATAACGCTCGACCGCACACCGCTAACGCTACCAACGAGCTTATCACCATACAGCCCGGACTTAGCCCCAAGTGACTACCGTCTCTTTCCTGACATGAAGAAATACCTGGGTGGAACGCATTTCGGCGACAGAGAAGAGCTGAATGAAGCCGTTCTCAGGTATCTGCGTGTCTTGGCGGCAGATCTTTTTGTTTCGGGCATTCAAAAGCTCGTACACCGCATGGAAGAATGCATTGACCTTAGTGGCGATTATGTAGAAAAATACTTAAAAGTTTAAACTTTTCAAAAATGTGCGCATTCATGGAATTAAACAGGTTTTATACTGTGAAAGAACAATGGGAACCTTATTTTACGGACAACCCTCGTATGAATAATATTTTTGATATTGAGCTTAGAAAAGGATAGCAATTCAGCTAGAATGCCTATATATTTCGACAAGTTATTATGTACAGAAATTTAAAAATATTTTTTAAATGATATAAAAATAAATTGCATATATTGTTATATTTACCGATAGAATTTAGGAAGATTGCCAAGCAGGCAGCAAGAGTATTAACCATCTTTATTTTTGGCAAGTAGTGGAGAAACTGTTCAATATACGTTTTAATTAGGAAATATTTATTGTATATTTTATATTACATTTTAGATCCTTATCTATTGGATTATAAGCAACAAGTTTCTCCTTCTGAGATATTTATATTTCATTTGCCACTTTGCAGAAAAAATTTTTTTATCAAATTTGTTAAGGGGTAGTTGGTTTAGGGGGGGGGATTCCACGCTTTTCGACGAGGAAGAAGGGGGAGTTCCAGTTAGAATCCACGTGGACATACAATGCCTTAAATTTTTGGAAAATATACTTAAATGAAAGAAGGTATGCTCGCGGTATTACCAAAAACTGATATCACTGATTCTTATCACATGATTCTATCTTGGTTACTCAAGATACAGTATTAGCCATAGGCAAGAGTTTGATTTGCATGAACATTAAATGATCTAACCAAAAGAGAATAGCTCGCTAACCCGAAATATTTTATTAGAATTTTTAAGTAATATTAGGATAAACTTCAGAAGTAGGTTTAGGCACGTCTTTACCACGGGTAAACGTCCTCTGAAATTTAGATATCCCACGTAAAGACGTTTTCAACCGCACGAGTGATGTAAGATATCTTATTCGAAACGGCTGTATGCTATAAGTCTACAAGGCCTCCAGAAAAATGAGCAACCAAAAGCCCTTTACTTAAATTTTGCCTGGACGTTCTATAAGGTGAATTTTTTTAATAATAATGATCAATACTGCCCGAACATTATTCTTTTTTTTCTCTATGTGGAAAATTTCTCGAAGAACAACTAATATTTTACCTTAGATTTTTGGGGTGATAAATCTTGGTTTCCTTTTTTCATTTCTTCATTTATTTTCAGGTTTGGAATTCTGATTTCTGCGTGATTTTGGATTAAGAATATTAATATTTATAACACTATGCTACGATTTCGAATGAAAAGTATTAACTTTCAACTCGTGAAGCATTATTTTCCTCAAAACAATGAATTTTTAGCCAAAGATGAATTTGAATTTTAAAAGAACGAATTTGCATAGGTATTCGAATGGCGCGATCGGAATTTGTGTTAATTTTCATTTCTCCCAAAAAATCACTAAATTTGTAAGCGAAGTTCAAATAAAGGATAGAGAGTGTCGCGCTTATGTATTTGACGGAAATCCTTGTACGCGCAGATGTTCGAATATAAAATTATTTATATGATTAATTTCTTCTATTGGCTGTTCGTCTAGATGTTGAAATAAAAAAATTGTCTGGATACGGGTCGGTTACGAATTCTAATTAGAGATACCCGGATGATTTTTCATGGTCCGGTCAGTGTAATAATTAAATCTGGTGTCGAATTATTAAATTTCAATCTTCCTCAAGTAAAGAGGTTTAAATTCAAATTTGAGACATCTGGACGATTTATCAGGGTTTTTTGTTGTTCTAATAATCAAACCTGGTAGTCTAGATGCTGAAAATACATCTTATTTTGGGAAATAGGTTTAAGAACTGAAACTTATGATACATGAATGGTTTTTTAAAAACCGGCTCGTTGTAATTATTAAACCGGGCGTTACAGGTATTTACAATATATCTTCTTGAGGGAAATATTTGTACAGGAAGTATTTCAGAAATACAAGGTTAACATTTATTTAAAAATGCTTTGATTGGTGTTTTGGAGAGGTATCTCACATTTTTTTAACGAAATTCAAATCTAAAAAATTGTTCAAATGCTGAAAAAAAATCGCTGAATTTATTACTGTAGACTTGGTAAATTTCTTGTGGCCACAAGCTCATCCAAAATCTTCCGATAGATAGTAATTTTCCTAATCGGGCAAACTTCTTGGTGTGCATAGAAGTCAATTTTATTCACTATGCTCTATGGTGCGCCTGGCATAAGAGGCCGTATAGTTTAAGTGCCAAGGAAAACTACACGATATAATCCGACAACATAACGTATCAAAAACAGGATGCTCGGCAGGAACGAGACACCTCGGAAGCGGCCCGTTAATTTTTCGGAACGGATAAAAATTAAGAAATGTAAAATTTCATAATGGGTTATAATATATAATGATAAAACTTAGGAATACCAAAAAGTCGGAAAGAGGAATAAATCAGAAATCCAAAATTCTGAATGGTATTTATTTGAAAACCAAAGAAGCGGGATGGGTAAAAATTCGGAAACGTTAAAATTAGGAGGGTGAACAATTAGGAATAAGTAAATATACGGAGAGGAATAATTTGGAAAGTAGAAAAATTCAAAATAGTAAATAAATGTACCTAGCAGCAGGTGTATAATTTTTTATCTATAGTAGCACACAAATTTCCAAATTTTTTCACTTTTAAAATTTTTCCTCTCCGTATATTTATTTATTCCAAATTGTTTGCCCTTCTAACTTTAACGCTATCGAAATTGTTACACATACCGCTTCTTTGGTTTCCGAAAAAATACCTTTCAGTGTTTTGGATTTCCGACTTATCACTCTTTCCGACTTTTTGCTAATCCTAGGTTTTACCATTATGTATAATAACCCATTCTGAAATTTTACCGTTCATAATTTTTACCGTTCCGAAAATCAGCGGGTCCTTCTTGGAACTGAATGATGTCTTTCAGAAGAGGAACAAGTAACGCCATGAGAAATAGCAGGAATAGGTTCACCAATAGGTGAACAGTGGAATTGCAAACTTAACATGCGACTAGTTGGTCGCTTGCATTAAAATGCTTGAAAGTTCATTTATAAGTTTTGATTATTTGTTTTTTATTAAAAGTAGCCAGAAAACTACGTCACACTGCTTCTGCTGAGGCTAGAGAATCGTAACTCTCAAAGGAGTCCAGGTCTTTTAGAGAAACAAAACTGAATTTCGAACATTCAATTTATTGTGAACAAGCATAATGCAGCACATAAAAGAAAGGAAGCGACTTAAAATGTTCTTATTGGCGATCGAAAACAACTGTTAGGCATGTGTTGACAACGCAGGCTGTGGACCTTTCGAAACGTTTTTAGCTAAGTGAAAAGATGAGGCCCGGCATTCTGATCGGCCGCCTCTGTGATAGGAGAATAGAAAACCCTTGTTTGGAAGGAGGGAAATTTTATGTGGAAAACTTTTAAATTCGAACTAAATTAAGGTAACCCTATTAAAAAAAGAATTAGTTTGTGTCCAGAGTTCATTCTTTTCATTTAAAAAGTTTTCTTTGTCAAAAAATATCTTTTTTGGTTAAATATTCCACCATTTTATATGGAAATTCGTTTTTTTTTGTTGAAAATGAATTGCTAAAATACAAAATTGAATCATTCGATTTTTTAAACTTATATTATCTAGTCTACTTTCCACGGAATTTCTACAAAATTGCAAAAGTACCAGAAGCACGAGGAAGGACCTCGGTCCGATGTCTACAAATATTTGGAATTTTCGATACATTGCTCAGGTAAATCCGAAAAATAATACGAATCCAGGTAAATTCTAAACTACTTTTACAGGGAAGTTAAATCTAGGAGGACTTTCACCTCCATAATTAAAAGAAAAAGGCAGTTCCGGAATCAAGGCGCTTTTCCTTCAATACTTAAGAAAATTTATTGTTTTCAGGATCCTATTGGTTTTTTATGTAGACAATTTTGAAAATTATCGAATGTTTAGAACATGGCCCCAAAAAAGAAAGCCATACATGACCCTCGGGAGTACTGAAATAATGAAAAATCGTGGCTCCAGGCAAAATATCTGTTGAAGTTTATTTATTATGCCCAGCCAGCTTTCATGAGAAACTAACATAGTTAAGGATATAGTTAAAAATATCTTGTATTCAGGAATAGGAGACCGGTCACGAAAGTCATGCGTCCAATAAAAATTCAGATTTAGGAACTAATTTTAGCACGGGAAATTAAACATTTAATCTCAAACATTCAAGATTGCGTTCAGAAATTTTATCAATGAGAGCTAAGATTCAAGAAAACTAGATTCTAGAAAAATTCACCCTGAATGATATCAACGGTGCGCAAAGTGCAGCACCAGATGTTCACACTGAAACTGCTTACGTGCTGATGCATCAGGTCCTCGAAACAATAATTCAAAGGAAAAAAAAACTCTGCAGGAAGTATTTCAAGAATTAGTATCCCGGGTCATCATCGTTGATCCAAAAATTAGTTAAGATGGTCCCTGTTCATCAGGTGTCACACCTGGGTTTCAAAATAGAAGGCGATTAATTTTCTCCTATGAATTGATATATAGTGCCAGCACCAGAAACCTTCAGTAGACTCATGTTGCCCAAATTGTTCTTAGGCTTAATGCTGGTTATTCTGGGTGATGCTACTGATTCGTTTTGGTTTTAAATGCCAATCTCAAACCTCAATGTTTAGACTTAACTCAATATCTAATTTCCATACGACTGAAGTAGAATGATTGGTTTTAAATATTCTGGCTGTAGAATTTATAGTTGCATTCTCCGCAAAAATTGTTTAACTAAAAGACGATCCGCTGCTAAGCCGTGCTTCTATATTTAAACAATAGTTCTTTGAAAGCTTGCTGTGCAAGAAAATTAAACTGCCCTGTATATTTTGATCTCAGCTACGGGTTTTGCTTCGAAATAGTGCTTTCTTGTTTGTTTAATATTAGGTTTAGAAGTACAGTCTGTCAAGTTAAAGCGTGGGTGGCTTTACTCGCAGTCGGTAAGGTGTATCGACATGATTTTGGTGTCAAAATATTAAGAAGAGCTCCC